>NC_056067.1:19775185-20079444 GCF_016772045.2 Ovis aries | reverse complement strand
AAAAGCTAAGGTACAATTGCATATATTGGATTGTCTCATGAATGAAGAACAATATGGAGGAGGAAACAAACAAAACAAAATATGGAAGAGGAAATACATGCATTTTGCAAGTGATTACAGAACACTTTTTTATTGGTAGGATATATAAGAAAATGTACAAATACTTACCGTTAGTGAAATCTATTCCTTTTCATCTTGTGTTATTACTACACTTGGAATTTCGTATCATGTCCATGTGTAGGCAATGGACTTGTGGTACATTTTTCCTTTTTACACACACATACACACACACACACACACACAGACATACACACAGTCACACACATAAGAACACTTAAATACTTTGAAAAGAAAAGCAAAAGTATACAGTTCCTTAGCCTAACAATAAAGAACACAATCTTCAGAGCAGATGGATTTGGGTGTGAATCCTAGCTCAGCTCCCATTCCAGTTACATCACCTTGGGAAAATTATGTGACGTCTCTAAGCTTCAGTTTTATTACATGAAATTAGGGGACAATAACCAACCTACCTTTCAAGCCTATTATGAGTTGCATTTTATAGTAAATAATGCATATAGCTGAATATATCTTGCAAAATAATAAACTCTCATTAAGTTAGGTTTATAGTTACTGTTTTTGTTATTATCCTCACTATAAAATAGCTAATAGAGGCTTCCCTGGTGGTTCAGATAGTGAAGCGTCTGCCTGCAATGCGGGAGACCCGGGTTCAATCTCTGGGTTGGGAAGATCCTTTGGAGAAGGAAATGGCAACCCACTCCAGTACTCTTGCCTGGAAAATTTCATGGACTGAGGAGCCTGGTAGGCTACAGTCCATGGGGTCGCAAAGAGTTGGACACGACTGAGCAACTTCACTTCACTTTTCACTTAAGATAGCTAATACCTGTAAACCTCTTTCTCCATTAAGAAGACTAGTTCAAGGCAATTTAGTCCTCAGCCATGATTCAGGGCTAGTTTTGGGCAAAAAGAAATGTAAGAGTATGCTTCTGATAAGGTCCAGCTGTTAGATCCAAAAGACTCAGACTGTTGAGGGGGGGACAAACCAAGTTTGCTGAAGCAGCAGCTTTCATTTGAAACACAGCCCCCATATCCCATGGGTGGCCCTTAGAATTCCCAGCTCTTAGCCAGGTCACAGCATTTAGCTTTCCCATTTTTATAAGCAGCTCCAGTGTCAAGTTCAGAGTCTAGACTCCCTGGTCTCCAGCTTAGTGTCCTTCAGTGGATCCATGGTTTAGGGCATCCCTGGAACAGACTTTTCTGGAATTTGAAAAAGTTACAAAGTATACTCCTGACCCCAAACCATTTCTTGATTCTGAAAAGAAATTGTTCCTGGAAGTGCTTCAGGGGAAAGATTTGGAGGAGCAGCTTTCCATTTTGACTTGAATTGCAAACTCACATTAAAAAACATTAAGGATAATAAACTGGAAATTCAATTACCAGGCTTGAAGCCAGAACACCGCACACTCGATTTGGATTTGCATCTTAACTTATAGCTTGTTCTTGCCAATATTACTTACAATTCAGACCTTTGCTCATGGTATGAAAGCACTTAGTGCACAGATGATTTCTCACCAAGTGCTTTTTGATGGACCTGCCCAAATGTCGATTTGGGTATGAGTTTAAAATAGGAGGACATTTAAAATGTTTCTCCCTTTTCTTTTTATATTTTTTATTATTGAACTTTGAGAATCCGTAGAATTATATGACAACGGTTTCAAATTTCTATATGAAATTGTGTCTCCTCTTGGATACCAATCAAAGTTTCTGTTTGGCTTATAATCGAATTTCTTTATAAGACACTCATGTTGGGTTGCTGGACACCTGCCCCTATAAGGATGAATCCTAATAGAGGGGTTGGGGAAAAACTGAGGAGATAGGTTTCAGCCTTGCCAAAGAAAGCAGTTATAAGGTCATGAATTTTTGGCTTGCCTTGATTCTTTTAATAATTCAGGTGTCCAGATGAGGGCTTCCATGAATATGGATAAATGATCCTCAAGATGAAGCTTTCCAATTCCTTTTTGAAGAGTGACATGACTTAGTCATGAAGGGCATAGGCAATATCAAGTGTGTTGTTCACATTCCCTAGGTGTGAATCCATGCTTCATCATTTGTCAGCTATGTGACTATGAACAAGGTACTTCAAACTTTCTGTGCCTCAGTTTTCTCATCTGTCATGTTTGGGAATGCATGTAAGAATTAAAGATTTTAAAATTTAAAAAATAAAAACTAAAAAAAAAAAAGTGGGATGAAGGTGAGAGTACCTATATTTTAGGGTCGTGTCATGATAAAGCATTAATAATGCTTGTAAAGCTCTTAGAATAATGCTTGGCAAAAGTAAGCACTCAGTAAACATTACTTTTTATTATTATGAGGTGTGATTCACCAAAAACGTACAGGGATCGCCAATTGTTCTGCTTGGTGTAGAGAAAACAGTGGTTTCTCTCTGGATGCCTCCCAGGATTTTGGCTTCTGTCTAGAGCAGTGAATCCCAATCTTGGATGCAATTGCTATCACCTGGTGTCAAGGTATAATTTTCAAAATTTGAAAACTGGATCCTCATATAAATAAAGGGTGAGTACTAGCCGAAAATTTATTCAATTCATTAATGAAAGAACCAGCAGGAAAAGTTCAAAGAGAATTAGAAAGGCCAAATAGGTGTTCAGTCAAGGTTGACAACCACTGGTCTTTAAGTTTCCCTCGTTCCCTAACTGCATTCTATATTATATACAGTGTCAAGAACATGGTATGTGTCCTCAATATTAAGGACATTATAAAGTTAATAGATTAAACAAGCACAGATTGTTTTGGAATGGCGGGTGTTGGAATGGATAGAGGTATCTGACCAGCCATCAATAAAGGTGGGAGCTTCCACAAGGGATGGCCACTCACTTCATCCTCAGTTTCCGGCAGACAGCAAAGAATTCTCTAGTTAATATTCCTTCATGTCTGGTGCACTGTTTACACAGCTGAACCCAATTTACAGGTCTCCTGAATGTGTAAACTATCTCCTCATTCCTACCTGTTCTAGGTAAATCTTTTCAAATGCATATATTCTTTTCTCTCAGTCATTAGCAGAAGTCTTCTTATCACAAGACAAAAGTCATTCTTTTTGGCTTTTATTTTACTCTCACAGCTTCAGTGGCTGTTGAAACAACTCAGTTGTTTTCAACTCCAGGATTCTCATCTCTTCCGCTCAAGGTGATGCTTCCAGTGTGGTTTTGCTGCTGGCAGCAAGTAAGATGGGAAAAGGCAATGGCACCCCACTCCAGTACTCTTGCCTGGGAAATCCCATGGACGGAGGAGCCTGGTGGGCTGCAGTCCATGGGGTCGCTAAGAGTCAGACATGACTGAGAGACTTCAGTTTCACTTCTCACTTTCATGCATTGGAGAAGGAAATGGCAACCCACTCCAGTGTTCATGCCTGGAGAATCCCAGGGACAGAGAAGCCTGGTGGGCTGCAGTCTGTGAGGTCACACAGAGTCAGACACAACTAATGTGACTTAGCAGCAGCAGCAGCAGCAGCAGCAAGTAAGATGGATGATTTGGGAGGTGGGCTTCTCAGCTACCATTTCCTCACTGTGATCTCTTTTAAGGAGCCATCAGCCTTTCCTTTTGGTTTTATTTCATTCTCCCTACCCTTCATGCTTTTGTTTGTGCATTCTATGATGGGGGTGGAAATGATCTTCACTATTATCACCAAAATTATTTTGTGGAAGGAAGCTGCGTGATATGGAAAAATAATGGCAGTAAGTGCTAGAATTCAAGATGAGACTGAAAACACAGAAGTTGGCTGGGACTTGAGCAAAATAAGATGATGGCTGAACTTTTCTACCTGAGACAGAGCAAGACGTTTGTTTCTGTTCCTGTGAGGGAAGAGGAGTGGACAGACAAGGTGAGGGTAGAAGTGTGGGCAGCTATCTGAGGTGAAGGGCCAGAGTGAAACCTCTGGGGGCAGGGAGGCTGCAAAGACACTTAAGAACAGGCTAACTTTGTCTGAAGCTCTTGACGTTGCTATGATATAAGACCTACCTCTTTGCAACCCTGTTCCCCAAGTCTTCAGGAAAGTCTATTTCACACATGTGTATCTAGGAAAGACACATGTACACATGTCAATTATAAAAAAAAAATCATGGAATTTTATGTTTGGATCAAGGTAACAGAGTCAACATGCATAGCCAAAGCCAGAAGGAAACTGTGGCTATGGAAATCTTGGGGAAAACTACGAATATACTGAGGTTCTGACATGGGTTCAAGGCCATATCACTTGTCCCACGAGTAGAATTAAAGTGAACTCACTCTTTCTACAATGATTTAATGGGAAGATGAAGAATGAATGGGTTGCTGTACTGTGTAGGATCTCAAAATCACTCTGATATGCCTCATCAGAGGGCTGAAGTCACGAAGATGAGAAATATATACAAAGAGATAGACCTTAACACCAGGAAGAATCAAAGTGTCTTTAAAGGTCAAAGATAGGAATGTTGGTTCAGACTAAACTGGGATCTCATCTGATTAGGGCAACTATCACAGGTCTAATGGAGGAGATAGCATCTAAGGTAAAGTTTGAAAACTGGATAGAATTTAGATATAGAGAGGAATATTATATCCTTTGTCAACATTACTTTGCTGGCAAAGGTCCATATAGTCAAAGCTGGCTTTTCCAGTAGTTATGTATGGATGTGAGAGTTGGATAAAGAAAGGTGAATGTCGAAGATTTGATGCTTTTGAACTGCGGTGTTGGAGAAGACTTTTGATAGTCCAAGAACTCCAAGGACTGCAGGGAGATTAAACCAGTCAATCCTAAAGGAGATCAACCCTGAATATTCATTGGAAGGACTCTTCCAAAACTCAAAGCTCCGATACTTTGGCCACCTGATGCAAAGAGACGACTCACTGGAAAAGACTTTGATGTTGAGAAAGATTGAAGGCAGGAGGAGGTGATGACAGAGGACAAGATGGCTGGATGGCATCACCAACTCAATGGGCATGAGTTTGAGCAAGCTCTGGAGATGGTGAAGGACAGGAAGCCTGGCGTGCTGCAGTCCACGGGATCACAAAGAGTAGGACACGAGTGACTGAGCAACAACAACAACAGCAATAAAGAGGAAGGAATCATAATAATAATCAATCCCATTAGAGAAAATATATCCATGCAATCCTGACTCCCATCAAGATACACAATATGTTTATTACCTTAGACTGTTTCCTGATGCCCCTATCCAAGCAACACCCCATGACCCTTCACTATGGGCAACTGACTTCTCTCACCAGAAGTTAGGTTTGCCCATTGTGCTAAGTATTCACTTGCATTATCTCATTAGATCCTTGCAATAGTCTTTCGATGTAAGAGACTGTTACCACTGTACACATGAGGGAATAGCTTGGTTTACTGAGTAATTTGTTGCAAATCACTCAGCTAGAAAATGACAGAGCTAGAACTTGAACCCAAGGATAATTCCAAAGCCCAAACTCTCATCCAGTACACAAAGGGAATAACATGAAAAATAAGAGGAAAATTGTAGTATATGTAAGGTCAATAGTGAGTAGTTTGAGTGTGGTTTAACGTATATGAGGGAAAATATAGGGATTCTATAGCTTGAATTCTGTTTTAATGGATCTCTTTTCTACCCAGACAAAGAGTTGTGTATAATCCTCCAATAGTGTAATAACTCTGACCCCTGAACCTGCAGGTTTAAATCACCTTCTAAATGATTTTTACATGTCAAAGAATGTCCTCTTTATGAGGAAGAGAATAACTCCCAGGTGGCCCTGTGAAAAATTGTGTTGACTTCATAGTATTTGCTGTTATTTATATACATATGCATGTACACATTTGTATGGAAATAAATACACATTGTACACACGGGCATCTGGGCTGAAGTATGCAGCCAAGTGTCAGCACATTATCAGATTTAAATTAGCTGCCAGACTATTAATAGCTCTGGTTTTCCAGTTTCTAAAATAAAAGATCCCAGAACAGCTGGACTGAAATCTGAAGCAGAATGGAAGAATACAACCCTATAAGCAGTAGTAGTCTGTCTCCAACTGCTAAAAACAGTTTGTAGCTTCATAGATTGTGGAGACGCCTGTAAAAGAACCCTTGAAATGCCAAGTGCTTTTTAAAAAACAGAATAATTCCCATCCAGTGGAAGGGATTGATTATGTATTTTCAATCATGACATTTTGAAGACCTCTCTGACATCCTGCTAAAGGTTGAAAGCAGAGCTGAATCCAGGAGCAGACAGGGTGCGTGTCAGCCACATGGTTTAGCTGAAAGGCAGGATGCAGGCCTCCACCTACCCACCAGGATTTCCCTCTCACCAGTGTATCATTTCAGGGATCCCACTGTTGAAAGTTTGGACTTTCGAGCTTCCCTGGTGGCTCAGTGGATAGGAATCAGCTTGCCAATACAGGAGAAATGGGTTCCATCCCTGATCTGGGAAGATCCCACATGCTGCGGAGCAGCTAGGCCTGAATGTCGTGGCTATTGAGCCTGTGCTCTCTGTGCCCAGAAACTGCAGCTACTGAAGCCTCCACACCCAAGAGCCTGTGCTCCACAGCAAGGAAAGCTACCACAGTGAAAAGCCTGCCCAGCGCAGCTAGAGAGTAGCCCTGCTCTCTGCAACCAAAGAAAAACCTGCGCAGCAACAAAGACCCAGCACAGCCAAAGATTGATTAATTAATTAATTTTAGAAAAGTTTGGAGCTTTAAAACGCAGTGCCTTTCCCAGTCCAGTCAAATTTCTTCTCTAGACTTGGCTCCTGCTGTCCATTCCTTTCTTTAGTTCATGCTGTTCATCTGATCCATGCATCCTTCCTTCCTCTATTTGGACAAATGCCAGTTACGCCTCACACATCATCTCAAACAACTCCACCCCATGAAATATACCCAGACACTCTTCCACTGACTCCCCATCCAGGCAGAATGAGTAATCGTGTCCTCTCTATGTTCCTACAGCACTTTGTTCTCGATCTGCGGCACAAAGTATCGCATCCTTGAGTGAGCACCTACCTCTCTGTGGCCTTAAAGTGTGGTCCTGAGACCAGCAGTTTTGGTTCCACCTGGAAGCTTATTAGAAAATCGAGATATTAGCCTCTGTCCCAGATATACTGTGTCAGAAACTCATTTTAACAGTATGCTCAGGTAGATTCATATAAATATTAATGTGTGATGGCAGTGCCCTGGAGGACAGAGAACACAGCTTAGGGAGCCTGCCCTCAAAAGTTTGGAGTTCATTTTGTCTGACCTATTGACTGCTTGTATTGGTTTATCTGGCGATTTAACTATTGAACATCTTCCTAACTTTTATTCTCAACTGGATTGTGAACTCTTAGAGCAAAAGGAAGACTTATAAGTGTTTGTTTTTCTAGTCTCACCTTCATGTTGGCACTCAATAAGTATTTTTTGTTGATTGTACATAACTGCCTTGCAATGGAGCAGAGGCTGAAGGCTTGGTGGATGCTTGGTGAGTATCTGATTGACAATAGGCCCAAAGGGGATTTAGCATGATAGGGGAGACATTTGAACAGGGATTATAATCTTGGTTCAGCCTTTAGTGGTGTTGATTTTGAGCCCCTGTCTTAAAGCCCTAGAATCCACTTGTGTCGCCAGGTATAGCCACTGGGTGACAGTCTCCCATGGAGTCTGGATCTGCAAGCTGATGGCTCTTCATGTAGATGAAGAGAGATTTGAATTTAATTTTAGAGAAAATTTTAGTCTCTGTTTTCCCAGAAAATTGTATTTGAAGATGAGAGAAAGTCATATTTTGAAATCATTTAGAGGAGAGTTGCTCCCACGATCATTACATAGTCTTCTTGAGAGAGAGTTTTCAGGCCTGATAATCCGTGATCTGTAAAATGGCAATTGTATGTTTCCCTCTACCATTGTTCATTTTGAACTTGAATAAATCTGAGAGGTAGCCCTATAATTTTAAAAGTAACTACTGGAAATAGGGAGAAGGAAATGGCAACACCCTCTAATATTCTTGCCTGGGAAATTCCATGAATGGAGGAGCCTGGTGGGCTACAATCCATAGGGTTGCAAGAAGTCGGGCTGACTGAGCGACTTCACTTTCACTAGAAATATGGTGGTTTAGTCGCTAAGTCATGTCTGACACTTGCTACCCTGTGGACTGTATATAGCTCGCCAACTCCTCTGACCATGGGATTTCCCAGCAAGAATATTGGAGTGGGTTGCCATTTCCTTCTCCAGAGATCTTTCCAACCCAGGAACTGAACCCAGCTCTCCTGTGCTGCAACTGAGCCACAAGGGAAGCCCATAAGTATAACAACAAAAGAATTTAGATACATGTCAAACTCGAGAGCATTAACGCTAGGTTAATAAATAATACTTTATGCTTGAGAGCATGGTTCTTGCAAGCTGCTCAAAGCACTTCACATGGATTATTGGAACTGTTAATATCATTTTATGGATAGAGGAGCAGAAGTCCAGGGTGGGGCTAGCTGACTGAAATCCCAATGTTCTAGCTAGAGCTGAGCATCACAACTGGACCTCGCGTTCTCAGTCTGGCCTTTTCTCCACCAACAAATATGCAGAGTATTCCTTTTGATCTCCAGCCTGGTTGATAAAAGCTGTCTTTCTTCTGAAATATGTGTATATTTACTTGATTGCTACGTATTTATGTGCCTCATATGAAACATGTGATTTCCTGAAACCTGCAGATAAACAATGATAATTGAAAATGGACAGTGTGCTTTGGCAGATTTGAAATACTGTAATACTTCATATAAGTCCAAATGCTTCCTGCGATAAGCAGCCTTCACTTACTTGAAATGGGGGCCTATGATTAACTGGCAATTGACTGGTGATAATTATGAGGCATATCCTGTAAATTTCTCTGCTGATGGGACCCCAGGCAGGTCTGAGGCCAGGTCTGTGGCATGGTTGAGTTTGGAAACAGGGGCCAGAGCCTAATGCTCTTCCTCGCCAGCCTGCCTCTGCTACCTAGTTCCTGGCAGCCCCAATTGCTTATATTTCAAACTCCATTTCCATCTCAATGAGTTTATGTCCAATGTGATTGTACCTTCCCTAGGCAGGGCCCATCCACCGACCTTGCTCTTTTATCTCCCCCTCGGCTTCTTACATCGCAGGACTTGTACCTCCTTATGATCTGCTGAACATTAATATTCACTAACTTGCTCCAGGGAGCTACGCTTCACCGAGCGCATTTTCACCTGAAAGGAGATGTTTAATATAAACATTTGGTTAATATTCTGTACATTTGAAAGTATTTTATCAGCATCAGTGTAGGACCAAAAGTCATTTAAATTCAATGGGAACTGATTATGCGCCAAGAATCGGTCCTTTCCAAAAGAGTGTGTTTTTCCCCCTGCTATAATGTATACATTATAAAACTCACTTACACGGTTGATGGGAACACTTTGTGGACAAACCAGCAGCGCTGCATTTCATCTGACTGAGTATTCATCAGCTCTGTCGCGAGTGTTAAAGGGAGGAAAATATTATACAATATTGCTTTAAAAACTGTCTAAATATAATTATCAACATCTTTGGAGTGATAATAATTATCATAACAAGAGCTCATCAGAGGAAACACACAGTTTGATGAGGATCCTCTATTCCTGAGTCCCTGCCCCCTTGCAGAGAGAAGATGTAGTTCTCTTTTTTTAATTTTTTTTTTGCCTTCCTGAAGATTCCTGCCTTTCTGAACTCTTCTTCAGGTCCCTCTACAACTTTTCTTTACGAGTATCTCTGTGAAACTCATTATCCCAAAGAACAGGTTAGGTAGACAATATAAACAGCTCCAAGAAGGAGTGAAACAGATGAATTGAAAAACGCATCCCTAGATGGCTACTGAGATTTGTTATCCAAACTTTTGGATAGCCTCTTCATGAAAATAGCCATTACTGTCTGCTTGAGGCACCTGTTGGATACTGATTTTTCGTTAAACATTGTTCTATTGCGAATATACTTTACTGAGGAGTAAAATGTGTGTGTGTGTGTGTGTGTGTGTGTGTGTGTGTGTGTACATACAGCAAATACAATTCTACGTGGCCACCATCCAGCTCACGCACCCATATGTGCCTTCTTGACAATGACACTCCTTACTCCACAGAGTTAACTGTGTCATCAAGTTTAGCTGGAGTTTGTTCATGTTCAATGCTGTATAACTTTTTTTTTTTTGATATATGGATTTGCGTATCCACTCTAGTACTGACAGACTCGGTACTACTCCAGGCAATGTTGCTATGAGCATTCTCATTGGTGTGCACACGCAACTGTATCTTGGAAACACATACTGTAGAGGATGACTATTGGATCATAATATTTGCTTTTCTTCAATTTTATTGAGGCCTGCCTAGCTATTTTCCAAAGTGGGGTTACATTCCTTCCAGCAGCATAAGAGTTCTGGATGCCTCACATCTTCATCAATACTTGGTGTTGCCAGGATTCAATTTGAGCCAGTCTGGTGGATGGGTAGTGGTATGTTCCTATAGTTTTAATTTGCATTTCTCTGATTATGAATAAGATTAGGCTTGTTTTTGATTTGTTGGCTGTTTGGCATTCTCTTGTGAAGCATCTTTGCCCATTTGTTTAGTGTGTTATCTGTCTTTTCCTTACTGATTTGATGCTCTGATAAATGAAAGCCCTATCATGGTATCTATTTAGAAAGTGCATAGCAACGTGATCTGGTGCTTTGACATAATTGAACCACCATAAAGACAACAGATTCATGTAGATTGCTTAGGTTGGGGCCATATCTCTTAGCGTCAAAAGTTCTTTTTACATGGTTGGGTTGTTTTGGAAGGGCTCTGGCTCCTTCAGGAGTTACTTTGATCACTGCAGAAGGAATCTGACAATGTGTAGCATGGAGTTCCAGAAAAAAATAAACTCCTGTATCAGTGAACAGTCAATTTACTCACAGGACACTGGAAGAATACCAAAAACTAATCTCTTGGACATTTAAAACACTCATTTGTGTTCTGACAGAGGACATAGTCATGCCCTAATTGGCAACATAACATTGAGTCAGACAAAGATGAAATTTTTTAAGGAGGGAGAGTTTGGGCAAGATGTGACCAACTTACACTTTGAGATGTTGCTTCAAAGGGTCTAGGCACCTTCCAACACTTAAGACTCACTTAAGACTCCAGTACTCTTGCCTGGAAAATCCCATGGATGGAGGAGCCTGGTAGGCTGCAGTCCATGGGGTCACGAAGAGTTGGACACAACTGAGCAACTTCACTTTCACTTTTCACTTTCATGCATTGGAGAAGGAAATGGCAACCCACTCCAGACATCTTGCCTGGAGAATCCCAGGGACGGGGGAGCCTGGTGGGCTGCCGTCTATGCAGTCTCACAGAGTCGGACACGACTGAAGCAACTTAGCAGCAGCAGCAGCAGGACTTATCTCCTGTGACTACACACTTCTCATTTCCACTTATGGTCCTAGAATTCACATATTCCTTCTGCATGTCTTGAGTTCCAGGTCCCTAAGATAGGACATTGGTTGCACCAGTTGCCCCTCTAAAATATATGGCCTTTGTTAGCGATACATCCTTTCCAGATCACCTCATAGGCCATTTTTCAACAGATAAGTACTTTATTTGGGTTAGGAGTGATTTGTAAGAATCTCTTGCAAATGTGTTTGCTTAGAGACCATGGCCATGGTATATTTTTAGGGTCAGGCCCAGAACCGAGGCTCATAAGACAACTCAGTGCTAACTGGCATCTTGGGATAGGTGAGGCTACATGGCCCTCCTCTGCTCATTTGTCCTTTTGTAATGGAATCAGTTGGCTTGAAGCTGAACATATGGCAACTCTGCCATCACAACATAGAAACCATTCCCTCGGTCATGGCAACCGAAGAATCAATGCACGTTTATGGCTTGGATTTATTCAGCAAATGCACAGCATCTAGGAGGGTTTTTCTTTTCTTTCTTTTCTTTTCCTCCTCCCTTCCTCTACTCAACCCAGCCCCCCACCTCCACATTGGGAAGAGCAGCAGAGTATTAGGTCTTTTTCTTCAGATATACCTCTCCTATCTTTCTGTGGAGAGGGGCACTTGGGATTTCCTACCTATCTTGTTCTCCTTCATGTCTGCAGCAGCTTCTTAATGCGGACACGTTTCATTTCCAGATTCCATCCCTCACTGCATTGGATCCAATTCAGTTTTCTCCCAAAGATCTTTATAACTGATTCGCCAATCTGTTGTTCATAAGTTTTACACCTGAGGGATAGCACTGGATTGGATGAACACATCTTAACACATGTCTTAACACATCTGACATCAACAGACGAAATAATTTGACTCAATGGTGATGAGAAAATCAGAGGCATGTATTCTTCTTAGGCTCTAAGGAACATCTCTTAGTTTTGGTCCAATGTTCATCTGGGTTTATTCCCCCCTTTCTCAGCCCTGGAGGGTAATTGCATCTTACTGTCTATATCAAAGCAGTTCCATCACATAAATGGTTGGAGGGGGAAGGGGAAAAAAAGGATATTTTCTGTGAAAAAGCATTGCCAGGGGCTGTTTCTTCAGACTTCATATAACGTTATTCCAAGAAAAACCAAGCCAAACAGTTGAAAGAAGCAATAACTAGGATTAGGAGCCATGAAAAGTTTGGTTTCGGCTTCGGCTTCTGTCCTTCTTTTGCTGTCTGCAGCCCCTCAAATGGAGCAGGGTTGAGCAGACTGCAGTTCGAAGGACCTTTCTGCGTGAAACCCATGTTCCCTTCACTCTCGGCAGTGTGCTGTTTTCTCTGTGGCGTGCTCATTCATTAGCATTTTAATTTAGCTTCATATGGCACTGTTCTGCAGATGGGTTTGCTTTCTTGCTTTTGTTTATTGTACGAATGACAAACATGAGGGCATTTTCATGATGTGAAAAAATGCCGTGAAGTTGTGAAAATGAGGTGACTTCTCCTTGCCAAGCCCCAAGGAATGTTAAAGCAGAGATGGCTCTGACAGAGAACTGCACATGTTCCCAGTACTGAAATGTGCAGGGGCCTAGATCTAATCGAAATGAGAAGTTCTGGTGAAGGCCTAGGCACTCAGACCTGACCTGCACATCTCTCTGATAAATGAGATGTGGCTTGTCCAGTTCTTCAGGAAGTCACTCAGTCCTCTCTTGAATAGGGACACCTCCTACTTTGTGTGGAGTTGGAACAGGACTTGGAAATCAGACACACACTACTTTGTGGGCCTAGTGGTGAGTTGATAGGCTGTTCATTCTTGTGAAACTATTTTTGGACATCGAAGGACTTCTGTTTTCTGAATCCATTAGTGCCCGAGGTCTGTAAACTCTTACATCTACCTGGTACTCCCCAAGGACTCGTTCACGGATTTAATCTAAACTAAACAACGTCCTCATTGTTGTTCAGTTACTCAGTTGTATTCAACTCTTTGTAACCCCATGGACTGCAGCATGTCAGGCTTCCCTGTCCTTCACTATCTTCTGAAATTTGCTTAAAATCCTGTCCATTGAGTCAGTGATGCCACCCAACCATCTCATCTTCTTTTAGCCCCTTCTCCTCATGCCCTCAATCTTTCCCAGCATCAGGGTCTTTTCCAGTGAGTCAGCTCTTCCCATTAGGGGGCCAAAGTATTGGAGCTTCAGCTTCAATATCAGTCCTTCCAATGAATATTCAGGGTTGATTTCCTTTAGGATTGATTGGTTTTATCTCCTTGCAGTTCAAGGAACTCTCAAGAGTCTTCTCAGGAAAATGAGTTTTGGGGATAGGAAACATAAGAAACTGCCCTCAAAAAGTTGTCTCTTCTCTGTACACTGGACATTTCTAAGCACTTGCCTTTTGTTTAGTATTTGTTGAGCCTTCATCATTATTATAATTACTATTAAAATTGATTATGTGTCCAGTAATTTGCAGGACCTTAAGGTGGTAAAGGAAAAATTCTATGTACCACCTGCCTGTGTCACAATAGATTAAGATCACAGTGGCTACAAATCAGTCAGTAGCGGGTGGAGCTTGGGAGCCAGAGTATAAAGTGGGGGACCTGAGCTTGCTGAAAAGCAGACAGCCAAGCTCCATTAATCAAGAAAAGGCTAATCTGGAAAGGTAGATTACAAGGCTGAGATGGGCGGGGAAGTGGGTAGTTGAGAAAAATCTCTATTTGGGGCTTTTTATCAGCTAATGGTGTTGGTAGGAAAGAGAATTGAGTGGATGGTTATAAATGTTCAGAATCAAGAAAATCTTGTGTCATTTGGGAGTCACAGTTGATTATGAAGATAATGGGATATGGTACGAGGTACCTAAATAGTATGCCAAATCAGTGCGGTTCCTGTCAGCTTTTAATATTTCTGGGCACTCAGAAAAATTTAAGTTAAATCATTAAGTTGCCACTTTTATCTATATAGATGTGTGTGTGTGCACAGTATATCATTCAGTCGAGGCGGTTTAGATGACTATAGGACCTTACTGTGTGTTGTTCTGTCCTTGCCGTCTGTCCCAATTATAGCTAAGCTCAGCAATAGCTTCTTTATAAACCTAGGCAGTTTCAGGTTTTCTGCTGTTTGGCCTGTATAATCTTTGTGTTTTACATTTTTAGCCCTTTAAAAAATGTCATTCTTTTCCCAGGGTTCTTCTGATCATTGGGTCAGAAGCATCCGAATTCTTGTCATCAGTTGTCCTTCAGCCATGCTGGCACTAGCAGTATAAGAATATCATAATCCCAGAGTGATATAAAGACCTTTCCAAGGAAGATGAGATACCCGGAGGCCATAAAGGAAAATTCTGAAGGATTTGACCACGTTAAAATGAAAAGCTTCAGTTCAGCAAAACACCAGAAACAAATTCAAAAGATAAAATACACGCTGGAGAAGCCCATTCTCTCCACACATCTGACAGTTCACAAAGAGCAGCTGCAGTCCAACTTGAAAAATGAACAGAATGATAGGAAAATGGGCAATGTACACTAAGAGGCGACTATACAAGAAGAAATAGGAGTGCCCGATCAACCAGCAAAAGTCTGTTCCGTCTTAATAAAGGGTGAAGAAAAAAGCTAAGTTAAGATGACAATTTATTGAAGATGAAAATGATACTCCTACCATAGAAAAAAACATTGTTGGCAAGGAAGTGGGTCATTAGGCAGACTCCTGTGGGTATCCAGGAAGGGGGGGATGGTGGGAAGCCAGTAAGAATGGTAAACAGCATCCTTAGCTTAAGCAATGCTTGAGTTTACGGTCCAGAATCTGAGTAGAGGTCCAAGAAGGTGAAGGCTCCCCTTGAGTCATGGGCCCCACGTCTATATTAAGTTCAAACAAAGAGTGACACGTCTTGGTGGTGGTGTTCAGTCGCTAAATCATGTCTGACTCTTTGTGACCCCATGGACTGCAGCACACCAGGCTTCCCTGTCCTTCCCTATCTCCCAGAATTTGCTCCAATTCATGTCCATTGGGTGAGTCAGTGATGCCATCCAACCATCTCACCCTCTGTGTCCCCTTGTCCCCCAAGTTCTTTAACAGTATTACAATGTTCATCTGATTAGATTTTTCCTTTGTGCCTTTTCCTGGCTAGAATTTTTTTTTTTTTTTAATCCTTGTAGTTCATTTCCAGAATGTCTCGGTATTTACCCAGGATATGGACAAATCCTTTCTAGCCTCAGTTTGGTCTTTCTTTCCTTTAATTCAGCAATGTTTTCTTTTATGATGGCTAATTTCTCCTTTTCTGTCCTCCCTCCCTCCTCTAGAGGCTACCGGTTACTTATATATTAGATATCTTAGTTCTTGTGCCATGGGAAGTGTCTGCCATCACTTTTTATTTTGGGTCAGGGATTTTTGTCCCCTGGAGAACATCTGGCAGTTGTCAAATGCTAGAGACCAGCTCCTGGAATCTAATGAGTAGAGGCCAAGGATGCTGCTAAACATTCTACCATGCACAAGACAGCCACTGTCACAACAAAGAATTGTCCCATCCAAAATTTCAAAAGTGAGGTTGAGAAACCCCATTTGAGGGTCAAGGCTGGATTCTGATTGGTCTTGAATTTCATATCATTTCAAATGATCATGGGAAAAAAACCCAGAACTTAATCAGAAGCAGTATGTAAATTTCCTCCTGTAGGTAATATTGTTGGTACTGATATTAATGTTGGGAGCATTTGGAAGCATATATATGAATAGATGTTTGGCTGTAGGCATATGGGCTTCGCTGGTGGCTCAAACAGTGAAGAATCTACCTGCAGTGCTGGAGACCCAGGTTCAGTCCCTGGAGAAGGAAAAGGCTGTCCACTCCAGCATTCCGGCCTGGAGAATTCCACTGACAGAGGAACCTGACGGGCTACAACACGAGAGGTCTCAAGGAGTCGGACATGACTGAGCAACTAACACTACCACATTTTTCGTAGGACTATCGGAAGCACTAAGTCAGAGAGATGTCCTTATACATCTAGCTGATAATTTTAATTCATATTGGATCTTGATTAAACTTTAGTTATTTAACATGCTAAGGGATTGTACTATTTGTTTGGATTATATTTTCTAATTAATGGTTCAAAATACTTTTGTTTCAATCTTTGTCTTCCAAAAAGATGGTATTTTCCAGTTGAGGTTTTGAAGTTTCTCTGGATTCTTAAGCAAGTTGAAAAATCCAGAAATGACATGTAAAAGCTGAAATCCCACATACATTTAGAAGGAGAGAATTTTTGGTTATTAACATAAATTTTTCTAGCTACAAGACTGGAATAAAATGATACTGAACACAATATGTTTTCGAAAAGTGATTTTAAAAGAAGTTTATATTAAGCCATATTGAACTCCAGTTAGTTATTCATCATCTGAAATTGTTATTTAGCATTCAGATCACATGTGTACATTGTTCTTATCAGGATGTAGAAATTCCACAGAGACTAACTGATCCAGACTCACTTTATCTCTTTTTCCCATAAATAAACATATTTGAGTGTCTGCTGTTCTAATTGTTTGCAAATTCATTTGCATGATTTCCTTCAATATTTCATAGGACTTACAAAATTAATTACTTGATCTCAGTAATAATAACCATCTTGTCTCCTCCTTTTCTGTATTAAGGCTAATTTAAAGGGCGGAATTGAATTCAATAGAGTCTCATTGTTTACTCAGATTACACATGCATAATGAGATCTCAGTAGGAAAGGATGCTGGAATGCCACCTTTGAGACTCAGTACCTTGGGGCAAAAATATAATAGTCTAACCATGTAGTCATTAAGGCTTCCCAGATTATAGCCATTGGATGGCCAGACCTGTAGTTTCTAGGGTTCTTCTTAATTCTAAAATGCTAAAAAGCAGTTTCAGAGGATGGGCAAAAACTTCAGGAGGCAGAAGTCCACAGTCATCACTACGGTTGTGATGTAGTGTAAGTTTTGTAATTTCCAAAACTCATTCATTCTTTACACTTGACAAAATTATGTAATACCTTCAGTCTATTTTCCTTTTCTCTGGCCATCCTTGGTTTTTCCCTAATATACCATAAAGGGTTGAAATAAAATATTAAGAAAACTAACAGATACTATCATCTATGTAGACCAGGTTTTGGATGCCATTTTCATTTCTTTCTCTCTCCCCTTCTCTCTAAGCTCAGCAGTTCTGTGGGATTGACCACAACAGCCTTAAATGAGATTTTTAAAAAACTTAAGTTATGTAGTTTTCGTTTATATAGGTATTTAATCCAGAGACTCAACCCATGGTCTCTTTGGAAGATGTAGCACTTTTTATTCAAGGTTAGTTGGATCACACCACTTACATCTAACCAGGTTCCAGGATGAATTTAAGGTGGTTTACAGAGATGCAAAATTAAAACCATGCTGTGTTTGTTTCACTATACTATTCAATGCAATCAAAATAGCAGCCAGTGTCAAGAATCTTCTGGTCATTAATGGACACTGTTCATAGTTGAAGGCTGTAACCAGCAAGCCATTTGTTCAGTGTCTTCTGTGGGCTCAGCATTGTATTGGACACTGTGGAAGATAAAAAAAGACTACCTATGGGAATTCCCTGGAGGGCCAGTGGTTAGGACTTGGTGCTTTCACTGCAGGGGCCCAGATTAGATTCTTGGTCAGAGAACTAAGATTCCTCAAGCTGTGTGTGGTGTGGACACAAGGGGAAAAAAGGAAGTAGGGAGCGATCTTACTTTATTAAAAAAATGAAAGAAAGAAAACATTACCTAACAGATACAGAAAACAGTACTTAGGAACATTTTCTAGGGAAACAGTTCAGTTCAGTTCAGTTCAGTTTAGTCGCTCAGTCGTGTCTGACTCTTTGCGACTCCATGAATCGCAGCACGCCAGGCCTCCCTGTCCATCACCAACTCCCAGAGTTCACTCAGATGCACATCCATCAAGTCAGTGATGCCATCCAGCCATCTCATCCTCGGTCGTCCCCTTCTCCTCCTGCCCCCAATCCCTCCCAGCATCAGAGTCTTTTCTAATGAGTCAACTCTTCGCATGAGGTGGCCAAAGTACTGGAGTTTCAGCTTTAGCATCATTCCTTCCAAAGAAATCCCAGGACTGATCTCCTTCAGAATGGGCTCGTTGGATCTCCTTGCAGTCCAAGGGACTCTCAAGAGTCTTCTCCAACACCAAAGTTCAAAAGCATCCATTCTTTGGTGCTCAGCCTTCTTCACAGTCCGACTCTCAGTAGACAGGAACATTTCCCTTATCCAGAATATTTATCTAGAAAACAATCAAGAGACAGAAAGTGTATCTTTGATCAGCCCCAATAAAGAGATAGTACCTTTAGCCCTAACCAGAGACCTGTTTAATTGGACTTTGCTTACTGACCTAACAAAGATAATTCTCTGATTTCCAAGCTTGTAGCACTTTGGGAGCAGTGAATTGGGAGGCGGTAGATTTCTACTGCAGGTGCGCAGATGGCTGAAAGCCGCTGCTAGCAGGAAAAGAGAGATTTGATAAAAGGCAGAAAGTTCTTGAATGTGAGGGCCTTAAGCACCTAGTAATAAGGTGCAATGCAATAATACATGGCAAAGACGTACTGCACCTTTGTGTGCATTGCCTCTACTTTGTATGTAATGTAACACATGGCAATGATGTTTTAAAAGACATATATAAGATGTACAATAAATGTGCTTGTTGCCAAAATTCTTACACTTTTATTTTTAGTTTTTAAAGCTTGGGCCTAAGAAAGAACACACTCAGTTATCAGGAAAACAGCCACTCCGTTGGATTTATTTTCTGGATAGCTGAGATTTTACCATTGCTAATGAGGCTAGACTAATAGAGAACAGCAAGTGACTGGGTGTCATGTAATATTGGATTGTCTGCCACCTTTTTTGATAGATTTCAAGGGAAAGTAACACACACAAGCTCTAATGGTGAAAGGGAGGGTAAGTATTAGTGCTTAGACCTTGCAGCTGGACTAGAACTTGAAGAGATAGTGGGGTTTCATGCAGATTAAATGTACAGTTAGCTTTAAAAATCTCTTCTGTCTGGAAAGTGGCCCAAGGAGATGAACTCCTTGAAGGTAAAGATTCTACACGGGGCAGGTAGTTGTACCAAAGCAAAATCTTCCATTTTCACTATTTTCTTATTCGGTTGGTGCAAAAGTAATTGCAGTTTTGCATTGTTGAACTTTGCCATTTGATATTGAAATACATTCTTAAATAAATGTGGTCATGTTATACATCATGTTAACGCACACTTCTCATTTTATTGTTTTTGCTAATGACATTGCTTGCTGTTTATATTTATTTTAGACTATAGAAATGATCTTAAAAAGCAAATTCAAGCGATTCTTTTATTAGAGTTTAAAATGGGTTGTAAAGCAGCAGAGACAACTTACAACATCAACAACACATTTATTTGGCCCAGGACCTGCTAATGAATGTGCAGTGCAGTGGTGGTTCAAGAATGTACAGGAGATGAGAGCCTTGAGGATGAGAAGCACAGCGGCCAGCCATTGGAAGTTGACAGCTACATGACAAATTGATGAAGAACTCAATGTTGACCATTCTATGGTCATTTGACATTTGAAGCTAGTTAAGTGGATACCCTGTGAACTGCACAGAAATAAAAAAAAATACCATCGTTTCGAAGTGTCATCTTCTCTTACTCTACACAGCAAGAATGAACCATTTCTCGATTGGATTGTGACAGGCGACAAAAAGTGGATTTTATCAGGACAACAGCAATAACCAGCTCAGTGGTTGGACCAAGAAGAAGCTCCAAAGCACTTCCAAAAGCCAGACTTGTACCGGAAAAGTTCACGGTCATTGTCTGGTGGTGTGCTGCCAGTTAGATCCACTACAGCTTTCTGAATCCTGGTGAAAGCATTACATCTGAGAAATATGCTCAGCAGGTCGATGAGCTGCACCAAAAACTGCAACGCCTGCAGCCACCATTGGTCAGCAGAAAGGGTCCAGTTTTTCTCCACGACAATGCCTGACCGCACATCACACAACCAATGCTTCAAAAGTTGAATGAACTGGGCCACAGAGTTTTGCATCATCTGCCATACTCACCGGAGAAGGCAATGGCACCCCACTCCAGTACTCTTGCCTGGACAATCCCATGGATGGAGGAGGCTGGTGGGCTGCAGTCAATGGGGTCGTGAAGAGTTGGACACGACTGAGCGACTTCACTTTCACTTTTCACTTTCATGCACTGGAGAAGGAAATGGCAGCCCACTCCACTGTTCTTGCCTGGAGAATCCCAGGGATGGGGGAGCCTGGTGGGCTGCTGTCTATGGGGTCGCACAGAGTCGGACACGACAGAAGTGACTTAGCAGCAGCAGCAACAGCAGCAGCCACACTCACCTAACCTCTCACCAACCACCACTTCTTCAAGCATCTCAAAAACTTATTGCAGGGAAAACACTTCCTCAACCAGAAGGAGGCAGAAAATGCTTTCCAAGAGTTCCTCGAATCCTGAAGCACAGATTTTTACACTACAGGAATAAACGAACTTATTTCTCATTGGCAAAATATGTTGATTGTAATGGTTCCTATTTTGACTAGTAAAGATGTGTCTGAGCCTAATTATAATGATTTAAAATTCTCAGTATGAAATTGTAATTACTTTTGCACAGTACCTCTTTCCATCTTTCTGACTTTCTTCCTTCCTCCAGTCACCTGGAGTCAAGGTGTTCTGTTCTAATGTGAAGGGAAAGTAGAATATAACAGTGGGAGCTATGGCCTAGGTTCAAATTCTAGAGTCTTTCTAGCAGGGTTCTTACCAGCTTGAGCAAGACATTGAACCTGAGCTCCTAGAGATGACACCAGTACTCACAAAATCACAGTGACAAGTCAGCAGGACAATATGGGTGATGAGTGTGTTCCAAACCTCAAGACCCATGAGAAATGCTATAAATGTTAAAACATTGACTGATACTACTCTTTGGGATTCCTATTTTCTCTTCACAAATCCAAGATCTCAGGGGCCTGATTATGGGGACAAACTGCCCTCTAGGATTTTAAATAACTCAGCAGCAGTGGTTTAAATCTCAGCATGAAGAGCAAATCGTTGAAAAGCCTGCTTTCCAGCATTTGCTCAAAGAAAGTATCTAAGGATGGGTATTATGTGGCAGATTGTGTGAAATGCGCTAGAAATTATAAAAATGTAGATGGCAGGACAGGGAGGGAAGAGTAATGACTCCAAGTTAGTCTGTCTGGAGGTTTGTGGAGAGTGATAATGATCAATGACTGCCCATTCGAGCCATTATGACCCATTAGGTTCAAGTGCACAGGCTGGAAATCCTTCTCAATCAAATGAGGGGGGTGGTGTGGCCACTTATGTGAGACAAGCCATTCCCAACCAAACCAGCCTGTCCAGCAGTTTATTTACCCAGAGCAAGGCCTGCTGTGTCTCATTCAGAACTGTACTCGGCTAGAGTTTTGCTCCTAATGAGAAAGAGCTCATTGTTCTAATTGGTTTGAGAGTGAATCCCGGTCCATGTCCCCTGGGGAAATCTGCAGATGCCCAGAGCTCATCTTGTCCTCTCTCATCACCATCCAGCCTCATCTCTTTGAACCCCTCTGCACCACTGAAGCCAGAACAGTCTATTTAAAGTGCAAGTCTAACCACTACTCCTCTTCTTTTGTTCTCTAAGCCCTCTAGGATAAATCCTAAAATCCTTAGCATGGACAATAAAGCCTCTGTGAGCTGGTCAACTTGGTCAGTGACACAACCTTACCTCTGTCTCCAACTAGAAATTTATACTGTAATAATGCCAGGGTACTTGAAATTCATGTACACCTTGACCCTTACCAGGTTACTGTTTTAGACCTTCATGCCTTTGCACTGTTCTTTATTAGAAATCTCTCCTATACTCTCCTTACCTAACTAGTCTCTCTCAGCCTTCAAGACTTAACTCAGACATCTTTTCCTACAGTCTTCCATATGACTCCAAGAGTGGGGCACAAGGAAGGCTGTGCTCTATGCTTGTATCAAACTTTGTGCGTGCCTCTTTACTTATGATGGTACTTTGAAACGGGCTGCTTACACGTGGTGTGTGTGCCCTTAGAATGTGAGCTTTTTCAAAAATAAGGACTATATTTTGTTTACCATTAAGCCACAAGCAGTTGGAGACTGGGCAATCTAAAAGGGAGTGTCAAATTGAATAACTAATTGCATGTCTAGAACATTCCTACAATGAAGTCTGTCTGTTGACCTGTGAATGGAGGTTTACCTTGATTACTGAACACAGAGGAGAACTGAAGTGCTTACCCAGCAAATATAGATTAATTGTCTCTCGCCTACATTTTCCATTGAATGAATATTCCTATGTTTCAAAAGTCATTTCAACATCTCCTCTGTTCCTTGAATTATCATAGATGTTATGGCAGAGCACCTTTCCCCAAGAGTTTGTTTCCTAGGGTCACAAAGCCAAATATAAGTGCTACAAAAAAGGTCACAGCCTTGAGGTTTTAGTGAAGAGAAGACTGCATGCTCTGGGAGGAATAGGGGGAACCTGAAATAACCTTAGAAAATGGCTAAGTTTTAAAAAAGTAGAGATTGGGAAAAGGTAATAGGGGGAGGGGCAGGGATGATGCATTTTTGCTAGAAGAAACATATATGGCAAAGTGATGGAAAGCCCTCAGTATATTTGGGAAACAAGAGTACACCTGATGGTTTGCAATTTGAACCTAATGCGACTCATTTTCCACCACTTACCCCCATCTCCATGCTCCAACCATCCTGACTCCTTTTCTCCAGCCCAGTGGTTCACAAACTCAAATGAGCATCAGAATTGTCTGGCGGGCTTATAAAACATGGATTGCTGGACCCCATTCCAGCTACTGAATTTCTGATTCAGTAGGTCGGATGATGCTGATGCTGTGGTCTGGGGCCCTGTTTGAAAATCACTGCAAAATTTTCTCTCTGAAACCATCATGGCTCAGACATGGAGATGTTGCTCCCCGCTCCCAGCCCTGACACGGTAGGTTATGGACCTCAGAGCTCAGCTGGAACCTTGGGTCCTCCGGACTCTGAAGGAGCAACGGCCCCTTGAAACCAATGCCAACCACCTATTGGCAAAGCAGCTGCCACCGTCGAAGTTGTCGAGCAGGCAGTGTTTTCCCATCATCCTGGCAAATGAAAGACTAATTTGAACCATCTGGTTCTGTAACACCCTCCTACACCACTGCTTAAAAGCAGCCGAACATATTTTCTCTTACGTTTTGTCAATAAAATATTGCTCCCCGGGGCTGTCGGCTTGTCAGGTTTGCAGCCCAGAGCAAAGTTGGCACCAACCAGAAGAGGGTTGTGGGTGTAGCCCCTCAGCCTTTGCTGCTGGTGCTCTGCACACCCTTCTATTCGGGGCAGGTTCTCTAAACGGATGCATTAAAGTATTTTTTTAAAGTGGAGCCGAAATGTGTCCAGACCCTTCCTGGCCACTGTGCCCTTTGTGTCCTGTTAGTTTTGCTTTGCCTTATGACAGTGAAGATTCAATGTCCAGCATTTCCAACCTCCAGGTAGAACGTGTACACATTTATTAAGATTAATTAAAAAGTCACAAATTCTAGAGTAATAACATTAACAACCAGTAGAAAAAGTGCAGACATTTTGACAGTCTTTTTGAATTTCATTAAAAGATGGTAGTGACAAAAACCCCAGAGACTATTTCTACTTTACTAAAGAAATAGGTCACAGATTCAATTACAGTCACTGAAGCATGGACTCAATCTATCATGGCAAATTAAGTACATTTTAGCAACCTACTTTCCTTTAAAAATTTTATAGACACTTTCAGTGGAAGAAGAAAGACTATAGAATAAAAAAAAAAAAAAAGAAATTGCAAAACCAAGTTCCACCCTTACTCCCCCCTCAGCTTTGAGTAAGCATTTGGCTTATTTGCTTTGGGTATAAGACAGAAAATCATTAAGAAATACTCAGCTCTTTCACAATTATTACTCTTCACTTGTTCCTGGTTTAATGATGCAGATTTGGAATTGGGAGTGGGAAATGGCTCCAAATTAGAATCGCTTGCCTTCAAAGGGGGGCTTTGTTCTACAGGCTCTGCCCCGCCCCCTTCTTTTAAAAGAGGGCTATTTGTACCTTATAGCTTTTATGAAATTTTTTGCCTTAGCCTCTCAGAGCAGACACTCTGTGTTCATTTCTGGAAAGATAAATAAATAAATCAAAAGTGCTCATTCAGCCTGTGGATATGGTTTAGCCAAGTGCAAATACTGGGACAATGGAGCACCCTTCCGCCCATAGCAAAATTGATCGTGTGTTGACAGCTGGGATTTATGAAGGGCCTCTTGCAGTGCAGTGGCAGGGGCCATCTTTAAGACATGGCAGCCACGGCAGCAAGTGTAGAGCAGAAGAGGGTGAGACCCTCACGTTTCCCCTCTGACAAGTAAACACCTGGGCCTGAGACGCTCACAACTCCAGAGTCTTAGGAATCTGTTGCTTGGCTTGGCCGGGAAAACTTCTGAAGCTTCTTAGGTCTTGTTCCCCAAGAGGCTGTGTCACCAAAGGACTTTCTCAGTTGAGAGCAGGTGTTGCTTATCATCCCCACAGTCTGGCTTTTCCCCTTAGACCTCAGGCTAGCCTTCTCCTGACACGTCTGGGAAATGGGCACAAAGGAGACAAGCCATTGCATTTGCTTCCAAAAGGAGAGACAGAGATGCTCCGTGCATCTCTGAAATATCTTGATCTTGCCCCATTAAACAAGCACCTGTCTTCAGCCAGGCAGAAGACTAAACTCACTGTAAAGGCCGAGGAACCTTCCTTCTGATTTTGATTGCAATGTCGGGGCTTCCTTACTGCTTAGGTTTAATAGTAAATAGGTGAAAAATCTCACGTAGTCAAAATATCGCGAATCTATGTCTCCACAGCCTGTTTGCTTGGGAGCGTATATATAACTCTGAGTTGAGAGCCATCAGGTCTTAGAGGAGGAGTTCCTTCAAACTCCAGAGTTAAGATACATGTGGGCTGATGCTATACCTTGTGTGATGTGAAACTCGGATCTATGTGACTGCCCCTAGAAGGGAGAGTGATGAGTCGGGAAGTGCTCATAACTGTTGGGATGATTCGTTCAGTTACATTTTCTCTTCCTAACTTAAATAACAGGAAAAAAAAGATATGTTTTCAGAAAAAAAATACACATTCATCTTTAGGGCCCAGCTGCCGCACCCATGTGTGTGTGTGTGTGTGTGTGTGTGTGTGTGTGCGCGCGCGCGCGAGCGTGCGCGTGTGTGCTAAGTGTCTTTGTATCCATCTCTATGGACCATAGCCTGCCAGGCTCCTCTGTCCATGGGATTCTCCAGGCAAGAGTACTGGAGTGGCCTGCTGTGCCTTCTCCAGACAGTCTTCTCAGTCCAGGGATGGAACTGGAATCTTTTATGCCTCCTGCATTGGCAGACAGGTTTGTTACCACTAGTGCCACCTGGGAAGCCTCACCATTGTCAAGACAATGTAGTAATGTGGATTCGGGACAGGAAGACCTATACCTTTCAGCTTCCAATGAGCAGCCTTGGTCAAATCTTTGGAGCTTTTTGAGTCCCGGTTTTATTAAATGCAAACGTGGAAATTCTCTATTTTATTTGTATCCTTTAATAGGATTCTCATTAGATCCTTAAAAAATTTTCATGCTTACTTAGCACTTATTTTCACAGCATTTCTCATAAATTATTACATTAAGCCTCATACTAACATTTTGAGATATATATTATCTTCCCCAATTTACAATAATGAAATAGAGGCCAATAATTTCCCAAGACCACCTAACAGGTTAAGAGGCAAGTTTTTGAGGCTCCCAACTTCAGCAGTATTTCTAATAACCCTTAAGTGTATTGTTTTAGATTAATGAGATATGAGACCATGCTTAGAAAATTGCAATGCATCATATAAATGGTACATTGTATTATTATTTAGAGATCCCCCATTTGATATTGTGATTCCCTGGTGGCTCAGTGGTAAAGAATCTGCCTACCAAGAATGCAGAAGACCTTGGTTTGATCCCTGGGTCTGGAAGATCCCCTGGAGAAGGAAATGGTTACCCCCTCCAGTGTTCTTGCTTGGAAAATCCCATAGACAGAGGAGCCTGGCAAGCTACAGTCCTTGGGGTTGCAAAGAGTTGGACACGACTTGGCGACTAAACACACACACATGCCTTTGATGTTGTATAAAGAAAAAGGTAGACAGAAACAGCCAGCTTTAGTTACAAGAGTCAATCACTCATCACTCACTAGCAGTGAACTTAGTACCTGAGCAGAAACTGCATCCCTGTGTCTAGTGTTGACTTAGGACAGACATCACACTATTGATTCCTTTGATCATTTACCCTGCTTTCCTTCGCTGGTTTTCACTTCAGGGTGACACATAGCTGACCTATTAAACAGTCATCTTTGTCCACATGGAAATTAATTAAGTGGTAACTGTCTCCAGCATATAACAGTGGATTAAAGCTCAGGAAGGAGAAGGAAGATCTCTGGAAAGTGGACTGGCCAGGGTTTCTTGGTTGAGCCATTCTCTCCCATCTGAGTCTCATTCTGTTTTCCCCTACACCTGCTTCCTGAGAAACTCAGCCACCTCTGTTCAGCTTGGGATAATAGCCATGCACAGCTGGACTGCAATATGGCTGGAGAGGGAACACACTCACAGCCTGGATGTGAGATGAGCTTCAATTTGTTCAAACCACTTGCGGTGTCAGTCTAACTCCAGGCATCAGTGTGAAAAATGGGAAATTTAGTTACCTATATAGATATAATAGCAGTAGTCATACCTTGAAATTTTGTAATATTTTTCAAGTTGCTATGCACATTCACACACAGATCAGCCAATTCTTACAAGTTTGGTGAGACAGACAGGACTCATTCTTACTATATAGTGAGCAAACCTGAGACTTGGGAATTCTTGACCCGTCCTCTCCTACAGCTGGTAAGGGACAGATTGGTGTCTTGATTCACCTGGCCTCTTTGTGTGGGCACTTGTGTTTTGCCTATCTAGGACTCCCTCTCTGGCAATAAGCCCCCTTTTATTTTCCCAACTCCAGACATTTGTTTCCAGCTACTATGTTCTTGTTGTCCTCCTGGTCAAACTTGACTGATAGAGGGTTGGGCGTCTGACCCACCTTAGGCCTATCTTTCCCTAGAACTTTTCAAGGTGGAAGTGGAAATAGAGTCAAGGGTTTCCCTGGTGGCTCCATGGTAGAGGATCCACCTGCCAATGCAGGAGACAAGGGTTTGATCCCTGATCCGGGAAGATCCCACAGGCTGCAAAGCAGCTAAGCTCCTGTGCTACAACTATTGGACCTAGAGCCCAGGAGCTGCAACTATAAAGCCCACGTGCTGTAGCTACTGAAGCCCGTGTTCCCTACAATCTGTGCTCCTCAACAAGGGAAGCAGCCACAGTGAGAAGCCCAAACATGGCATCTCGAGAAAATCCCAGGCAGCAACAAAAACCCAGCACAACCGAAAAATACGAATTAATTATTTAAAAAAGAGAAGTTCCTGCATAGGAAACTTAGACAGTCATGATTTTTACTACAGTGAGTAAGCTGGCTGAGGGAAAAGAATGGAGCTGACAGTGAAGCAAGATTTTTTTTAAGCCTCGGTTATCTCATCTATAAAGTAGGGGATAATTATAAAGCTATTTCCTATGGTTATGTAGAGGTTAAATAAGTCAATATCTAAAAAGTGCTTACAGAAGTGTGTTGGGCATTATCTATGCTTCATAAATAAAAGCTACTTATTATTATTCAATGAACTTCTAGGTTTAAGCAGAGGTAAGTGGGAGATTCTTGGCAACACTGAAGTCTCTAGCTTGAATTGTTCCTAAGACTGCATACCTTGGGAAAGTAGTACTTCAAGAAATTCTTTTTTTTTTTTTTCTTAAGTTTTGTAACATACTCTCATATTTATAAATGAATTATGTGTCCAAAGAGAGAACATTTTTTCATGTTTGTCTCTGCTTAGTATCTGCTTTTCTGGCTCATCTGCACAGTTGTGGGCATTATTAAATGTGATACAGAGAACTGAATAAGGTTGCTAAGTAGTTAAGTGAAGAGAAAGTGAAAGTCGCTCAGTTGTATCTGACTGTTTGTGACTCCATGGACAATACAGTCCATGGGAATTTTCCAGGCCAGATTACTGGAGTGGATAGCCTTTCCCTTCTCCAGGGGATCTTCCCAACCCAGGGAGGGAACCCAGGTCTCCTGCATTGCAGACAGATTCTTTACCAGCTGAGGCACTAGGTCATATATATTTAAGGTCTTGCTCTAGAAATTGGCTTATATACAGGTTAAGTGTTCCTTCCACCCCTACCAAATCATTATCATTCAAAACTGTGAGGATCATTAGTTTCTAACTTGACATAAGCAAGATAACTACATTCCTGAATATACTTTGGTTGGATCTCATTTCTGTTTTGTTTTGTTTTTTTTAAATCAAGTTTCCAGATCCTTAATGTCATAGCAATATTTATATTGGTTTGGAACACAGACTATGCAGCCAGATTGCTAGGTTAAAAACCTCCCCTCTGACATATATTCTCTAGGTAACCTTGGCAAGTTTCTGTATGCCTCAGGTATGTCGTCTGTAAGATGGTGGCTAATAACAGAGCCATTTCCTGTGATTATGTGTGTGTGTGTTAGTCACTCAGTCGTGTCTGACTCTTTGAGACCCCATGGACTGTAGCCCGCCAGACTCCTCTGTCCACGGGATTTTCCAGGCAAGGATACTGGAGTGGGATGCCATTTCCTTCTCCAGGGGATCTTCTCGACCCAGGGATCGAACCCTGGTCTCTTGAATTGCATGCGGATGCTTTACTGTCTGAGCTACTAGGGAAGCTGCCCTGTGGTTATATAGAGGCTAAATAAGTCAAAATCTAACAAGTCCTTAGAGTAGTCCTTTGGGCATAATACATGCTACATGAACTACTTATTGTTACTCAATGAGCTTTTCTTTTTAGTACTTTTCACTTGTGAAGAACTCGTAATTATTACAAAGGAAAATGGTAAAATTGTGCTTTCAACTATCAAGTAAAAGCATAACTTCTAAATAGAAGATGATTTCAACATACTTCTCAGGAGTTAAATAAAAGATGCTGAAAAACATAGTTAATGAATAGTTTTAAGTGATTCTGTGGAAAGAACGTTTATGATGCTACTGAATAGCAAACGAATGTTAAAGGAAGAGAAATTTAGATGAAGAATACATGAAAACTCCATGTTGAAGATAAAGATATTTCAAAGGGCTTGGAATTAAGTACATGGTCAAAATTTGGAGACAATTTCTCTTTACATTGAGCCATGTTGACAGCAAAGACTAACAACTTGGAGATGGGGACTAAGAAGCAAGCAAAATGTCTGAAGAAAAACAGTGGTTCTACTTCATATTAAACATGAAAACTCTTCTCTTTTGACTTTATATTGCTGTCACAGAGTCCTGGTGGCAGAGTTCGTTAGTGGAACTGAGATGGTAAGAGTGGCATCTTAACTCCAACGCAGATTTCCATGTCTGAAAAAAAAAAGAAAGGGGAAATTTTTCATATTGTTCTCTTTTTAGAACCCAGAAGCAGTAAGAGGACACAGAATTATTTCATACAGAATTTCAGGTATCAAGAAAAGAACCAAAGTGATTATTTTTACCTTAGGAAAAATTGAAAGACTGAGTAAGCAATTACTATTGAGAGATAAAATGAGAGAAAATGTGCCTGTGTATTAGGAATTATTATTATTATTTTTACTCATGCTCTTTGTGTAATTCCTTTGTTTATGTCCAGCTCTTATAGGTGGTAAATTGTAATTCCTATAAACTTCATGCTTTATACACAAAAAACAATGCTTGGATCGTGAGCTGATACTCAACTAGCCACATTCAAAAAATATTTCTGACTCTTGTATAGTCAAAGCTATGGTTTTTCCAGTAGTCATGTACGGATATGAGAGTTGGACAATAAAGAAGGGTGAGTGCTGAAGTATTAATGCTTTCAAACTATGGTGCTGGAGAAGACTCTTGAGAGTCCCTTGTACTGCAAGGAGATCAAATCAGTCAATCCTAAAGGAAATCAACCCTGAATAGTCATTGGAAGGGCTGATGCTGAAGCTGAAGTCCCAATACTTTGGCCACCTGATGTGAAGAGCCAACTCATGGGAAAAGACCCTGATGCTGGGAAAGATTGAGGGCATGAGGAGAGGGGACAACAGAGGGTGAGATGGTTGGATGGCATCACCGACTCAGTGGACATGAATTTGAGCAAACTCTGGGAGATACTGAAGGACAGGGAAGCCTGGTGTGCTGCAGTCCATGGAGCTGCAAAGAATCGAACATGACTTAGTGAATGAACAAAAACAAACACCATATGCACTCAGTATCCTTAAGCCAGAGCTCCCTGGTAACATCTATTGGATATATACAAATGACTTCTCAGAGGATGTTCGAAGAGTATTCTGTTATAAGGGTATACTTTCAAATTTATCTCCATTGCATTGGCAGGCACTACATTTCAGAACTTTTAGCTTTTTTTTTTTTTTTTAACAAAGCGTAGCAACATTTCAGATTTTTATTTGATAATTCTTAGATTTCTATGCAAATGGGGCTAATTAGCCAATCATGAAAACAAAAGTTCCCAGTGTATTATGTAGAGTCTATTAGGTGAACTTCTGAGAGATTTACGACTGATGGACAGGAGCTACCCGGGCTTCCCTAGTGGCCCTGCAGTAAGGAATCCACCTGCCAAGAAGGAGACACAGCTTCCATCTCTGGGTCAGGAAGATTCCCTGGAGGAGATGACAGCCCACTTCAGTATTCTTGCCTGGGAAATCCCATGGACAGGGAAGAGTGGCTATAGTCCATTGGGTCGCAAAGAATCGGACACAGCTTAGAGACTGAGCGTGCGTGCATACATGAACTGGAGCTGATGGGATATTGGTACAAATGAGATATACCTCATTCTCTTTGGAAAATTCAATGTAAAACCTGTTTTAGGTTTTATAGCTTATTTTTAAGAACTTGTAGCAAACATTCTTTCCCAACAACCTAACTTAACTAACTATAAATAAAATCTCCAATATTATATATGCGTAATTCTTATATATGTGTAGCATTCATGTTAACAAAACCTTTAATGCACATTTTTGGCTTTAAGTTTTATAAAACACTGGGAGATTGATATCTCTCTACCCCAAGCATGTGTACTAGTGGGGAAACTATGGCTTGGAGAAATAAGTGGTTGGGTAGACAAAATCTGTTCTGAAATTTAATTAGATAACCCTTCTCCTTGTAGATTTTTATATAAGGGACACAGCGAGTTTTCAACCCATGTAGATTTTCTATTCTTGTATTTTTTACCCACCTGTAGCCTCTTAATCCCTGGTGGTTCAGATGGTAGAGAATCTGCCTGCAATATAGGAGACCTGAGTTTGATCCCTGGATGGGGAAGATCCCCTGGAGAAGGGAATGGCTACCCATGCTAGTATTCTTGCCTGGAGAATTCCATGGACAGAAGATCCTTGCAGGCTACAGTCCATGGGGTTGCAAAAAGTCATACATGACTGAGTGATGAACACACACACATACACACACAAACATACAGCCTCTTAATATTTACCTCTTCTAGAATTCTGAATGCTCCAGGGTTACTGAGCAATATCTTACTTTCTAGACAGAAAACATCTCTCATATAATGTCTGTGAATTAGTTTTGTAAGCTTTCTAGAGCTAAGAACTAAGACTTTCTTCAAGACGTTTTACAATAGATTTTCTTATATTATGCAGCAATCAAGATAGACCCAGAAAGCTCACAAAGTTTTTTACTTGTTCAAAGAGCCAATACATTATATTTAAATAATTATTAAATTCCAGAAAAAGTAGATACATTTTATAATTTTCCGTTTTCTATTTCCTCCTTTTTGCTTCCCTTTTGGACCAAGCACCACTCACTGTTTCTTAGCTATGAGAGTCTAGATGGGATAAATGGATACTATTTCCACCTTCAGTGTAGTGATTCTGCTTGGATTATAATCAAGCCACATAGATCTTCCTGTCTGAGACTTGTTCAGAGATGTACCCATGACCCACTCTGAACCAATAAGAAGGTCAGTCGCAGAGGAGGGAACTTTAGAAAGTGACGTTTTCTTCTGAAAATGTGATTGAGCGGGACCCAGTGAGATCTGGACCTGCTTAGATAATTTTGTGACCACAAGAAGGCAGTTGGAAACCACTGAAGCTGTGAGGTGAAGCTGGCAGATGAAACTAAGACTTCGAGGACTGGATTCATGAGCACCTCCTTGAGCAGCTAGGACTTCTGGACTTCTCCAGTGCTTGAGCCGATAATTCTCCTTTCTTATTTATGCCTGTGTGGCTGGATTTCTTCACTTACACAATGTGCGTTTGGCCCTCATATGAGGTCAGGTTAGTCCCTCTCTAAGTCTTTTCACTCATTTCTTTCTAGCACTCCCATCCATGGAGAATGAGAACTGGAGTCCAAAAACCTGAGTTCCTGCTTATCTTTAGTACTTACTTACTCTGCATATTGAGTAAGAAAATAACCCATGTTGTATATTGGTGAAACAGTAATGATGAAAGAAACAATATTTAACTTTCAGGATTATCTGGGGGATCAAATGAGATAACGAAGATCAAAACACCACATAAATATTAATTATCTCCCTGAACAGTGCTAATTTAATCTAGGCATTGGTTTTGAGCCCATTTCCCCCAAGTTCTTTCCAGGGCTAGATTTATAATGATCTGGTAACAGGGAGAAGCAAGAAGGGTTATGTGCAAATAGGTCATAGGTAGAAAAAGAAAACTCTAGTGTTTTAGTGTCATAATTATTTTATGTAGCCCCTGACTTAATGCATTACGGAACGTTTCACTGAATGAAGTCATCACAGACTTTAAGTAGCAAGCTATTAAGAGACACAATTTGTACATTGTGATGGATCATATTAAAATAATTTAGTTCAAAGGAGGCTTCATTATATCTCATTTAGAAATGTCTCCTAATGTGAAGAAATATTTCTCCATGGTAAATGTGCCGCTGGAGACCCCTGGAGCTCCCTGGGACGGGAATGCTAGGAGTTCTAGAAGTTGGGCCAGGTCCCTTCGACGTCACTAAGGAGTGAGCATATGTTCTAGGCTCTCCCCTCTTGCCTCACTGTCTGTCCCAGGCCTGATCTATTCAGAAAATGTTATACGGTTGCCCAGACAAGTTCAAAACGGACTCCATTTTTCCAGTCTCACTGAATCAAGCTTATAAACATGGAAAAAGAATTCACTAGTGCTTCCTGCTTCATAGTTGAATTCATTCCGATTGCCCCATCTTGTGGAAGAAAGAAAAATCGCCAGATTTTTTTTTTTTCCCCTCCTTTGGGCATAAGCCCCAGAAGAACTAATTCATCTCATCTATCTTTCTCTATCTCTGTCTCTCATCTTTTCTCTTGCACACAATACATTTCAAACAATTTATTCTAAAGAAAGGCCAGTATTCCTCATATATTTGCAACCCAACCTTTTTTCCTTGGTCTTTCCAGCTGGTTCTAGTGGTAAAGAACCTGCCTGCCAATGTAGGAGACTCTGGAGAAGCAGGTTCGATCCCTGGATTCGGGAAGATTCGCTGGAGGAGGGCATGGCAACCCACTCCAGTTTTCTTGCCTGGAGAATCCCATGGACAGAGGAGCCTGGTGGGCCACAGTTCATGGGGTCGAAAAGAGTCAAACACGACTGAGCCAGTGAGCACATGTGCTTCTTTCCTTATTGAGAGGACCGATATATGTTGATTATATTCGTGAGTGTTAGACAGGAGTCTGTTGCTCTTTGAAAGACTCTAACCGTGCCACCGTAACTGAGCCCCAAGTCAGACTGCATCTCTGCAGGTATGTCAGCTTTCCGAATTCTTCTCAGACTCTGGGAACATAGTGACCATCCCCTTTCCAGCTATCTGAGCTATTCTCCCCTACTTCCACCCTACCTTTTATGCATTCCTTTGTACATGGAAGTCTGTTCAGAGGAAGAATGAATGAAATCAATTCACTTGTTCGTTCACCAGCTCACTTATTTGTTTCTCCATTCACCCATTTAACATTTATTTATTGAGGACCTTCTATATGCCAAGCCCTCTGCCTGGTATGGGAAAATAGAAACGGGCAAAACAGCCTCTCTGTTCTCTACTCTGCTGGAGCTTACACCCTAAAGTTGACTACATAGACATTAATCATATAATCAGAAAAATATATAGTTGCAAATCTGATAAGCCTATGAAAGGAAGTTAAGGGTACTTGGAGACCATAAGAGAAGAGATCTGACCTGTGGGACCTGACCTTTCCTGATGAAGGACATTTGTGCCGAGATCTGAAGAAGCAGGAGCTAAAGGAGGGGCAAGAACATTCTAAGAAGAGCATCTGAGTCCCGAGGGAACATAGTGCCTGGAGTAGAGAGAGCTCAGTGGCTGGAATGAAGAGAAGAGAGGAGAATGGTTCTTGATGAGGCTGCAGAACCTGGTAGGGGCAGATCATGTCAGGCCTTGAGAACACGCTAGGAGTTTGACCATCTGACCACGTGGCTTACAAATATGAAGCACTGTTCATTAATCAAACAGAGCGATTTGGTCTCACCTCCCTCTGCTCTCACTCGTAACAGTCGTGGCAAGGGAGTCAGACCAGTACTTCCTGGATGTCTCTATCAGAAGAGAGCTGTAGGTCCTGCCATCCATTCTGTGCTTATTCACTGCAGCCCTTTATCCAGAGCTGGATCTTCAGAAGGTGCTGTGTCAATGCCCAGGTTACAGTCTGCATGTGATGGACCTCTAAGATTTATCCAGCACCTAAGGGTGTTTGTGTTCGTGCATATGACTGTTATTCTGTCTCTAAGCGACGGAGACCAGCCTGCCTCCTCCAACAGGCAACCTGAAAGTTGCACAACACTGACATCTGGTGCTTGCGTGAGGTCTGAGATTGTACAAGGTCAGAGGGAGGCTCCTGGGACCAGTCCATGCTGCAAATGTAGTGAGACTCGGTGTTTGAAAATGTGAGCAAGTGTGTGCATAAATGTGCACCCATGCATGTGCACACACACACACACACACATACCCACACAACCCACACAGTCTGTCTATAGTTTTTTGTTTTCAACTTCTTCTGATCTTCCAATATTATGCTTGATAGAAGGCTTCAATATGGTATTTTCTTATTGTCAATATTTGCCAATTTGGACACGTGGTTTCTGTGATGGAAGGTGAGGTTTCACCTGGGTTTGGGAGAAAGACAACTGACAAAAAAGTAAATCAGTGTTTACTTAGAATGTCTTAATACAAAGCATGAATTAAATGGGAAAAAAAGAGTCTCATAAAAGCAATTTAATAATGTGATTTTCTGGATGATAAATAGTATTTGCATAATAATTTATAATCTCTAAAGCATTTTAGCATGCATTTCCACATGATTCTCTCAGTCATTCAACCATTTACTCATTCATCTAAGAGCTATTTATTGAAAGCTTACTTCATGTGAGTGATTGGTCTAGGCTGTGAAGAATCTCTAAGTTCTGGCAGGGCAATTAAAAGAGAGGACAGGGTAGTTCTTAAATAAGTATTCTTTGGATTCAGACTTAGCTGCTCTAAATATCTGAGTCTTTATGTGTTAAATGGCCAGTGATAATAACAGTGCCTAAATTATTCAATGTTGAATTAGTACAACTTATTTAAGAACTATATAAAATAAGTATTTTCTTGAAAGTTTTTAGCTTAAGAAATAAGATTTTCAGCAATGGGAAAGTTAAAGAAAATGAGTATGGAGTTCATGAATATATCAGTCTGGGAAGATATAAGGATAATGGAAATGAGTACGTTGAAAAGTTTAGAAAAAAGGGCTGTCCCTGTTGTCAAGGTATTTTAGTGCCTAAGAGTTTTAACACTAAAGTCAAAACTTCACTTTCTGACTTGAAGGAAATTCTGTTCTTGGAGCAATGCTTTTGGAGTATAGGTTATGGGAATGAATGATGGAAAGGGTCAGAAATGGAAAGCAGAACCATTAGATATGAAGCTTTTCCAAGGGGCCTCATCTGAATTAACTGGACCTTGAACGACACCAGAGATAATGGTGGGACTCTGTAGAGGAGGAAGTCAATGCAAGATATTGTAAAGAATTAATCTAGATGAGATGATTGTTCATTGTTTATTGATCTTTTCATAGGATAGCTGTGTTGTCACCTATTTTAATCCCAGTCCTTGAAAATATAGAACAGTCTGTTTCTTTTACTGGTGCTGTTTGTTTTTGTGGAGATCAAATTCTCCTCCAGAAAATTCAGTATATCTGAGCAACTTATTTATGCAGTTAGCACTTAATTAGAAAGTTCCCTGGCAGAGTACTACCTGTGGCCATCAGAACTTTCAGACAGTTTTCTTTCTGAACAATGGAACCAAGAGGGACATTCCAAATATCACATGGCTGGTCTTGCATCTGTATGCCGTGTGTTTAGACCTCCCAAGAGAGTCTCTAAAAGATGCTCCTAGAAAGTGAAGAGAATTGAGTCTTTAATGACATGAAAGCAAAGAGAATGCTAAGAGGTAGACACTATTAACTCATTTAGGAAATATGTGTAAGTTTTTTGACCTAGAGAAAATATACATTCTTTTCTTATGGCTAGAACATGTATTGATGTTGATTATATGACCACAAAGAAAACAAATTCTAAAATATAGGGGTCCTGTGTGTGTGCTTAGTCACTCAGTCATGTCTGACTGTTTGCAACCACATGGACTATAGGCTGCTAGGCTCCTCTGTCCATGGGATTCTCCAGATAAGAATACTGGAATGGGTTGCCATTCTCTTCTCCAGGGGCTCTTCCCGACTCAGTGATCAAAACCTGGGTCTCCTGCATTGCAAGTAGATTCTATACCATCAGAGCCACCAGGGAAGCTCCATAGGGGTCTTCAGTTCAGTTCAGTTGCTCAGTCGTGTCCGACTCTTTGCGACCCCATGAATCGCAGCACACCAGGCCTCCCTCTCCATCACCAACTCCCGGAGTTCACTCAGACTCACATCCATTGAGTCAGTGATGCCATCCAGCCATCTCATCCTCGGTTGTCCCCTTCTCCTGCCCCTAATCCCTCCCAGCATCAGAGTCTTTTCCAATGAGTCAACTCTTCGCATGAGGTGGCCAAAGTACTGGAGTTTCAGCTTTAGCATCATTCCTTCCAAAGAAATCCCAGGGTTGATCTCCTTCAGAATGGACTGGTTGGATCTCCTTGCAGTCCAAGGGACTCTCAAGAGTCTTCTCCAACACCACAGTTCAAAAGCATCAATTCTTTGGTGCTCAGCCTTCTTCACAGTCCAGCTCTCGCATCCATACATGACCACAGGAAAAACCATAGCCTTGACTAGACGGACCTTAGTCGGCAAAGTAATGTCTCTGCTTTTGAATATGCTGTCTTGGTTGGTCATAACTTTTCTTCCAAGGAGTAAGCGTCTTTTAATTTCATGGCTGCAGTCACCATCTACAGTGATTTTGGAGCCCAGAAGAATAAAGTCTGACACTGTTTCCACTGTTTCCCCATCTATTTCCCATGAAGTGATGGGACTGGATGCCATGATCTTCATTTTCTGAATGTTGAGCTTTAAGCCAACTGTTTCGCTCTCCTCTTTCACTTTCATCAAGAGGCTTTTTAGTTCCTCTTCACTTTCTGCCATAAGGGTGGTGTCATCTGCATATCTGAGGTTATTGATATTTCTCCTGGCAATCTTGACTCCAGCTTGTGCTTCTTCCAGTCCAGCATTTCTCATGATGTACTCTGCATAGAAGTTAAATAAGCAGGATGACAATATACAGCCTTGACGTACTCCTTTTCCTATTTGGAACCACTCTGTTGTTCCATGTCCAGTTCTAACTGTTGCTTCCTGACCTGCATACAGATTTCTCAAGAGGCAGGTTAGGTGGTCTGGTATTCCCACCTCTTTCAGAATTTTCCATAGTTCATTGTGATCCACACAGTCAAAGGCTTTGCACAGGGGTCTTAGGGAAACTCAAACCTGGCTTTATAAAGTATTTAGAAAACTATGTAGTTCATTGTAGATATTTCAGTTATTAAACAAGAAATATTTAAAACATTGAAATAAATTAAATTTAAAGAGATAATTTATGATGATAAAAGCTGAACTTAATGGGTTTGAAAACTAAATGCAATTAATAAATCAAAAGCCTCCTCTTTACAGTATCATAGTGACCCTGTCTCCCCTGAAAGCCTAGTGGAGAAGACACTAGAAGAGAGAGAGAGGTAAAACCTTTATTTTACCTAAAACAGAAATGTAACTATAGATTTTAAGAGCGAACTTACATCAAGAAATTTCAAGTGAATGAAAGTTGCTCATTCGTGTCCTACTCTTTGTGACCCCATGGATAGTCCATGGAATTTTCCAGGCCAGAACACTGGAGTGGGTAGTTGTTGCCTCCTCCGGGGGATCTTCCCAACCCAGGGATCTAACCCAGGTCTCCCGGATTGCAGGCTGATTCTTTACCAGCTGAGCCACAAGGGAAGCTCAAGAATGCTGAAATGGGTAGCCTATCCCTTCTCCAGGGGATCTTCCCCACCTAGGAGTTGAACCTGGGTCTCCTGCATTGTAAGCAGGTTCTTTTACCAGATGAACTACCAAGGAAAGTTTCAAGACTTAGATCAAATAAGTAGCTTCCTAAGAATATGAATTATTAAAAAGTGGCCCAACAAAGGTAAATGGCCATATTATTTTGATAATCATGGAAGAAATATAAACATTTGCCTAAGATCCACCATTTAAAAAGATAATGGAATTGTGAAAAGCTCTTAGAATAACCTTGTGAAATGGACCAGTTTCTTGAAAGACACACTACCAAAACTCATACAGGGAGAAATAGATAAATTGAATAGACCTATATACCAAAGAAATGGAATCAAGTGATTACCTTCCAAAAAAGAGAGCACCAGGCTCAGATGGGCTCACTGGTGAATTTGAACAAATATTTAAGGAAAAATGATCGCAGATTTTTTCCAGACAATAGAAGTAGAGGGAAGGGAATACTTCCTAACTCATTCTATGCAACCAGCATTAACCTAACGCCAAAGCCAGACAAAGAAATGAAAAGAAAACTATAGACCAATGTCTTTTGTGAAAATAGATATAAAAATCCTTAACAAAATAACAAAATATTAGCAAATCAAATCCACCATTGTATAAAATCTACATGCCAACCGAACAAAGAAACAAATTTTAAGCAAACTAGAAATAGATGGAAACATCTCAACTTGAGAAAGAACATCTACAAAAACCCTCCAGCTAGAGTCATAGTTAATGGTGAGAAATGAGATGTTTCCTGCCAAGTTTAGGAACAAGACAATGATGTCTCCTGTCACCAGGCTTATTCAGTATAGTACTGGAAGTTCTAGATAAAGCAATGAGACAAGAAAAGGAAATTAAAATGTAGACAGATTGAGAAGGAAGGAGTAAAACTGTCTTTGTTCACAGGTGGCATGATTGTCTCTGCAGAAAATTCCAGACAATGGACAAAAGAAAATCTCCAGGAACTATTACACAAATACAACAAGGTTTTAGGATATAAAATTACTATACAAAAAAATCAATTGCTTTCCTATATACCAGCAGTGAACATTTGGGATTTGAAGATAAAAACACAATATATTTATATCAGTGTGAGAGAAGAGAGATGTGGATAGAGGGAAGGAAGAATGTATAAGATATACACAAGGAAAACAATAAAACTCTGCTGAAAGAAATTAATAAAGATCTAAATAAATGGCGAGATATTTTACGTACATGGTCGGGAAGACTCGATGTTGTCAAGCTGTCAGTTCTACCAAAACTGATCTAAGATTTAATGCAATCTCAATAAAAATGAAAATGGATAACCAACAAGAACCTAGTGTACAGCACATGCAACTCTGCTCAATGGTATGTGGCAGCCTGGATGGGAGGGGAGTTTGGGGGAGAATGGAGACATGTATACCTCTGTTCACCTGAAACCACCATAACATTGTTAATTTGCTATACCCCAGTACAAAATAAAAAGTTGAAAAAATCCCAGCAAGTTATTTTGTGGATATCAACAGATACTGAGATAAATATAGACAGGAAAGACTCAGAACAGCCAATGCAATATTGAAGGTAAAGAACAAAACTGGAAGACTTAACTACTTGACTTTAAGACTTACTATGAAGCTACAGTAATCAAGACAGTGAGATATTGGTGGGAAAAAATAAACAAATACATCAATAGAACAGAATACAGTGCCCAGAAATAGACCAACACCAATATATTCAGCTTATCTTTGACAAAGGGACAAAGGCAATTTAATGGAGAAAGAATAGTATTTTCAACAAATGATTCTGGATCAACTGGGCATCCATATACAAAAACATGAATCTAGACATATATGTTACATCTTTCACAAAAACATTAGTTCAAAACAGATCACAGACCACAATGTAAACTGCAAAACTATTAGACACCTCAAGGATAACAGAAGAGAGAATCCAGATAAACTTGGGTTTGGTAATGACTTTTCTTTTTTAAGGTACAACACAAAAATCACATTCCATGAAAGAAAAAGAAAAAGAAAAAGGCAAGTTGAACTTCATTAAAATTAAGATATTCTGCTCTGTGAAATATGTGGTTAAGAAAATAGACCACAGAATGAGAAAAGATATTTAAAAAACACATCTGATAAGCAACTGGTATCCAAAATATACAGACAGCTCTTAAAACTTAATAGTAAGATAACATTTCAGTTAAAAAAAAATGGGCAAAGATGTAAAGAGACACCTCACCAAAGAAAAGATACAAATGGCAAATAAGCATAGACAAAGATGCTTAACATCACATTTCACTACAGAACTGCAAATTAAAATGAGATACTACTGCATGCCTATCAGAATGGCTAAAATCCAAAAACACTGACAACACCAAATACTGGGAAAGTTGTGGAGCAACAGGAACTCTCATTCATTCTTGGGGGATGCAAAATGGCACAGCCACTTCAGAAGTTAGTTTGGCAGCTTCTTATAGAGCTAAAAATACTGTTACCATATGATTGCACTACTTGGAATTTACTCAAGTGAATTGAAAATTTATGTCCACACAAATGTTTATACAGCTTTATTCATAACTGTCAAAACTTGGAAGTAACCAAGATGTCCTTCAATATGTGAATGAATAAACAAATGGTGGCATGCAGTGCAGTGTTATTCAGCAATAAAAAGAGATGAGCTATCAAGCCACACAAAGACGTGCAGGAACTCTATGCAGGCTTCCCTGATCGCTCAGACAGTAAAGAATCTGCCTGCAATGAAGGAGACACAGTCTGATCCCTAGGTCAGGGAGATCCCCTGGAGGAGGGCATGGCAACCCACAACTTTATGTACACATTGCTAAATGGAAGAGGTCAGCCTGCAAAAGTTATGTGCTACGTGATTCCAGCTATATGACATTCTGGAAAAGGCAAACTATGGAGACAGTTAAAAAGTCAGTGTTTTCCAGGGGCTTGGGGGAAGGGAGGGAGAATGAATAGGTGAAGCACAGGGAATTTTTTTTACAGTGAAATTATTCTGTGTGATGCTGAAATAGTGGAAACATGTCATTATACATAGTCAAAAACTTGAATATACAACACAAGGATGAACCCTAATATAAAACTATGGACTTTAGTTAATAATAATGTATCAACATGGACTCCAAAACTATAAAAAATGTACTGCACTAATGCATTATGTTACTAATAGGGGAAACTCCATGCATAAGATTGGGAGTGAGATAGCCAGTGTACTTTCTGCTCAATTTTTATGTACTTTCCACTTAATTTTTCTAAAAACTTAAAACTTCTCTATCAAATTAATTTTTAAAGGTATAGGATAAAATAATAAATAAAAAATAAAGGATATGAAATGTAAATGATTTTATAGGGCATTCTTTTTAAATTTGGGGGACAGCTAACATTTAAATTATCCAAGTAATGCTAGAATTTGGGGAAAAAAGGTATATCTTCCTAATCCTTCTGAAAAATTACCAAAATCAGATAAAAATGATACTGAACATCTATAATCCAATCTCACTTACACATGATGATGCAAACATCTAATGCAATATTAGCAAAGAGACTACAGTCATGTATTAAAAGAAAAAAAATTACAGTGTTGTCAATTTTGTTCTGAAAGTTCCACAAAGGATCAATGTTTAGGGGCTATGTTGAGGAGAATTCCATGCCAAATCTCTTTAGGTAATATTTCTTGGCAAGTTACTGTTCTGACACATCAAAAATTCTGAAATTCCACAGTTAAGAAAACTCTCTTTGGTTTATAATAGTTTCTAAAAAATATTTGATAAGAGGATACTCTGTTACTCTTATGTATCACCCATTAACTCTTATGTATCATCCCATAGTAATGGCATCCACAGAACACACCACTCAGCCCAGTTACCTCTCTCCTTCAATTTGCCTAAGGAGTATGGTAGATAGACTAACAATCCCAAAATATTCATGTCCTAATCCCTGTGATCTGTAGATTTGTTACCTTCCACAGCAAAGGGAATAAAGGTTGCTAACCAGCTGACTCAGATAAGGCAATTTTCCTGAATTATCTCCTAGGGTGAAATGTAATCATTAAAAATGAAAGAGAAAGAAGAGAAAATCAGAGAAAGAAGTGTGGAAGTGATGGAAGTAGGAGAGAGTTCTGTGATGTGAGAAGGAACTGGCCTCCCCTTGCTGGCTTTGCAGATGAAGAGGCTAAGGGCCAAGGAATGTGGGCGGACTCCAGAAGATGGAAAATACTAGGAAATGAGTTCTTCCCTGGAGCCTCCAGAAATGTAGCCCAGCTGATACCTTGATTTTAGCCCAGTGAGACCTGTGTTGGATTTCAGAGTTGTAAAATAATAAACTTGTGTTGTTTAAGCCATCAGATTTATAATAATTTGTTACAGCAGAAATAGGAAACTAATACAAAGACTGCCTTAACATCCCTTTTAAGACCCTGTTACTTATTTTTTGGTTTTTCATTTTACAATTGATCCTATGAAATAACCATACTGAAGGGAAAATAAGTTAAAATCAGTATGGAATCAAATTTTTAGAATATTTTAAAAGTATGATTATACATGTTTTTTTCCTGTGGCAGTGGTAAAGGAACCAGTATACGTAGTCTGAATGTTTGTGTGATTTCGGGAAAACTTTTTTCAAGCTCTATTTGCACTTTCATAATTATATCATGGAGTTATTGTGAAGACTTAATAAGCTTCATGTTGGAAAGTACTTGAAAGCAGGGCTGTAGAGTAACCTGGTGGGGTTTGAAACCTGGCTGTGGTCCTTGCTGCCTGTGTTATCTTGAATTTCCCCTCTGTTTACCCTGCCTGCCTTCCCTACCCTTGCCATTCTTTCTTCCCTTCTTTTTTCATGCAAACTTTGCACAGTTAATACACTCCATGTGTGCAGGCTAAGTCACTTTAGTCATGTCCAACTCTTTGCAACTCTGACTGTAGCCCACCAGGCTCCTCTCTCCATGGGATTCTCCATGCAAGAATACTGGAGTGGGTGCCATGCCCTTCTGCAAGGGATCTTCTCAACCTAGGGGTTGAACCCACATCTCTTATGTCTCCTGCATTGGGAGGCAGGTTTTTTTTTTTTTTCAATCACTAGCACCACCTGAGAAGCCCCCTATATGTGTCCATAAATAAATACCCTATAAAATCTCCAGCAGTGCGCTGTCTTTCTCTTAACCTTGTCCTACATCTGCCCAGGTCCCCTGCTACATCCTCCACTCACCCATTCATAACTGCTTTTCTTAGTTTCCTATAAATTTTCCAGATCTATTTTATGAAATTCAAGGAAAAATATAGATTTGTATTTCTCCATTTTATGTAAAATGTGGGAATTAAAAACATTATTCACTAATTTGGCTGCGCCAAGTCTTAGTTGTGGCATGTGGGGTTTCATATCTTCATTGCAGCGTGCAGGATCTTTTTCACCTGAGGTATGTGGGGTCTTCAGTTATGGCATGTGAAGTCTCAGTAGCTGCCTGTGGAATCTAATCTAGTTCCCTGACCAGGGGTGAAACCTGGGCCCCCTGCTTTGAGAGTGTGGAGTCTTAGCCACTGAACCACCAGCAAAGTCCCCAAAGTGGAATTTTATATATATTATGCTGCACTTTTCTTTTTTTGCTTAAAAATTTTTGTCTTGAGTGCCTTTTCACATCTGCACACTGAAGACTCCTTTGTTTTTTCCCACTGTATAATATTCCTGCATGGATGAACTGTAACTTATTTATTCTACTTATGGAGCAAGACTATTTCCAGTCTTTTCTATTACAGTGCTGAGGTGAATCATCTTGTCAGAAATAATTTTACACATTTGCAATTATATTAGTAGAGGAAAATCCCAGAAGTGGCATTGTTGAGTCAAAAGGGTTTAGACCTTTGTAACTGATAGATATGAGAAAGTTTCTGATCTTCTATTAGATGCAGTTTCCTCGTCTATAAAGTAGGGATAATGATAAATGTGCCTCATAGAGTGGTTTGTATTCTATGATGCGGTATGTATGAAACACTGGGGATTAAACAAATTCCACCATCAGTTATTACTACTGTTGGATAATGTAATATTATGTCTTGCAACATGCTGGTTATAGCACTTTAAATATTGACTATTAATGTTGTTATGAAGTTCCATAGGTGCCAGCTTGGGGGTAGTACACATAGTAAGACTTAACGAATTTACCTAATGAACAGATTGGAGTTCTTTTCAGTCAGCATATTTATTTATATATTCATTATGCTAATGATTTGCTTAAACATTTTTCCCTAAAATATGTTAAATACTTTCCCAATTATCCAAATTATGAAAAATTGAAAAAGTCTCTAATGGCAAGTCACCCTTACTCTATTAAAGCTGTATTTTGGTTAAAACAGTCCAGATTGAAAATTGTTCAAAGATGCCATGAGGATATACCCCAATATACTTTTGGGAGATTTGCATTGTCATTAGACTGGTCAGCAGATGTAAACTTAACCCGAAAGAAGATGAAAATTTCAACTGGGAAAACATCCCAACTCAGAGAATTCAATTCCTCCAGTTATTAAGCTTTCCATAAAATAATTTGAAAATTGCTAAAATTTTTAACTGCACCCCTCGTATCTTTCCACATCTTATTAAAAAGTGTCTATTATATACCATAATTATTATATTTGCTCAAATATCAATGCTTGTCCCTATTCTATTCATTTGCAGAATAATTTTAGGGTCTTCCCAGACCCACACACAAAAATGATAAACATACAGCCACAATTAGCATCTTGCAAAGTTTTCAGTTTGGAGTCTTTATTTGAATGTGATACAAAGAAGTTATGTGGCATTTTGAAATAATGTACTAGGCCAAGATTTAGGATGCTTTTTTTTTTTTTTTGAGTTTTTTTTTTTTGAGTTTTTTATTTTTTAAATTTTAAAATCTTTAATTCTTACATGCGTTCCCAAACATGAACTGATATTCAGCTTTGATTATTGTTGTATTGGTAGGATATGATGACATCTCAGGAGATCCAAGGGCAAGAATTGCAGTCTTTTTTTCATGAGGTTCTGAAGATGAAATTTCTGAATCAGTAGCTCCATTTCTACATGTTTGATGGTGTCTGTCTTCTCTTTTTCTTCCATGATTGGCTAACTGTCCATAGGATGGGTTTCAACTAGATTATTTTGAAACAATTGCTACTCCAAAAGGGTATCTTCCTAACTACCTGCAGCTTCTTGTAGCTTCAATGAAAGAACTCTCGGGGAACTTACAGTGCAAAGAATATCAGACTAGACAGTGGTCAGGGTTCCAGGATTATCTCCACCATGATCTTGCTACATTGATAAGAAAAAAAAAGCATGTAACTACTTTGACCCTTGGTCTTATTTGTCCTACCACATTGCAAGGATATTTTTTTCCGAAACCTGTCTCAGTGTGCCTCTTCTCTCCATCACTGTAACAGGAGCCTTAGACTTAACCTTGCACATTACGGTTGCAGCCTCGTTTCTCTCTGAAGAGCTAACTGCTGGAATGAATGCTGGAATGATATGGTCAATAGACTGAGAGAATGAAGATTCAAAGATGTTTGCATTTTTTTTAGCTGGATAATAAGTTTCATTATGATACTGTGAATAGAGATTTGTAATGCAGAAAGAAGGCAGTGGGTAGTGAGATAGATTCATTTTTCTATGTACAGAGGTCATAGTTGTTACGCAAAACCTAAATTGACTTGTCTAAGGCTTAACAAGGAGATCTCCCCTATAGGTATAGATTATAAATCATCAGAGTGTAAGTGGTAGTGAATCCCTGGGAGTGAATGAGATACCCAGGGAGACTATTTACTGAAAGATAATATCCAAGGCAAGGAATGTGATGGCTGTCTTGTACTATGTTCCTCCCTAAAACAGAGTTTGGGATAGTGGGTTCCATAAAGTTAAGTTATTTTGGGAGGAGTTCTCAGGGAGCAGGAGCAAGGCACTATTAGAGTAGGAGGAAGGGAGGAAAAGCTGAATACAGGTGGCCATTAGGCTGTTCACTCCTGGGGGCAAAAGGGACTGGGTTGCTTAAAAGAATGCATCTTGGAGGGGAGGATTATCTTTCTACTCCTTTGTTATAATCTGCCTCTAAGTCTTGATTATTCCTCTTTTCACATTGTCATCTTTGAAGGTCTGTGTCTGGATATCTCAATTCTAGCTCAGGGGTGATTGTAAGGATTTCAGGAACCATAGTCATCCTTGGGTGAGACTGTAGTAACTCATTTCCTGCTCAGCACCTGCGCCAAGCACTGCCAAGCTCTGTATGCAGATAGCATTGCAGCATTGCCCTCCAGAGACAGGCCAACCACTGGGTACCTGCGTTGAGTTGCCAGATTTAGCAAATTAAAACACAGGCAGTATTTGGGACATACTCATACAAAAGAATTGTTAGTTGCTTTTCTAAAATTCAAATTTAACTGAGCATCTGTATTTATCTTGCAGGTTTATGCCTTAGTAGTAGCTGCCCTGGGGCTTCCCAGATGATGCTAGCTGTAAAGAACCCGCCTGCCAGTGCAGGTTAAACGTAAGAGACTTGGGTTCGATCCCTGGGTCGGGAAGATCCCCTGTAAGAAGGCATAACAACTCACTCCAGTGCTTGTACCTGGAGAATCCCATGGACAGAAGATCCTGGTGGGCTACAGTCCATGGGGTCACCAAGAGTCAGACATGACTGAAGTGACTTTAGCACACACGCACAGTAACTGCCCTCTCAGATCAGCACATACCTTGTTATTCCTGTCTCATCAGTGATAGGAAAACAGAATGACTATTTGGTTGCAGGAACATTGCAACCAAGCAATGAATATTCTATGTGCAATAGACTGAACACTTGAATCCCCCCTCGATTCATATGTTGAAACCTCCTCCTCAGAGTGATGGTGTTTGGAAGTGCGATCTTTGGGAGCTATAGGTAATGAGGGCAGAGTCCTCACGAATGGGATTAGTACGCTCATGATAGGACCAGACCCAGAGTGGTCCCTTGAGCCTTCTGCCATGTGAGGACACGGCGAGAAGACAGCCATCCATGGATCAGTAAGCTAGCCTCATCAGGCTCTGAATCAGCCAGCTCCTTAATCTTGGACTTTTCAAAAACCTCTAGAACTTTAAGTAATAAGTTTCTGTTGTTTGTAAGCCACCCAGTCTGTGGTCTCTTGTTATAGAAGGCTGAACAGACTAAGACATCTACGCTTTTGGATGTGAGAAGCATGGCAAGGTTTCTTATCCTCTCAGATGAATGTGGTTTCAGCACAGGCAGCACAGGCCAGACGAATCTGTGACACCAAGAGGTACTGAGCACTCTGTGGTCTGGTGTGGTTTCTCCTTTAGCTTGATTATATTGTGCTTGGGTTGATGATGTAAGTTACGCTGGGCATGTCCTGCCCTTCATCAGCCTCATATCCATAATGCAGTGAATCATATCTCACCAAAGATTAGGTTCAAAAACCAGTGCAGCATCACACCTAATAGGATGGGCATAATGTTTGAAAAGGCAGAAAATATCTAGTGTTATGAAGGATGTGAAGATATTGGAAATCTTGGGCAGTGCTGATGGGAATGTAAAATGGTTTAGCGCTTGTGGAAAAAAAAGTATGGCAGTTCCTCAAAAAATTAAGTAGAATTATTGTAAGGTCTAATAGTTCCATTTCTGGGTATATGCCCTAAGGAATTGGAAACAGGGGCTCAAACAGATATTTGTACACCATCATTTACAGCAGAATTATTCCCAATAGTCAAAAACATAGAAAAAGCTCGTATATCCATTGGTAGACAAAATGCGATATACATACAATGGAATATTATTCAGCCTTTAAAAAGGGATGGGATTCTGTCACATGTTATGACATGGATGATCCTTGAGGACATTATGCTAAGGGAAATAATTCAGACCTAAAAGCACAAATATTGTGTAAGTCCACTTACATGGGATATGTAAAATACTGAAATTCATAGAGACAGAATGTAGAATGATGATTGCCAGGGCCTGGAAGAGGGGTCTGGGGTGGCAGAAAGAATAGGGAGTTAGTGTTTAATGTGAGCAAGAGGCTTACTTCAGGAAGATCAAAATATGCTGGAGATGGATGGTAGTGCAAAAGTACTTAATGTCACTGAACTGTCCACCTGAAATGATGAAGATGGCAAATGTTACGTTATCTGTAGTCTACAATGTTAAAAGAAGATGGTGCATGAGGTGAAAATTGATCAAACTCAAAATTATTTTTAAAAAACTGCTTAAAGTCAAAATGCTTTGATCTACACAGCATTATTTATTTTTTTAGATACTATAACAATCTAATTTTATTTTGCTTATTTTGTTATTTATTTGGCCATGCTATGTAGCATGCAGGATCTTAGTTCCCTGACCAGGGATCAAACCTGCATTGGAAGTATAGCATGTGAACCACTGGCCCACCAGGTGAGACCTCCAACATTATTTTTTTAAATCCTGTAAAAGGGTCTCACTGTAGATTTCCAGGGCATCTATTTTTCCTTCAGTGTTGTACCAGGCTGTTGAGCACCAGATGAAGTAATTGACCATGTTGTACCAAAAATGATCATCTTTAAACATCAGAATCCCAGACAACATGGCAAGATGCTTACACTGTGAGAGATTCACAGGGATTGAGACTCGTTGCAGGAAGGAGAGGGCTTTTTCTTTCATTTCATATTCAATCCAGGCAACATTCTTTGAGTATAATGCTGGCTGAATGATGGGAGTACTGAGATGTTTTCTTATTCTCTCTTTCCCTTGCTTGGATATGTATAGTTGAATTCATACAAGCGCAATGAGTAGTTAGTGCAACTCTACTGGAAGAACTACTGTTTCTCAAAATTTTACTGTGTGCCAGGCATTGCTCTGGGTTGCCCAGATGGCTCAGTCATGAAGAATCCACCTGCCAACGCAGGAGATGCTGGTCTGATCCCTGGGCTGGGAAAATCCTCTGAAGAAGGAAATGGTAACCCACTCCAGTATTCTTGCCTGGACAGAGGAGCTTGCTGGGCTGCTGTTCATGGGGTCACAAAAAGGATCAAACATGACGTAGTGACTCAACAACAACAACGAGGCATTGTTCTAAATGCTTTACTCAGATTATTTCATTTATTTTTACAGTCAGTTCATGAGAAAGTCACTTTGCCAAGTCTGCTACAGCCTCTGTCGGGATACAGAGTATTAACCTTATGCCCAGCCCCTAACTGTGAGAGATCTGATCACTGACCAGGTTACCTCTGCTAGTAATTTAACTAGTAAATTAACTAGTGGGAGGGTCTGGCGCAGTAGATTCAGAGCTAGTGGCTGGTAGCCAGGTTGGGTCATTTAAGTAGAAGATGATGGGTGAAAAAGAGGAGACAAAGAAACAGATGAGAGAGACCAAGGTAAGAGATGGAAGGAGATGCTTCTATTACTGAGAATTTTCAAATACCCATGAAATGTGACTGCATGTAGACCCTTTGTGTTCCAAGTGGTTACCTTGCCTACGTTTCACTTCTCTTTTATTTGAGGTAGCTTGAGAGGGTTTCTGATCTTTTCAGCCTCTGTTAGAGCCCAAGCCCACATCATTGGAGGGGCTTCCCAGGTGGCACAGTGGTAAAGAATCTGTCTGCCAGTGCAGGAGATACAAGGGACATGGCAAAGGGTCAGACATGACTGAGAGACACAGTGCACGTGCGCGCGCGCATACACACACACACCACATCATTGGAATTCTGTTTGCATTCATAAATGGTTTGTATACATTATGAGGAGAAAGACAGCTTTGTCTGATGAGAATGACCAAGAACGAGGGACCAGAGGATGTATTTTAGTCCCTGTACTACCATTAACTTGTGTGACCTTGCGCAAACTGTTCTCCCCTTCTGGGCCACAGTTTTCTGATCTACTATGTAAAATAAAGACAACATTGCTTGCCATGACTATTTCATAGAAGGAGAATACAGAAAAGTAACATGTGTTTAAAGCATTTTAAAAGGTTACAAAGCAGTATGGAAATGAATATAAATCTCTTCTGTCCTACTGATAGTTCTTTTCAACTTGGATTCTGGAATCAGATTGCATATACTAGAGACATACTGTATACCTGTTGATAGTAATGCCCAAACTTCAAGGAGTTTATATTCTGGAACAGGGGTCAGCAAACTGTGGCCGCAGACCAAATCTGACCTATCACCTCATTTTGCAAATAAAATTTTATTAGAATACAGCCATGTTCATTCCTTTATTCAGTTTTTACTTTTGTACTATAACAGCGCTGTTAGTCATGATAGAGACCATTTGGCCTACAAAGCCTAAACTATTTACCATTTGTCCCTTTACAGAAAAGGTGCACCAGTCTCCATGAGCAGTGGACTACAAAGTTCTCAAAGCGTGCATCCGTACATATTGGGATACAAGGTATATTAGAACTTCGGTATTTTACCTTATTTTTGAATTTTGACTTTTCTAAGTCTTAGGTTCCTCACCCGTAGAGTGAGGATATTAATCAAACCCACTCGTTGGGTTGTTGTGAGGGTTGAAAGTGATGATGCATGGGAAACGGTTCACACAACTTGAACCGGGATTCCTAACCACTACCCTGTACTTCACTAGAGGGAAATAGATGGGCACTGGGAAGGTACAGAAAGGCTTGTTTTAAGAGGTGTGACTGGAGTTGTATCTTTGAAGAGAGGATGAGGACTGGAATGGTCATGGGGATGCTTTCCTCTCTCTCAGCAGCAGCGAGCCTGGGTAAGCTAACCTCTAACCTTCCTAGCAAGAGTCCTCCTACCGCCTTCCCCCCACATCTTCACCATGTTTTAAAAGTTAGGAGAGATTTTTTTTTTTTTTTTTTTTTTTGCCTGCTAGTCATTCACCTGATCCAGAGAAGTAAGTGCCTCTGTAATTCCAATCTGTGCCTTCTATCGCTAAGATAAACTAGTAATGATTTGCCAATAAGATGCAATTACAGTGCCTGCTGAGGTCAATATTCAATCAGTGGTTCCATTCTGAGTGCTGCTTTGATCAGTTGGTCAAAAATTTCCCTTCTTTAGATGCTTTGTAAACCATGATTGATCAAGAGGTTTAGGGGTTTAAGCCTGGGATGTGATTTCATTTTTAATCCAACTTTTGAGCAGCACATCACACTGGTTAAATGTGACATGGTCTCCCTTGGGAAGCTCTAGCCCGCCCAGACACTGGTCTTGGCACTTCTTTGCATTACTCCTAACCATCTCCTCCCCGCCCCCAAATAACAATACAACTCTATAAAGTACCATAAATGAAGTAGATTATTCTGAAGATTTTGTGGGGAGATTAGGAAGTCACATTGCTTTCTCCATAGCAAAAACTTAATGCATATTTTTTTTTTTAAGCATGACTCTCTCCAACATTTTTAATGTATGGCTCTGTTTAATATACCTCAAACAATTTATTTATTTTTAAATAATTTTGTGTATTTATTTTTGGGTGTGCTGGGTCTTTGTTGCTTTGCATGAGCTTTCTCTAGTTGCAGAGAGCAGGGGCTACTCTTCCTTGAGGTGCATTTTTGGCCTTCTCATCGCAGTGGTTTCTCCTGTTGCAGAGCACAGTCTGTAGGCATGCACGTGGACTCAGTAATTGCAGCGTGCCAGTGGTAGAGCGCAGGCTCAGTAGTTGCGGTGCATGGGCTTCGTTGTTCCCAGGCATGGGGAATCTTTCCAGATCAGGGATCAAACCCGTGTCCCTTGCATTGGTAGGCAAATTCTTATCCTCTAAGCCACCAGGGAAGTCCAAGCAATTTATTTTTACTAAACACTCTGATTTTATTTGTTTATTTGACTCTGTCAGGTCTTGGTTGATACATGTGGGCTTAGTTGCCCCCTGGCATGTGGGGTCTTAGTTCCCTGACCAGGGATCGAACTTGTGTCCTCCTCATTCTTAACCATGGAACCATGAGCAAAGTCCCAAATGAGTATTTTTTATTAAACATTTTTGTCAGTTCTTTCCTCGTATCTCCCTATCTGCTTGATTCCTTTTTCTCTCCTTTCTCCTCCCTCATATGGCCTCTTAGACTTTCTTTTATCAACTGCAACAATCCACATTTCCCCCTCACTTTGGAAATAGCGCTTAAAATAACAAAGTCCCTCTAGATAACCAAACAAGGCGACTGATTGCTCCTCAAACACGCCCTCTGGGAGTATCAGCCCAGATCACAGAACTAGGAGACCCTTGGCTGATTTATAGAAGTAAAGTGGGACTTGGCTGAACATAAATCAAAATGAAGTTGAGAAATTTCATCCCAGAGGCCCACGATGATGATATTTGATTGGGCTTTGGTGTTCACCTGGGTCATATTCAAGGCTCCTTTCTCTCCCTTACTCTCTTTCTCACTCTGTCTGACTGAACTTATCTGCAAGTCAGATTTAAGCTTGGTTCAAAGGCTGAATTTTCATCTTGGTTTTGATAAGAATTTACATTTACTTAAGACACAATCAGGGACCTCAAGTAGCTAGTGGCAGCTCTTCTGTGAAGCTAAGATTTTATTTTTTGCATTTAAAATGTAAATCTTTAACCCTTCTGGATTTTATTTTTCTAGTGTGACAACATGCCTCAAATTTAAAATGTATAGAGTTTTTGTCTCAGAAATCCCTGTTATGGTAACCTATCCTAATGAAATACTAGCTCTGGGACTTTTATGAACAAGGGCATTTGTCAAGGAAAAAACAAACAAACATAATGCATGATGTCCATCAATAAGGGAAATATCGAATAAATCCTGGTATAATCATATTATGGAAAATTAAATGTTTCCCAGACTAGACAAGTTAAAGAGCTATTGATCCAAAGAACTGTCAATAATGTATTGTTGTATGAGCAAAGCACCAAATGACAATAACAATCCCAAATCCCTTATATCAGCATTTACTTTTTAAAATGTAGAAAAGATATGACTAGAAAAACTAGACTTCCCTGGTGGCTCAGACGATAAAGCATCTGCCTACAATGCAGGATTGAACTCCTGGGTTGGGAAGATCTCCTGGAGAAGGAAATGGCACCCCGTTCCAGTATTCTTGCCTGGAAAATCCCATGGATGGAGGAGCCTGGTAGGCTACGGTTCATGGGGTCGCAAACAGTCGGACACGACTGAGCAACTTTACTCTCTCTTCACTCAGAAAAACATCAGGTTGGGATATTTTACTTTTGTGGGAGAGAAAGATAGGTAATATTTTCTTTACACGGGTTTATGTTCTTTCTCTGGTTTCAGTGGTTGTGGTGAACACAGGTCAATTTTATAATTTGGTAAAAGATTACATCTGACAAGAAAACGTTTTAAAACATAAAACAAGTCAACAAACTAAAAATGTTCGTTCTCTCCTTGGGAAATTGGGGCCAAGTTTTTGGGAGACACACACATGAGAAAAGAGCAATCTTATGTGGTTATCTTACAATTTTCTTATGTGACTATCTTATAAGATATCTTACGTGATTTATCTTATAAGATTGCATAACGAGGAGTCTCATGTGATGTTTTGCCTATAGTCTCTTTCTGATAGCTGGGACAGTTCAGGCAAAGACGAGAGCCCCAGGACTGAATTGGTGACAGGAGGGATCCTAGGGCCAGTCATCTTGAATTCTGATGACTTGACTTTTATTTTTCCCTCAGTGGAGTCCCATGGGCACTCACTGCCCTGCTGACTCATCTGCCACTTAACCCACTAGATGTTAAGATGATTTCAATCAAACAATATCACAACAAGTTTTAACTCACCCCTTTCTGTTGCCTTCTGATTTTGAGTTGTTGCCCTGTTTTTCCGAGAGAAAAAAGGATTAGACTTGGAGGACCAAGGTCCATGAGTTGAGCCTCCCTAGCACCATGTATATGACCTTCGATAAATAACCACTAGGCTTAGATTTCTCCACTGCACAATGGAGATGCCTTCAGCAGCCCTCAGGCAGGACAGCAGGAGCCTAAACAAATGGATAGTGGCACAAAAATAGTTTTTTGTTTTCACAAATTCAAAACACGATGAAGTCTCCCTTTCTCCATGTCTCTAGCTTCCAACAATCACTAATCTCTCCTTAATTTCTAAAAGTTGTCATTTCAAACAGTCATAAAATTGAAATCATACAGTGTGTAACTTTTGTGGATTGTTTTTTTCACTCATCATAGCTTCCTGCAGATTCATCGAAGTAGTTGTATGTATCAATAGTTCTTTCCTTTTTATTGCTAAGTACTATTCCATGGTATGGATCTACCATATTTTCTTGAACTATTCACCTGTATGAGGACATTTGGGCAGGTAAATAAAATGACTATGAATTAAAATACATGATGAAGTATCTCTTTTCTCTACGATCACCTTCCTTTTGAAGAAAATAAATAAATAAAAGTTGCTTCCTTCCTGCATGAGGGTCTCAGTGGGAAGTCAAGTTTGGCTCTTCCTGTCTCAGGTGCTTCTGTAGTAGATGGTTGAGTTCAGTACGATAGGTGTCAGGGAAAATTCTACAGATACCGAGAACACAGTTTTCAGTCAAATTGCTCTTTTTGCATTTTGGGGGATACATGTCTCCCATGATTGGCAATGAACAAGACTGGTAAAAACAAAGCCTCTGCATTTATTTATTTTTGTTGTTATCACTGGATGATAACAACAAAATAATTACTTTGAAGTTGTTTTATCTTAGATGCTCAATCTGTAGTTTTCTCTTTGTCTTGTAGTTTGAGCATTCTGGTTTATGCATTTACTGCCTCTTTAAAGATAGAGCAAAGGTGTTGCCTTAATAATAGGAATGGTCTCTGTACCAAGCTGGGTACTTTTGAAAGCAGGTGTCCATTATAAGAGCATATTAATAGCCAGCACTAGTCCATCGTCTGCAGGTAATTGACGGCCTGCCCATGCTTTCTCACTGAATCCTCAAAGCCAGGGCTCAGAGGAAGTAACCCACTTGCTCACATTGCTAGTGAGTGACAGAGTCAGGACCTAGCCCATTATCATTAGATGAGCAACCTAAATTATTTTAACACAGGGTTAAAGGAGGACTCACCTTGGCTGAATTAATGATTGTAGCAAATAGACACAGGGGACAGCCAGCTTAACCAACTTCTGTTTCATGTAACCCTGAGACTTTTTTCTGGGACTTCTCACATAAACTAACAGGTATTCCACCTGTCAGGCAGTCACACTTAGTCGGTCATGGAACTCTCTTGAAAGCCATGTCAGGGGAATGGGTTCTAAAATATATGCCTCAGGAAAAGCTACTGCAGCCAGTGGCAGACTCTCCCTCCCACCTCAAACTCTAGAGACTCCTGCTTCGCTCTTGTAAGAGGTAGCATTTCAGTATTGCTCCTTGTCCTCCTCTGGGTGCACAAGCTATTAATTAATTTGTGTTGTAGAGAAATGGGGATTGCCAAATGTCCTTTGGGCTTGTGATCTTGTGTCCTTTTGTCAGAAAGTGCTGAGGCTCATTGTTCTAGCCCCTCTTGTGTCCACGTTGTATTGTTCATGACAAAGCTTATTTATTGTCCTCCATCCAGATGTTGTATTCTGTGTGTGGGCTTTTCTGTGGTTGCCATTCTGAAGAGAAGCAGAGCAGGATGGCTCTGCCAACAGCGTCCTTGAACGAGGGCGCTAGAAGTCATCAGCTCTGTCTCTTGTTAGTCCTACGTGTTTCACATGGATTTTCCAGTGCCCATGCTAATTAAGGATAGAGGAGGGCCTGCTCACTGCTTATATATGAGTTTTCTCCCCAGGGAAAAGAAAGAGCTGGGAGATGGCTCTCCGGATGTTTACCTAGCACAGAGATGTGATCTGTACTCATCTATCTTCCATTCAGTCTCTCTTCAGAGAGACATTATAGTTGAGCTCCAGTCTTCTAACTGCAAGTATCCCCAGTGACAGCTTTGCAAGTGGCCTTAACAGCTTGTCAGGAAACTAATCAATGCAGCTTTTCACAAAGGAATCTACTTGATCAATACCATCAGGCACACCCAGACCTAGCAACAGATCACATAAGCATTTTCATGAGCAATAGGCATTACACGGAAAATAAATTATTGGTGATATTTCAACAAATATAACATAAATGCTTCTTACAAATAGCTCCTTCTCTGTGAGTTACAGTAATATACCAAAAGTGATAGGAGAGACAGTGTGTAATTTCATTAGGCCCTTAAAGATACAGTGCCAACATCAGATATTAGTTTAGGAGATGTAACTCTGGTTTGGAAGGGGGAAAAAAATGGTTTAAATATTTGACATCTTAATTTTTCGCACCATGTGTATTGTAAATGGTTGAAGGGAGGGGGTTATTTTGGTGTCTCAGCACCAGGGGCTTGGTCATGCAACAGGCATGTCAGTGCACGTTTGCCAAGTCGATCGTCATCCCCTCTCCCTATCTAGGAATGAGTGCTAATATCAAGAGGTCATCCCTGTCACTTCTGCCTTCTGACTTTTTCCTTAGACTCCTCGGGGAAATTCCAGTTCTAAATGTTGTAAAATTTCCTGACAAACCGTCTAGAAGTACGGACAGTAGGAGATGCTGAAATGCCTGAAGGGAAACCTACGGTACAGCCATAACTGCTGTAATACATCGGGACGCTGCTCAACTTCCTCTCCCTGGTGTTTTCTGTCTGTGTCACTTACTGCCTCGTGACACTTGGGGCCATAACTTAGTGGCTGGAAATAACTGCTGTTATTATGATTCTGTGGGTTAGCCACTTTAGGTTGGGTTCAGGGTTGGGCTCTTCTGCTGGTCTTGTCTGAGTTCACTCGTGTCTTCAGTGATTTGGGGGCTCTTCTGGGCTGCATGGTCCAAGACAGCCTCACACCATATCAGGCAGTTAGTGCTGGTCATCAGCTGAGCCTCTCTCTCTAGGAAGGGTAGCCTTGACGTCTTTGCATCATAATACTGCACTCCAAGAGGATGCAAGTGAAAGCAGCAAGGGCTTTGGGGAGTCACACAGTATCAATCCCTTTATATACTGGTCAAAGGTAGGACTCAGGGTCAGCCCAGATTCAAAAGGAGGGGAAAAAGACTTCACATCTTTATGGGAGGAGGAGCAGAGTCATACTGCAAGGGGTCAGAGTAAAGGACGCAAAGGATTACTGAAGCCATTTTCATAAAAATATATAAAAAACATTACCACAATTTAGCTCAATACTCCCTCTCCAACCCCATTACATCACTGAGGTTTCCTCTGCTCCAAAAGGCTACTGCAGGGGAAAGAGTGGAAAGCAAGAGGAAAATGAGTCTTTCTCAGGTTTTATGTTCTAGAGCACTAAGCTTGGAGTGAGGGGGAAGCAAGCCATAGACAACATGTAGGGAAGAAGCATCCTGAATCAATTCCTTCAGAGACTAGGTAGAATTTCATTGGGCTGGGCTTTGGGGTCCAAGGGCAAGGAGGATGCAGAGGGGAGGATTCAAAGAACTATGGAAGGAACCTGAAACAGGCTTGCCTCAGTGGTTATGCCCCAGTGTCATGGGAGAAACAAAATAAATCCCACCAAGTTGAGCATGTCTCAGAAGTAATGGCAAGGCCGCTTAGCCTGAAGGAGCCATGGGTCAAGGGGAAAATGGAGACCTATGTGAAACAACAATGGCCAAAGGTGAGAAGGGAGGTGGTGTCTCAGAGGGTATCAGATCCAACAGAAGACTCAGGGTATCTTGCTATCAATACTATGAAACTCCCTACATCCAATCCCAGAACCTTACCTGGGGAAAGAGGAAGAACCAAGTTGTTTGAGATTCAGTTCAGTTCAGTCACTCAGTTGTGTCCGACTCTTTGCGACCCCATGGACTGCAGGACTCCAGGCCCTCACCAACTCCCGGAGATTACTCAAACTCATGTCCATTGAGTTGGTGATGCCATCCAACCATCTCATCCTCTGTCGTCCCTTCTCCTCTCACCTTCAATATTCCCCAGCATCAGAGTCTTTTCAAATGAGTTAGCTCTTCACATTAGGTGGCCAGAGTATTGGAGTTTCAGCTTCAGCATCAGTCCTTTCGATGAACATTCAGGACTGATTTCCTTTAGGATTGACTGGTAGGATCTCCTTGCAGTCCAAGGGACTCTCAAGAGTCTTCTCCAACACCACAGTTCAAAAGCATCAATTCTTCAGCACTCAGCTTTCTTTATAGTCCAACTCTCAAATCCATACATGACCACAGGAAAAACCACGGCCTTGACTAAACAGACCTTAGTCGGTAAAGTAATGTCTCTGCTTTTGAATATGCTGTCTAGGTTGGTCATAACTTTTCTTCCAAGGAGTAAGCGTCTTTTAATTTCATGGCTGCAGTCACCATCTGCAGTGATTTTGAAGCCCAGAAAAATAAAGTCTGACACTGTTTCCACTGTTTCCCCATCTATTTCCCATGAAGTGATGGGACCAGATGCCATGATCTTCATTTTCTGAATGTTGAGCTTTAAGCCAACTTTTTCGCTCTCCTCTTTCACTTTCATCAAGAGGCTTTTTAGTTCTTTGCTTTCTACCATAAAGGTGGTGTCATCTGCGTATCTGAGGTTATTGATATTTCTCCCACCAATCTTGATTCCATCTTGTGCTTCATCCAGCCCAGCTTTTCTCATGATGTACTCTGCATAGAAGTTAAATAAGCAGGGTGACAATATACAGCCTTGACGCACTCCTTTTCCTATTTGGAACCAGTCTGTTGTTCCATGTCCAGTTCTAACTGTTGCTTCCTGACCTGCATACAGAATGTTTGAGATTGCATTCCTACTATCTTAGTGGGGCAGGGACTTGGTATTTGCATGTCTTATTTAATTCCATCATCAGACCTCTTGAAGCTGTTACTGACTGGTCTTATTAAACACAATGCCAGTGAAATTCTGGGTAAACAGCACCAGGGAGAGCTCCTTTTCCTGGGGACCTTTCAGTCTTACAAGGACTGAGAATATAACGTGTGTTTATTTTATTCCATTCAGTTGAAACTGGACAAGATTTTCCCAGAATCCAAACACACATTTGCCCTATATATGATGATAAGGCACATAGTGTTCATCTTATGACATCTGATCCATCATTCCATGTTCAAAATGTTTTCTCCAAGCTCCCATTCTTACACTGAGTAAATATGTTTAAGCACCTCTTATGTGCCAGATGCTTGGAAGCCACAGTGGAGAGTCCTGGCCTCCATTTGGGAGAAACAAAATAAATCCCACAGTGTCAAGCATGTCTGAGAAGTAGTAGAAAGGCCACCCAACAGGAAGGAGACATGGGTCAGAGGGAAAATGAAGATCCATGTGAAAAAATTGGCTTCCTTGGTATCTCAGTGGTCAAAAACCCAGCTGCTAATGCAGGAGACGCAGGAGATTTGGTTCAATTTCTGGGTCTGGAAGATCCCCTGGAGGAGGAAACGGCAACCCACTGCAGTATTCTTGCCTAGGAAATCCCATGAACAGTGGAGTCTGGTGGGCTGCTGTCCATGGGGTCTCGAAGAATCCGGACACAGCCGAGTGACTGACACCTGTGAGAAACAATAGTCAAAGATAAGAAGGCAGGTGAGGTCTCTTGTGAAAGTTGCTCAGTCGTGTCCGACTCTCTGCGACCCCATGGACTATATGGTCCGTGGAATTCTCCAGGCCAGAATACTGGAGTGGGTAGCCTTTCCCTTCTCCAGTGGATCTTCCCGAACCAGGGATTGAACCCAGGTCTCCCGCATTGCCGGTGGATTCTTTACCAGCTGAGCCTCAAGGGAAGCCCAAGAACACTGGAGTGGATAGCCTATCCCTTCTCCAGCAGACCTTTCCATCCCAGGAATCGAACCAGGGTCTCCCTCATTGCAGGCAGATATGTCTTGGTCTTTGCCTTTTTGAAGTTTAGAAGGTTCAAGAAAGCCCCTCAGTGTAACCTTTATAGTTTCCATTAGAGGAAATAACTGCATAGTCCTAAATGGGTCCCAACAACTCCTGGGAGGGATGCACCAAAGACATATCCAAAGGGAGTTATCAGAACCAACTTGATGTTAACCTTCTGTAGGAGAAACCACATCAAACAGGCTCACTATTAAGCAAAGTATTTCCTATCTGTAACCAAGAAAGATAATAATTAATTACCACCACTTACCATGGGTCAAACACTATGCAAAAGAATTTACCTATATCTCTTAATCTCCTCAACACATCTGACTGCCCAACGTCTCCCAGTTCTGTTTCCCATCATCATAGGTCCACTGGGAAATTACCCTATGTAGTGAGCATTATCTCCCTTTCATCTTAAATAAAGGACATTTTGACATTTCTGTTCATTTTCATTTAAAACCTTATTATCTCCTAGGAGTGATAGGAGCTGATCTGATAGACTAAGGCAAGGTGACAGTGGGTAATTATGTTCCAGTGGTGAGAACAATTTGGTGTCCATACTTTGTAGGAATTTCAGCCCTGAGTACCATTAATAATAACATAAGAACAGAAGCGGGAATACCACAGGAATTCAGCACTGATTCATCAGTATAGTTTTTATGATCCATTGTTGAACCTCACTCCAAGCATGATGAAAACTTATTGTTTCCTCCCTTTTTTCAGCTTTCAGCTGACTGAACCTGGCAGTCAGCTGGAGAGAAAGAATGTACTGACATCTGTGAATAAGTACCCAGCCCTCTCTCATTGATCACTTCTCCTCCGAGTGTCTTTTCAGAGAAATATATACAAAATTCTAGGGGCAAAAATCTTTTATCTGACAATAAACAATTTGTAGTTATATCCTAGAAAAGCCCAGTCATACTTAAAGATTGGTTAGATGTCAGATAGAGCTTGGAGGCCAGCATGGAATTTCTTGGGAATGTAAAGTAACTGTTGGATTTCAATTCAAGCAAAACAAAGAGTTAAAAAAAATTTAAAAATCCATTAATCTGTTTGCTTGCCTTCAGAAAAGGATCCTTTGAAAGTTTACAATATTTTGATTTTTTCAAATAGTGAATCAAGATGAGAAGTCCGTGGAAATGCTGGTTTAAAGATTTTCCTGCCATTAACCTAGGGGTAGGCACCTGCAGGGGCTTCCCTGGTGGCTTAGTGGTAAAGAAACCGCTGCGGTGCAGGAGATGCGGGTTCAATCACTGGGTTGGGAAGATCCCCTAGAGGAGGAAATGGCAACCCACTCCTGTATTCTTGCCAGGAAAATCCCACAGAGAGAGGAGCCTGGCTGGCTACAGTCCATGAAGTCACAAAAAAGTCGGACATGCTTGAGAACTCAGGCACCTGTGAGGAACTCTGTTTACTACTGAAGTTCTTTGGGCTTTTATTTCTGTTGGCATTGAATAGCTAAAATCGGTCAAGGGCTGACTCTGAAGTTGGCAATGAGAAAGCAATGCTCTGATGAGGTTTTAGTTTCTCCTGAAATATTCTTAAATACTTTACAAGGTCTCAACAACTGACTACTTATAAGACATTAAGTACCTTGAAAAACTGATAGGCAAAAATTGATAGGGTACGCTCCTGCCTGCACATTGTATGGAGGGATCTGTGCTGAAGGCCCTCAAGTCTGGGTCTGCTGACCAGATGGAAGGCTAGAGTGAGGGCTAATGCCAGTTGGCACAAGGCCCCAGATTGACACATGCGGGTGTTCTAATCCCAGCTGCACCTCTTTCCACCTGCTTGACCTGGGACAGATCACATGCCCTGTCTGATCCAGTTTTCTCATTGGAAGAAATGAGAACAAGAATGGTTCTTACCTAACAGGTTTGTCGTTGGATAAAAAATGACTGCTATGGCAGTTCGCACTGTGTCATACAGGCAGTAAGTGCCTAATAAGTGATATATATTACAGGGATACCCTGTGGGCTGCTGGGTTCCATTAAGTGGAGGCTGTGTCTATACAATCAGAGATTTTTATCCCTGTAGGGGAGGGGTTTTGTGGCTAGGAGCTCAGCAGGGGAAGGGAATGAACTTGGATGGGAAAAAATAACATCTCTGCTAACCTTCACCAGGGATCTTCAATCATGAATGTACATAACAAACCACAATAGTATTAATGACACCTGTAATTTTTTCACCAACAGAAATCCCTGGTATTTTCATGTTATATTACAGTTGTCATGGGGATCTTGAAATAGTGTTTATGCACAATGGTGCTTCAAAATTATAGTCGTTATTAGATCTTGTCTCTTGGCCTGCACATGGGCAGGCTCACTCTGGTAAAGTGTGGAAAGATAAAGCAGTGGTCCTCTTGCATGTCCTGTCTGCACAAGACAAGAACATCCAGGAAGAGCTGGCTTCTGAGTCAGGACTGGCCTCCCCATCTCTCTTTTTGTTTCCTTCCTCTGTCTGTGGCTCTCGGCCCCTTCAGTTTCTAGGGGAAGACACGAAGTGAGAGCTCTCATTCAGTTTTCTGTCTTGAGCAACATTGCCCAACCTAGCTTTGAACTCGACATGGAAGAATTGAAGCAGAGTCTATATCCCCAACTAGCTACTGTATTTACAGTGCTTTGATTGGAACTCCATAGGGAAAGAGAAGTAAATAGTCTTGTCTTCTACGACAACCCCCTATCAATATCCGTTAGGTAACCCCTCTAGGAAGATATTAACATTTAATGAGCACTTACTATGTCCCAAGGACTGCGCTAAGCTCTTCACATATATTATCCCATCTAATTCTCATAGTCACCTGAGCTATGGCTATCAATACCTTATTGTACAGATGAGAGAATCGAGCTTTAGGCAGTTTCAATAGCTTGCTCAAGGTTACCCAACAAGTACGGGGAAAAGTGGAATTCAAATGCAGGCTCCTCTGTAAGTTTGCTGTTGTTTCTACTTCTCTCAAAGCAAGTGGAGAAGGAAATGGCAACCCACTCCAGTATTCTTGCCTGGAAAATCCCATGGATGGAGGAGCCTGGTGTGCTACAGTTCATGGGGTCCCAAAGAGTCAGACACGACTGAGTGACTTCACTCACTCACTCACTCACTCAAGTAGAAAAAGCAGGTTTTACTCTCCTCTTTGGTTTCTTAATAAGAAATCTGATAGATTTATTATAAAATATTTGGGGAAGAAAACTCCCCTGCCTCTACAATAATGACATGGAAAAAATCTTTTTCTAGATTATTTTCCTTGAGTGAGAGCAAAGAAGCTTTTTTTTTTTTTAAGCAAATTCTTTCTTTGCTTCAGTGATAATACTTGGAATTGCACTCTCAGATGGGGTTAAACTTTTTTTTTTTCCTGGTGGATGAATGCTGGCATAAGTCTTCTGCTGGAAACTATTCCTGGACACTATAAACTTTTTGCTAAAACCCTGTTTTCGGCTTCTCTTTTATTAGGACTTATTTTTGTAAGTGACCCCATCATTTGTCCAATTGGACAAGCCAGCAATTTGAGAGCCTCCCCTTCTCTCAGCACCCATTATAAGTCATTGCCAATGTCTCATCAGTTTTAATCTTCTAAATAGATCTCAGATTTATACAGTACTTCCCATTACCACCATCACCACCACCATCACCACCGCAGAAAAACTATGATGGTCTTTGACCTGTGCAATGGATTCAAAACTGGTCTAGACATTCTTATTCCCTTATGATTTGGCTTCTTTTCCATCTCTTCTCCATATGAAGTCAGTTTTGTTTGTTTCAGATCCTTCAGTGGTTTCCCTTTGCCCCTAGGATGACATGAAATCTTTTCGACATGGACTACAAAGCTCTTAACTATTTGACCACTAAATACCTCTCTGTCTTGCCTCACACAAAGTTCCCCCTGACTCTCATCGTCAGTTACAATGACCTTCTTTATCAGTCAGGATATGATAGGTTAAGCTACTATAACAAACATCCTCCATATCTTGGCATCCTAAAAATACAAAGACTAATTTACTCTGTGCTCAATGTATATCAGCAATGGTGGGGTTGGGGGGTATACTGATTGGGAGAAAAAAGCATGGCAAATGACATACTGTCTCTTGAGGCTTCCGCCCGGGAATGACAAACAGGTATATGCTCGAATTCCATTGGCAGGAGGAAATGGTGTGTCCATGCCCACCGTCAGGGAGGTGAGGAAGCTCAATCCCAGTGTATTGCCAGGATAACAGCCTGAATCAACATCAGGACATTCTTTCTTCCTCCCTCCGTAGGCCTTGAACATACTCATCCCTCTGCCTGGAGCACCTGTTCCTCCATTTTTGGAAGAATTCTTGTTTATCCTTTTATTCTTTTTAAAATTATTAATTAATTAATTAATTTATGACTATGTTAGGTGTTTGGGGAAGGCAATGGCACCCCACTCCAGTACTCTTGCCTGGAGAATCCCATGGACGGAGGATCCTGGTAGGCTGCAGACCATGGGGTCACAAAGAGTCGGACACGACTGAACGACTTCACTTTGACTTTTCACTTTCATGCACTGGAGAAGGAAATGGCAACCCGCTCCAGTGTTCTTGCCTGGAGAATCCCAGGGACGGGGGAGCCTGGTGGGCTGCCGTCTCTGGGGTCGCACAGAGTCGGACACGACTGGAGCGACTTGGCAGCAGCAGCAGCAGCAGCAGCATGCTAGGTGTTAGTTGCAGCATGTGGGATCCTTCATTGCAGTGCACGCCGACTCCTGCCTGGTTGTGGCATGCAGGCTCAATAGTTGCAGCACACAGGCTTAGTTAGTTGCCTTGTGGCATGTGGGATCCTAGTTCCCAGACCAGACATCCAACCCATGCCCCCTGCACTGGAAGGCAGAGTCTTAACCACTGGACCACCAGGGAAGTCCCCTATCCTTGAGTTTTAAGTTCAAACGTTGGGAAACCCTACTGACAGGTCAAATGCATTTGTTATTGTGTCTTGCAGCCACATAACTATGTATAAAGCTTGCCATACTGTCGTTTTATCTTTGTTTGAATGAGTGATGCTCTCCTTTCCAGAAGACTGTAAGCTCTATGCAGACAGCGCCTATGCTGATTTTTGCTCATCAGTGTTAGAACAAGAAAAAGACAATTTAACACATGTCACATATCCGGCATAGTTCTGAGTGCTTTTCATATTTACAGTAACTCTCTGAGGTAGGGTTATTGCCACATTTTATAGATAAGCAGATTGAGGGGCAGAAGAGTAAAGTAAATGTCCAATTTCACATGGCTAGTTAAGTGATGCGAAGCCAGAATTTAGACCTAAGCATTCTGCCACCAGAACCATTCTTAGCCGCTACAATTTATAGTTTTGCAAGAATATCACTATTTCATGGAACCAAAAGAAATGCTAGGTAAATATTTCTTGAATGAGTTGATGAAGTGCTAATATTGCATGGAGAACACTCAAAAAAGTAAAGGCTAACTCAGAGTGATCTTCCTGGAATGCCAAAACTGAGAGGTGCCTTAGAGATCACGCAGTTTAATCCTCTTCTTTTACAGACTGATAAGCCACAGCTCAGTCAAGGTTTATTCCGGCTCCCTTGGCAGGAATGACGTGCATGTCTCCCAGAATACCACCTTCTTTACTTCATTGAGCAACAAGACAGAAAATGGCCCCAGTGGAGATTTCTTCCCACAGACCTATGGAAACGTGTGCATGCGAAGAATCTGAGTACAAGGAGTACTTCTGCTTCTCTCCTCGTACTCTTTTATCTTCCCTACTCTGTTCTGAAATTAGACTCTCTAGGACAAAAAAGAATGCCAAAGGTAATGAAATCTCCACAGTTACACACATAGTTTAAAATAACAGTATGAGTCAGTGTTCAGAATAGAAATAGCAGCGAAAGCTGACATCCTGGGAACAAACGACTCAATTAACTGGTATGCTCTGCCACCCAGCTGAAATTCCCTTGATGATTTATAATCAGAGACTCATGAGAGTTAAACCCCAACGAGGCTGTGGCAAAAGTTGTATCTAGTTACCAGGGGGGCAAGTTCATTGAAGTAGGTTGGGGGTGCTGCCTGGGAACCTTTGACTTCCTACCCCCTGTTGAGTCTAAATGCCTTTTTACCATCTCCCAGAGGTATGGTGTGACCCAAGGACAGGGGAATGTGCCAACCACCTCCATAATTCTCTCTACTGGCATCCAGGTCCTTGGAATGCAGACTCAATTTCCTCAGCTCCCTACAAAGGAAGAAGGTTATAGATATTCCTCGTTCCTCTGTGTCCACTGGGAATTGGTTCCAGGACCCCCTCATGGATACTAAAATCCATAGTTTCTCAGGAATCTCGTGTGAAATGACATAGTATCTTCATATAACTTATGCACATCTTCCTGTACGCTTTGAATCATCTCTAGATTACTTATAATACCTAATATAATGTAGGGGGATTTCCTTGTAGTTTAGTCGGTAAAAGAATCTGCCTGCAATGCAGGAAACCTGGGTTTGATTTGGGTGTGAGAAAGATCCCCTGGAGAAGAAAATGGCAACCTACTCCAGTATTCTTGCCTGGAGAATCCGACAGACAGAGGAGCCTGGCGGGCTCCAAGTCCATGGGGTCGCAAGAGTCAGACACGACTTAGCGGCTAAACAACAATACAATGTAAAGTGCTTTGCAATTCATTGTAAATGCAATGGGTATGAACTTGGGCAAACTTTTGGAGATGTTGAGGGATAGGGAGGCCTGGCATGCTGTAGTCCATGGGGTTACAAAGAATCGGACACGACTTAGCGGCTGAACAATAACGTTAAGTGTTGTGTCAGTAGTTGATAGGTATGGGCAAATTCAAGTTATGCTCTTTGGAACTTTCTGAAACTTTTTTATGAATATTTTTGATCTACTGTTGGTTGGGTCCAAAGATGTGGAATCTGAGGGATCAGTGGTGGGTCTGGGAGGGGAACCCAGGTGCTTGATGCCCACTCTAATATTTTTCCACTGCTTTCGTTTTCCAGTATGCTCCCCATCCTCCTGAATTTGAGTTGAACAGTGTGGCATCAGCTAAGCCACGTGGGAAGACCATTTGGCAAAGTAACACCTAGAAATGTAGGTTTATCTATAACTAGAGTTAGTTGGTAGGGACTGGGTTTCTTTCCAGCATACTGGGCAGGGAATAGGGGCTTCCCTGGTGGCTCAGATGATAAAGAATCTGCTGGCAATGCAGGAGACAACTAATGCTGAGGACAGTACAGCCAGAGGATGTAGTGGTTTCTGCTTCAAGGGGGCTGTGTGGTGAGCTGGACTCCCAGCCACCCTTTGTCACCGCAGGGGAACTGTTGTTGCCAAACACTTTAGATCCGTGAGGTAAGAGCTTTTTGACTTACTTGGATGCCTTGAATGCCATGAGCTAGACTGGAATACTCGGAATAAGGAGATTCATTTGGCAGGTGAGCGTGTATACTCAGTTGTGTCTGACTCTTTGCGACTCCATGGACTGGAGCCCACCAGGCTCCTCTGTCCATGGGATTTTCCAGGGAAGAATCCTGGAGTGGGTTGCCATTTTCTCTTCTAGGAAATATTCCCAACCCAGTGATGAAACACGTGTCTCCTGTGTCTCCTACATTGACAGGTGGATTCTTTACCACTAAGCCATGTGGGAAGACCATTTGGCAAAAGTAACCTATATGCAGGTCAGGAAGCAACAGTTAGAACTGGACATGGAACAACAGACTGGTTCCAAATAGGAAAAGGAGTATGTCAAGGCTGTATATATTGTCACCCTGCTTATTTAACTTATATGCAGAGTACATCATGAGAAACGCTGGGCTGGAAGAAGCACAAACTGGAATCAAGATTGCTGGGAGAAATATCAATAATCTCAGATATGCAGATGACATCACCCTTATGGCAGAAAGTGAAGAGGAACTAAAAAACCTCTTGATGAAAGTGAAAGAGGAGAGTGAAAAAGTTGGCTTAAAGCTCAACATTCAGAAAATGAAGATCATGGCATCCGGTTCCATCACTTCATGGGAAATAGATGGGGAAACAGTGGAAACAGTGTCAGACTTTATTTTTGGGGGGCTCCAAAATCACTGTAGATGGTGACTGCAGCCATGAAATTAAAAGACGCTTACTCCTTGGAAGAAAAGTTATGGCCAACCAAGATAGTATATTCAAAAGCAGAGACATTACTTTGCCAAAAAATGTCCGTTTAGTCAAGGCTATGGTTTTTCCAGTGGTCATGTATGGATGTGAGAGTTGGACTGTGAAGAAAGCTGAGCACCGAAGAATTGATGCTTTTGAACTGTGGTGTTGGAGAAGACTCTTGAGAGTCCCTTGGACTGCAAGGAGATCCAACCAGTCCATTCTGAAGGAGATCAGCCCTAGAATTTATTTGGAAGGAATGATGCTAAAGCTGAAACTCCAGTACTTTGACCACCTCATGTGAAGAGTTGACTCATTAGAAAAGACTTTGATGCTGGGAGGGGTTGAGGGCAGGAGGAGAAGGAGACGACAGAGGATGAGATGGCTGGATGGCATCACTGACTCGATGGATGTGAATCTGAGTGAACTCTGGGAGTTGGTGATGGACCGGGAGGCCTGGCGTGCTGCGATTCATGGGGTCGCAAAAAGTCAGACACGACTGAGCGACTGAAGTGAACTGAGCACCTAAAAATGTAGGTTCATCCATAACTAGAGTTAGTTGAGAGAAATTCAGCAAGCTGGGCAGGGAATAGGGCCTTCCCTGGTGGCCTAGACGATAAAGAATCTGCATGCAATGCAGAAGTCCACTAATGCTGAGGACTTGCAAAGTAGGTAGGTAGGTATTCTTATCTCCTCTTTAAAGTTAAATAAAGTGAGATTCAGAGAGGGCAACTGGTGTGCCCCAGGTTACACAGCTGAAAAGGCCAGCTGAGCTTTGAACTCTGATCCCTGTGATTCCTGAATCCAACCATCGTTAGGCAACCTCAGCCTGCCAGAGTCAGAACAGTGGCCTCCAAATGGGGACCATGAAAGTGAGCAAGCGTGGAGACAGTAAAGTCAGAGCAGATATGGGATAGAATAAAGGTCAGCTCTAGGTAGTGGATGCCTGCCAAGGTCTCTGCTTTTTCACCTTAAGCCAGAAATACAAAGTAATACCCGGGAGAGGCACACTCTTCCCTTTGGCATGACTGGCCATAATATAGAATTCCTTCTTTGTCAATGAAACATGTAACAGTCCACTTCTTTCTTGAAATTTACAGGTGGAAAATTTACATTTTATTGAAATTTGCCCTCTTTATGGATTTAAACAGATATAAAATTTACGTATTTATAGAATTTTTACTGGTGCCAGGTGGAATCTCCAATTCTGTCTGATTTTGCTAATTGCCAGAGTGTCTCCTCTCTACCGTAGTATCAATAATAATAATGAAAGGCCTAAAGACGCATAAGCATTTTCTGTTCCCAGCTTCTATTTTACGAATAAAACATTGATGCTCTTTTTAAGTTGGCCATCACTCATGTGGTAGGTTTTGCAGACAATAACAGTTCATTAGTAATATCTAGTGGGGAAGATGTATGATGTTGTAAATATTTAAAATCAAATTTGAAAAAGAAGACAGAGATGAATGCCCGAGAGGGAGTGGGTAGGGGGGAGAGCATGGTGCTCAGGGCTGTGCTTTTCACAGGAACTTCCACTCTGGCCCTGCCATTGTTTTCCCTTCTAAGTCCTTTGAAAGGGGACTCAGCCACCATGGAGATGCGTCAGTCGGGTCCAAAGTGGTGGACATCACATTTAATGCGTGTCTTAGCCTGTGGTCCTTCTTAAAGTACCCCCCAGACAAGGATTTAGGTTTGGGGAGAATAAATGCAGGAAGAATCATTGTGAAAGAGTGTGAGAATACATGATAGGAGAGGCCCATCAAGGTCATGATAAGGGGAGAGCTTTGGCGTGTATCAGTGGGCTCAGTCCCACTGGGGAGCCTCTGAGAAACCTCTGTGAGAGGACGTCAGGGACCAGGAAACTGAGTACATCCTCCCCCAGCTCTTTCTACTCATTGATGCGAGTACTGTTCCCAAGAAGGCCTTTGGGGATCTGTAGGTGGCTGGTGTGTTTGAAAACTGTTTGCGTGTCAGCGCCCCGTGGGAATTCGCGGGACCCTGACAGCTCAGCTGCAATGGCTGGGAGAGGAGCCCAGTGACTGTTGGAGGAGGAAGGGGCAGCTAATAAAGAGAGTTCGGCCAGGGAAACCGAGGCCCAGAAAGAACGACTGCAGCGGCCGCAAGCCAGTGCAGCACCTGGTGACGGAACTCAGCCAAAGGAGAGGTGCTCTTCAGAGAAGCGGCGCTTGGGAGGCAGCCCTTGATGACGGCCCTTTTTCTGCCTCTTTCCTTTGAGACAACCTGGAGGGATAAGACCCTAGATAGGACTGACTGGCCCATGTGCTCCCTTTGAGCCTCCCTCTCGGCCCTTTGTTCCTCACAGAGGCCAGTCCTAGCTCCTGGGTCCCCAGATTGTCCCCTCTTATCCTACCTTTCTAAAACCCCTGAATATGTTTTATTTCTTTGAATGAATCCCTGTTTTCCACCAAAAGAACTAATCTGTACTCTGATGTTAATAATGGTGATTGAATAGTTATTTTTTTAATTAAAAATATTTTTTAAACTTAAAATTTTAGTCTATTTTTTCCATGAGAGATTCCTTGAGTTAAAAATGTTTTCGCCAAAGTATTTCTAAGCTCTCCTCCAGCTTTGAATGCATTGATAAGATTGTGACATGTCAGACCAGGGAGGACCTCAGGCCCACCTAATTCAGTGTCCTGCCTTTACAAAGTTGCACACCAGGGCTCAGAAATGGGAAGAGACTCCCTCGAGGCCATGGCTGCATGGCATTGTGACAGGCTGGCAAAAGTGGTGTGTCATATATTTTTCAAAGATCTTAGAGCTGAGATAGAAGCTGGCAGAGATCAGCTGTGATCCGGGAGCACAGGAGACGGGGGAGGCTGCCAAACAGAGTCTGAATGCACATGTTTAGCACATCTGCCTTTTTAGGAATGTGTTTTAGGATCCAGTATAAAACTTTCTCCAGACCCTCTGTAGCAGATAAAAAATGTTATTTAACTTTTATAATATATAGTGCATAATATTGTATATATATAATATTATTATAACTGGGAAAGTTGTGGATATTTAATTCCTCATATGAACTTGTATTAATTTAGCCTAAAATGATAATTTGTTCCTAGCAATATCATAGTGACATATTTTACCTTAAATTGAATGGGCAACTTTAGTTGTTGTTTTTTTTTCTGTTTGCTTTGCTGTCAATTACTAACTACCCCTTCCTCCATTCTATACTTGGGTAACCTGTATCTGAGAGCAACAGTTTCACTTTTGGCAAACCTAATCACCTGTGTTATTTGCTAACTGGAATATTGTTTAATAACATATTTGTTCTGTGTAGATGTTGTAATGATGACTGAGGAATAGGCTTTATGTAAGACTGGTTCCAAATAGGAAAAGGAGTATGTCAAGGCTGTATATTGCCACCCTGCTTATTTAACTTATATGCAGAGTACATCATGAGAAACGCTGGACTGGAAGAAACACAAGCTGGAATCAAGATTACTGGGAGAAATATCAATAACCTCAGAAATGCAGATGACACCATCCTTATGGCAGAAAGTGAAGAGGAACTAAAAAGCCTCTTGATGAAAGTGAAAGAGGAGAGTGAAAAAGTTGGCTTAAAGCTCAACATTCAGAAAATGAAGATCATGGCATCTGGTCCCATCACTTCATGGGAAATAGATGGGGAAACAGTGGAAACAGTGTCAGACTATTTTTCTGGGCTCCAAAATCACTGCAGATGGTGACTGCAGCCATGAAATTAACAGACGCTTACTCCTTGGAAGAAAAGTTATGACCAACCTAGATAACATATTGAAAAGCAGAGACATTACTTTGCCAACTTTCTAGTCAAGGCTATGGTTTCTCCCGTAGTCACGTATGGATGTGAGAGTTGGACTGTGAAGAAAGCTGAGCACCGAAGAATTGATGCTTTTGAGCTGTGGTGTTGGAGAAGACTCTTGCGAGTCCCTTGGACTGCAAGGAGATCCAACCAGTCCATTCTGAAAGAGATCAGCCCTGGGATTTCTTTGGAAGGAATGATGCTAAAGCTGAATCTCCAGTACTTTGGCCACCTCATGCGAAGAGTTGACACATTGGAAAAGACTCTGATGCTGGGAGGGATTGGGGGCAGGAGGAGAAGGGGATGACAGAGGATGAGATGGCTGGATGGCATCATTGACTCGATGGATGTGAGTCTGAGTGAACTCTGGGAGATGGTGATGGACAGGGAGGCCTGGCGTGCTGCGATTCATGGGGTCTCAAAGAGTTCGACACGACTGGACGACTGAACTGAACTGAACATTACATAATCAAGCCTGTGAAATAAATAGGCTTAGTAGAAGAGTTACTTTAGCTGAAGAAAATTCTCCTGAACACGCTGTTAATTCTAATAGAGGATTCTGCATAGACAGGGGATGGGGGATGGAGGGGATGGGAACCAGCCTTTCCTCTGTCTTGAGGGAAATCAGGTACCCATGTGCTTGGTTAAAAGGCCTCAATGGAGGGCTTCACACCAGATGAGTGACCATGGATCAGAGGTCCAAAAATACTAGTTGGGGAATGCTACAAGGGCACCCCACTCCAGTACTCTAGCCTGGCAAATCCCATGGACGGAGGAGCCTGCTGAGCTGCTGTCTATGGGGTCGCACAGAGTCGGACATGACTGAAGCAACTTAGCAGCAGCAGCAGCAGACCGTGAATACTCTATGGAGAGACGGTTCAGGTGGAGAATCTGAAATATTGTATGCTAACTTCCTCTCTTGTAGGGTATAAGCACAGTAAAGGTATTGAGAAATCTTGCAATGAAAAAACACAAGTAACTTCAGCTAATCATGGTTTTCCAAGCCTTATCTGACCACCAAAATATTTTCTTCTACAAAAAACTCCAACTACATTTAGTAAAGATTGCAGACCATGTGTCTCTCTTCTTCAGTTTTCTCATCCAAAGTTTACCACCTTCTGAGTTTGCTCTTTACAAGAGGCTCTACATAGAGGTCATCTGTAAACTTGTAAATATTTGCTAACCTGACCCCTTTTCAAGCCATGGGGTGTAAGAATTGAGACCAACCCAGTGAAACACCAAATAAAGGATGTCCTTTCTTGAAATTCCAGCACCTGACTGTTTTCTATGTAGAACCGAAGCATTTGCCCAAGGATTTCATTATTGGATAAGGAAGAAAAAAAAGTGGACATTGTTTTTCTTCTTCCAAGAGGAGATTTTTCTGCTGTTATTGACTCGGTATGACAGCCTACAAGTATTTGCTGAGCCCAGTCTATGCACTTAGATTATTCTAGGACTTGTAACAGATGTAGAAGGAAAATGACAAACTGTTTTTATTTCCAATGCAGTTGGAGTCCAGCAAAGTGATACTGATGAAGGAAAATGTAAATGCTCCAAACGGTGTTGCTCAGAATACAGCACATGTAGGAATTAAGCAAAAGAACAAATCTGTGGGGTGGCATAGATGTAGGGAAGACTTCCGGAAGTTAGTGGGACTTAACTATGGCTGGGAAGACTGGAAAGAATTTTTAAAAGACAAGAAGATAAATGGAATTCCAGGCAATAAAATAATCAACTCTTGACAAGAGGCCTCTGGGAAAAATTCCTTTTCCTAAGGCTTGGGCTACTCTAGGAAAATGTCACTGTGTAATGAGAGCGTCTCTGAAAGTAGTTGAGACCCACAAGCTTTAAACATAAAGCTGGCTGATGTAGCCAGACTATGTGTCAGGAGTTTGAGGTTTAGATACCAGCCTGTAAAGTCGGCATCTACTATTTGAAATGTAAGAAAGTAATTGGCTTTTATTCTTCTGTATTTTTTTATAAGGGCTGGTGAGTTACTTGAGTAGGAGCAGACCAGTCTCAGAATGTGTAACTATTTTTAACAGTAGTCAGAACAACGCTCAGCTCCTCTAATATCCTGATAGATAGCCTGCTCTCTGGGACAGTAGGACAAAGGCCAGGAGGTCATTCCTAATTGCCAAGATTTGATGGCAGATATGCATTTCCTCCCCCTGACTAGATGGAAGAGCAGGGACCTCTTGGGCTACCGGGCTGTCCCTATTCCAATTTCTATATATTCAGCATGAGAAGCTTCTTGTTTAGAGTGCTGGAGAACTATAGCCTGAACTTTTCTTTGAACGGGCATATTCCCTTTCTTCTACCCTAGAGATTGGGAAGATAGCAGATAGTTATTTGGGGGGACATGTGTGTGTGCTCAGACATATCCAACTCTTTAAATGCCTGGACTATAGCCAGGCAAATTCCTCTGTCCATGAGATTTTCCAGGCAAGAATACTGGAGAGGGTTGCCATTTCCTCCTCCCAGAGATCTTCCTGGCCCAGGGATCAAACCCACGTCTCCTATGGCTCCAGTGCTGGCAGGCAGATTCTCTATCACTGAGCCAGCAGGGAAGCCCTACTGGGGGTGGGGGGAGGTAGTCATTCTTTTCTGAATTAATTTTTTAAGTTTTTATGTAAATTTAAAGGTTACACTCCATCCACAGTTATTATAGGATACCAGCTATATTCCAGCGTAGAGTACATCTTTATAGCTTATCCTACACCCTCTCACCCCACCTCCTCTATATTGCCCCCCACCACAGTAACCATGGAACCAGTTTGTTCTCTACATCTGTGACTTGCTTCTCTTTTTTTAATGTTCATTAGTTTGTTGTATTTTTTAGATTTCATATGTAAGTGATATCATACAGTATTTGCCTTCATCTGACTTTTTTCGCTTAGACTTCTAGACTTCCCAGGAGACGCAAAAGACATGGGTTCGATCCCCGGGTTGTGAGAATCCCCTGCAGTAGGAAATGGCAACGCGCTCCAGTATTCTTGCCTGGAGAATCCCATGGAGAGAGAAGCCTGGTGGGCCACAGCCCATGGGGTCACAAAGATTTGGACACAAGTGAGCATGCATAAAGCAAATGCCTTTCAAATTCATCCATCGAATGAATTGCTGCAAGTGGAAAATTTTCCTTCTTTTTAAATGGCTGAGTAGTGTTGCATTATGTGTATGTGTGTGTGTGTGTGTGTGTGTGTGTGTGTGTGCGCGCGCGCGCGCGCGCGCGCATGCATGCGTGTTCAGTCACTCATTCATGTCTGACTCTTTGTGACCTTTTGGACTGTAGCCTGACAGGCTTCTCTGTAAATGGGATTTCTCAAGCAAGAATTCTAGAGTGGGTTTCCTCCTCCTCCAGGAGATCTTCCTGATTCAGGGATCAAACTCATGTGTGTGTATATATACACACACATCTTCTTTATCCTTTTATCTCTTGATGGACACTTAGGTTCCTTTCATATCTTGACAGTTATAAATAACATTGCTACAAACATTTGGGTGCATTTATCTTTCTGAATTACTGGGCTTTTTTTTCAGACATATACACAGGAGTGGAAATGCTGGGTCATATGGTAATTCATTAAAAAAAAAAAAAACAAAACTTCTATACTGTTTTCCACAGTAGCTGTACCAATTTACATTCCCACCAACAGTGTACAAAGGTTCCCTTTCTCCACATCCTTGCTAGCACTTGTTATTTGTGATCTTTTTGGTGACAGTCATTCTGACAGGTATAAGGGGATACCTCACTGTGGTTTTGGTTTACATTTCTCTGATGATTAGTGATATTGAGCATCTTTTCATGTGCCTTTTGGCCATTTGGTCATCTGTATTTCCTCTTTGAAAAAAATGCCTACTCAATTCTTCTGCTCAGTTTTAATTGGGTTGTTTGCTTTTTTGAAGTTGAGTTTTATGAGCTGTTTATATATGTTGGATAGTAATCCTTTACTGGTCATATCATTTGCAGATATTTTCTCTCAGTTTGTTTTCATTCTGTCTGTGGTTGCCTTTGCTGTATGATCTAAGGAGGCAAAAAACTTACACTTGGAAAACTCTAAGATGCTGACAAAAGAAATTGAAGATGACAAAAACAGATGGAAAGATATGCCATGTGCTTGAATTGGGAGAATCAATATTGTTAAAATGATCATACTACCCAAGGCAATCCACATATCTAATGCAATCCCTATAAAAATACCACACACACTAGAACAAAGAAGTTTAAAATTTGTAAGGAAATATAATAGTACCCAAAGAGCAAAAACAGTCTTGAGAAGGAAGAACAGAGCTGAGAGAATCATGCTTCCTGACTTCAGACTTTACAGTGAAGCTGCAGTAATCAAAACAGCATGATGCTGGCACAAAAACAGACACAGAGATGAGCAGAACAGGATAGAGCCCAGAAAGAAAGCACACACTTATGGTCAATTAATCTATGACCAAGGAGGCGAGGTATACAATGGAAGAAAAGATAGTCTCTTCAATAACAGCTGCATATAAAGGGATGAAATTAAAGCATTCTCTAACAGCAAATACAAAACTAAACTCAAAATGAATTTAAGACCTAAATGTAAGACTGAGTACCATAAAACTTTTAAAGAAAATCAGGTGGAACTCGTTTTGACATAAATCATAGCAATATTATTTTTTAGATCCCTCTCCTTAAGTAAAGAAAATAAAAGTTAAAGTGAACAAATAGGACCAAATTAAACTCAAGAGCAGTTGGTTTTAATGTGTATTTATCTATACTTCTATGCTTGTGTCTAGATAAAATCCAACCATTTAAAAAGAAAAGATTCTGCCTCTCAGCTTCACCCTTGAAACTAGAAGGTTAAGGTTAGTGTTCAGTTCAGTTCAGTTCAGTCGCTCAGTCGTGTCCGACTCTTTGAGACCCCATGAATCGCAGCACGCCAGGCCTCCCTGTCCATCACCAACACCCAGAGTTCACTCAGACTCATGTCCATCGAGTCAGTGATGCCATCCAGCCATCTCATCCTCGGTCGTCCCCTTCTCCTCCTGCCCCCAATCCCTCCCAGCATCAGAGTATTTTCCAATGTGTCGACTCTTTGCATGAGGTGACCAAAGTACTGGAGTTTCAGCTTTAGCATCATTCCTTCCAAAGAAATCCCAGGGCTGATCTCCTTCAGAATGGACTGGTTGGATCTCCTTGCAGTCCAAGGGACTCTCAAGAGTCTTCTTCAACACCACAGTTCAAAAGCATCAATTCTTCGGCACTCAGCCTTCTTCACAGTCCAACTCTCACATCCATATATGACTACTGGATAAACCATAGCCTTGACTAGACGGACCTTAGTTGGCAAAGTAATGTCTCTGCTTTTGAATATGCTATCTAGGTTGGTCATAACTTTTCTTCCATAGTTAGAGAAATGAATGGATTTTCTCCAAGTCCCCATTCACTGGGTGCCTTCCCTCTATCCTCTCTTTCCACTTCTTGGACCAAAAATTGACAAGAGAATATAGGCAAACTAAGATTGGCAGATGTAATCAAAGACTGATTCACAGCTCAATGAACCACTGGGGAATGGGTAAGCTCTACCTCCCAGTTTGTAGACACCATTCACCCATACAAGACCATGTACACTTGAAATTATTTTCAGCATAGTGAGAAGAGTGGAACGAGGACCAAAATAAGACCTACAAAACCACCAGCACAATGCCTACAATACAGCTGGAATTCTTTCAATGATTCATCTTCTTGCTATCATTATTTTGAAAATCCTGGAAATTGTTTTGACCCATCTGGGAACAATGCTGGCTCCAGAATGACAAGCTCCATTAATTTCATAATATAAAATAAAGTATCAGAAGGATGTAATTTGGTAACAAACTGTAGTACTTCAATATTATGCAGCAATTAAAAAAGGATGAGATAGGTGTGCGTGCACTAATGAGAAATGAGTTTAAAAAAACAGGTTGTAGAACAACATGAATAATGTGATCACATTTTTTATTTTAAAAACCAAAACCCTGTATAAAACATAGCTCCCATTTAATGAGTTATTACTGTTTATGGAGCTCTGCACTAAGTGCTTTTAAAACTCTGATCTCCTTTCAAGCTCCTGGTTTTGGAAGAGAGGTCTCGCTATCAATGTCATTTTGCTAATGCAGAAATTGAGGCTTAAGGAGGTGAAATAACTTTCCCAGGGGGCGCAACCAAGTGATCTGATTCCAGAGTCTATTCTAGAAGTCATTATGAAATTTAAGTGTCCATGGCTAGAAGAACACACACAGAGATAAACTAGACTGTTGTCAGCAATTACATCTGGAGAGTGAAAATGTGGAGGAGGACCAAGGCAAGTTTGGGATATTGACATTTTATTATAAATTTATATATTGTAGCAAATACATATATATATATATATATATATTATAAGAAGACAGTTCTTTGCACAAAAGGGCAAACATTGTATGATTTCACTTAAATGAAATATTTAGAATAGGTAAATTCATAGAGGCAGAAAGTAGATTAATTACCAGAGTCTAGAGAGTAGGGGAAATAGAGAGTTACTGCTTAATGGGAATAGAATTTCTGTTTAGAGGTGATGAAAACTTTTGGATATAGATAGTAGTAGCATTGCAAATATAATTAATGTCACTCAATTGTGCACTTTAAATGGTTAAAATGGCAAATTTTATGTTGTGTATTTCACCATGATTTTTTAAAAAAGAGAAACAGTCCTTTGAACTTCAGTCATATGGTTTTTGGAAAACTCACTCTCATACCCTGATTTTTCTTATTTTGCCTCTATCATGTTTTGTCTCCCAGAGATGTGGAGTCCTCAAATGACTCACAGTGAGATATAACTGCAGCCTTATCTAGTTGGGTAACTGGCTCAGATGGTAAAGAATCTGACTGCAATGTGGGAGACCCAGGTTCTGTCCTTGGGTCAGGAAGATCCCCTGGAGAAGGGAATGGCAACCCACTCCAGTATTCTTGCCCAGAGAATCCCATGGACAGAGGAGCCTGATGGGCTACAGTTCATGGGATCACAAAAGTCTCAGACATGACTGAGCGACTAACACTTACCTAGTTGGATGGGTGTTTGCATCACTATCTGGGAGTTTTGAAAAGTGCCTGCCTCCAAGTACCAGCTCTTTTGTTTTCCTGCGTTGCCTGAAGATGTATGACTGTGATCAGCCAGTGTCAGGCAGAGATTCCTTTGCCTTGTTAGGGTACCTGGAAGTGCTCTTTAAGATCTGAGAGATAGCCAGCACAGAAATAGGAAGCATCTTACATTCTGAATTTGCAAACGATGGAATTGGGTCAGACTCTAGATGTTTTATTTACATGAACTAGGCTTTCAAATGGAAGATTAGATAATCAGACAATTACTCATCCATCCATTCATCCGTTCACCCACACAGCCATTTGTGCATCCATTGTAACTCCATTCTGTTAACAAAACTTTAAGGAGCACCAACTGAAGCTAGACCAATGGCCAAATCCTGAGTATTAAGAGTTGCATTTCTCATGATACACTGTCAATCAACACAGTGTTATACCGAAGAAATTAGAATAGGCATTGAGGATCATGACTTCTTCTCCCATCATTTTTACACACTTGCTGTGTGACTTTGGACAAGTTTCTTCTCTTCTCTGAGCCTTCAAATGATTTACAAATTGCCCTCCAGTTCTCAAATTTGCTGATTCTGCTCATGTCATTAGTATCAAGCTGTCCACATTTTCTGATATGTTTGCTAGTCTGTGATCATAAGGGAGACATGCATAAATTGAAAGAATGTCTTTATGCTTGCACCCATAGAAACTGATAAGATGTTGTTACTATGCCAGTCAGAACTTGAGTGCTTAATGTTGGTAACAATGATAATAACAGGAAAAGTATGAACACTTGCACATATAGGAGGAATATGTGATTATGATTTATAGAATTGAGATAGAGAATAGTTGTTCATCTGCGGAAAGATTTTATTAATACCAAATGGAAAAGCGTGTTCAGCTTTCCCATAGGTGGCATGAAGGAATGCTCAGCAATGGATATATATGCTTTTTTTGTGGCATCTGTGTGTCTTTAACAAATATTGACCTGTCCTTTACTGTTATTTTTCAAAACGTGAGTAAATCAAAATAAGGTGTGTTTTATGGGACTCTCTTGTTTTATTATGTGTCATTTAATTTTTAATACCTAAGTGACACCTGATGTATTACCTAATCAAAAGAGGAGAATTATACATTGCACATAATCAGTTATTTTTGCCATATCACTGAAATTAGACTAACAGATGAGGAAAATAAATAAGATGAACTTTAAAAATGAAAATGCTTAGCCTTTGGAATTTTAGTTGACAGCTTTTGAAAATTAAATTATAAGTCAAGTCCTGATAGGTTTGATATCTTCCTTGCAGCTTTGCCGATGATGTATTGCAGCTTTAATGGAATATCATTTATCATCTGATAATAACAAATGTAGTATTTCTGAGCTTGTCATCTCTTCTGTGATGACAAATAGTCCAACTTGTAGCGGTGATAATGGAATTTTATAATGATCTGTCCTAAACTGACTCAACTGCAGCCTGAGCTATTTTTCTTAAATCTCATAATGCCCATTACATATAGATTACAACAGTCAGTGCCTCCCGTGTTAGCATGGGAGCAGATCAATGAATCCAGATTTTAGGCAAACAACCTTAAAGTATCAAATAATATTTACTTGTTTATCAAAATTATCCCTCTTAGGCTAATAAGCAAGCTTGTCAGAGACTGTGGGAAATGGGAAACTATAAAACCTAATAGTTTAAAAAAAATGTGATGCAAACTCTGTTTATCTCTTAAACAGTAGGTAATGCATTTAGTTTGCAGCGCTACTCCTTCAATCCATCATTTTCTAGAGATTTATTTAATGAAGGTGTAGCGCTGAGAACATGAGTTAGAGAGCCCAGGCGCCCTTCCACTTTATCTTGAAGCAGAATTTATTTTGTGTCTTAACTCTCAGCTTGTCTGATATCATAGCCTTAGTTGATAACATAGTTGCACCTGTACATTCTCTAGTCAAAAATCTCTTGCCCTCTTGGCTCTCTTCTGAAACTTCCAATCAGCCCGAGACATCATAGAAAGCCTAGGTCTGCAGGATATGAGCTTGTTAAAATGCTCTGACGATATGTGGATGTAACTATGGCAGCCATGGTGCTCTGGAGGCTGCCTCACAGAAAGGGACTTTGTCAACACAACCAGGGGAGGCATCTCAGTGGATGCTGAAGGGTGCACTGTTTCTCCTGGCAGAGCTGATTTTCTGTCTGTGGTCACAGCAGACCAACCTATGACAAAGGAGCAGGCCCACGTGAAGGTCTCAGTTTTGACCCTGAGACAGCAGAGAACACTGCTAGTGGCACAAACTGCTATGCAGATCGGTGTCCAACAGGTGTACGTGTCCCCTGGTGGGGACAGACTAAAGTACTGGGAGCTGTGCATTTCAGATGGGCTGTGATGACGGAGCCAGTAGGGATATCTCATAGCTACTCAGTCTTTGGTTGTCTGCTTCAGTGTCGTCATGGATGCAATCTTTTTTATCCTTCAGTGGAGTTGCACTCCAGCCCCAACTAAAGTGTCTGATTCCTTCCCTTATGTTCTGGACTTCCTGCAGTATTTCTTTGTGCTGTGAAAAGGGCCCCACTAGGGGCCAATCATCCACTTAGCTGCAGAAAGACTGGCCCTCGTGCTGCCTTTTTTCTTCTCAGATTTTTTTAATTTATAATGTGGACCATTTTAAAGTCTTTACTGAACTTGTTACAATATCACTTCTGTTTTATGTTTTGTTTTTTTGGCTGCAAGGCCTATGGGATCTTAGTTCCTGTCCAGGGGTTGAGCCTGCACCCTGTGCCTAGGAAGCACAGTCTTAACCACTGGACCATGAGGGAAGTTCCAGTCCTTACCTTTCTTGAGTCTTCCCTTCCTTTTTTATTTCCCCTTCCCTCTTTTTCTTTCTCTTGTCTTCTCTGTTTCTTTTTCTCCCTATTATTTTTCTCTCTTCCATTTTCTTTACACAGAGAATCATAAAGTAAGAAGCCTATAGAGCCATGTAAATAAGATAAAGGGGGAAAAGGGAGATTGATGAGTGTACGTTCTGTTTAAAGAACATCCCCAATCCAGCTCATTGTTGCCAGTCAGGAAGAGCCGGTGCCCAGATCTAAAAGTTTTTCAAGAGAAGCTGGAAATCTAGTTCTTCTGTTAAGAAGATACATATTTTGAAATATTGAAAATGACTTCAATTTTGAAAAATATTGTGAGGGCTGAAAAAAATAGAATTCATGTCAAGGGCTACCTCTGTGTGAGCTATGGTTTAGAGACTCTGCTTGGGTGACTTTCTCTACTCAAGTGACATTCAGTTCAGTTCAGTTGCTCAGTCATGTCCGACACTTTGCGACCCCGTGAATCACAGCACACCAGGCCTCCTTGTCCATCACCAACTCCGAGGGTTCACTCAGACTCAACGTCCATCAAGTCAGTGGTGCCATTCAGCCATCTCATCCTCTGTCGTCCCCTTCTCCTCCTGCCCCCAATCCCTCCCAGCATCAGAGTCTTTTCCAATGAGTCAACTCTTCGCATGAGGTGGCCAAAGTACTGGAGTTTCAGCTTCAGCATCATTCCTTCCAAAGAAATCCCAGAGCTGATCTCCTTCAGAATGGACTGGTTGGATCTCCTTGCAGTCCAAGGGACTCTCAAGAGTCTTCCCTAACACCACAGTTCAAAGGCATCAATTCTTCCGTGCTCAGCTTTCTTCACAATCCAACTCTCAAATCCATACATGACCACTGGAAAAACCATAGCCTTGACTAGACGGACCTTTGTTGGCAAAGTAATGTCTCTGCTTTTCAACATGCTATCTAGGTTGGTCATAACTTTTCTTCCAAGGAGTAAGCGTCTTTTGATTTCATGGCTGCAGTGGAGCCCCCCAAAATAAAGTCTGACACTGTTTCCACTGTTTCCCCACTATTTCCCGTGAAGTACCTACTATTCAGAAACCAGTGTCCCGGAGTATGTGGGATCAGCTTCCTACTCTCTCTTCCCTTGTATCTACATTTTGCAATATCTGCCAAATTCTTCAGAGACATTTGAAGCTCAGAGACTAATGAGAGAGAGAGAGAGAGTCTTATTTTAAATGAAAGACTTATTTCAGACAGAGTTGAGAAACAAGATCAAGTAGATTGCCAGGACTGTTTAGAGAATTTGCATGACAAGAAAGAAATTTCAATTTGTTAAGCAGTTGGGTTATTAATATTTCTCCTGGAATCTAGAATTGAAATCCCATCAGGAATTCCAGAATTTCAGGGATGGAAATGTGGATGTGAAACGAAGGAAATTCAGAGATAACTGATTTTGACATATTGAAAATGGAGAATTAACATTCCAGAAGAGATTGACAATAAATTATTGTGGAAATGCAGCAGCTGGGCAGTGGAGCCCTCTTGTAGAAGAGATGAAATGATCTTCTCACCAGGTTGGCAACTTTTCCCTTCATCTGGATTTTTCCTGGAGTGTTTGGTGTTGATCTGAGTCAATTATACTGTAGGCTTTTGAGCGGTAGGAAAAGCCATTATATCCCATATTTTAATGGTGGAGAAGCTCCTTGGAGCCAGGAACTGTTGCAGGGGCAGGGACACAGAGATGAGTAAGATAAAACCCCTGGTCTAAGAAGCTCAGAATCTATAAAGAAGATTAACAGTGTAGATTTCAGTGGAGAGAGACAGAGCTAAAGAAGACATTCTGTGACTTTGGGGAAGTTGTACAACTTTCCTTCATTTTCTTTATCTTTTTAAATGGGCATAGCCCTTCCCTCCCTAACTTGTTGAATTGCTATGCTACGATGACCAACTATCCTATTTTTATTCATTGTTCTTATCAGACTCTTCGCAACTTCATGGGCTGCAGCCCACCAGCCTCCTCTGTCCTCTGATATCTCCCGAAGTTGGCTCAAATTCATGTGCATTAAGGTGGTGATGCTATCTATTCGTCTCATCCTCTGCCACCCCCTTCTCCTTTTGCCTTCAATCTTTCCCAGGCTCAGGGTCTTTTCCCATGAGTCGGCTCTTCATATCAGGTGGCCAAAGTATTGGAGCTTCAGCTTCAGCATCAGTCCTTCCAATGACTGAAGGGTTTCCTGGGACATAAGACTTTCAGTGCTAATACTGGGATAGTCCTTGGCAAACCAGGACTTTGGTCATGTTATATGAAGCCTAAACATTATATTACATATGTGAAAGTGCTTTAGAAAAGACAAAGACCCACAAAAATGTTAGGTAGTGTAGCTTGTTAGGAATGCCTTCTAGGTGTGCTGGAGCAGGATGAGAAAATTCATATCTGAAAACAGATGCGCAAAACCAATACAGTATTGTAAAGTAAAATAAAGTAAAAATTAAAATAAAAAAAAATCCAGTCAGAGGGTGGCTTTTCCAATATGTCTTGTCAATTTATGTAATTTTACCTTTTTCTCTAAATTTCAGTTATGGAGTGTTTGGTATTTGATAAGTACTCGTGAGTTTTGACTGTACAGTATTTGTGAAGAGTTAGGTCAATTATAAGGTCTTGCAACTTCTCCCCCCCAAAAAATACACGGTAAATAAAGACAGCATCTTAAATCAAAGATGAAGACTTTTCCTATTGCCTGGAAAATAATCAACTTGCAGATGAACCAGGGTATGGTAAAAACTTTCAGTATGTTTGATTTTTTAATTTGCTTTATGATGACTTTGAAGTTCTATTGCTATGGCCTTTCTGTTTAAGAAATTGTGCACTTGTCAGCAAAATCTCCAGAAGCAGTGAAATAAAACACAAAAGAAGAAACTCAGAAATCTTGGGCAGTGATGTCATCAGTTCAGTTCAGTTGCTCAGTCGTGTCCAACTCCCTGCAACCCCATGAACTGCAGCACACCAGGCCTCCCTGTCCATCACCAACTCCCGGAGATTACTCAAAGCCATATCCATTGAGTCGGTGATGCCATCCAACCATCTCATCCTCTTTTGTCCCATTCTCTTCCTGCCCTCAATCTTTCCCAACATCAGGGTCTTTTCGAATGAGTCAGTTCTTTGCATGAGGTGGCCAAAGTATTGGACTTTCAGCTTCAGCATCAATCCTACCAATGAACACCCAGGGCTGATCTCCTTCAGAATGGACTGGTTGGATCTCCTTGCAGTCCAAGGGACTCTCAAGAATCTTCTCCAACACCACAGTTCAAAAGCATCAATTCTTCCGTGCTCAGCTTTCTTTATAGTCCAACTCTCAAATCCATACATGACCACTGGAAAAACCATAGCCTTCACTAGATGGACCTTTGTTGACAAAGTAATGTGTCTGCTTTTTAATATGCTGTCTAGGTTTATCATAACATTCCATCCAAGGAGTAAGCATCTTTTAATTTCATGGCTGCAATCACCATCTGCAGTGATTTTGGAGCCCAGAAAAATAAAATCAGCCACTGTTTCCACTGTTTCCCCATCTATTTCCCATGAAGTGATGGGACTGGATGTCATGATCTTCGTTTTCTGAATGTTGAGCTTTAAGCCAACTTTTTCACTCTCCTCTTTCACTTTCATCAAGAGGCTCTTTAGTTCTTCACTTTCTGCCATAAGGGTGGTGTCATCTGCATATCTGAGGTTATTGATATTTCTCCCAGCAATCTTGATCCTAGCTTATACTTCTTCCAGTCCAGCATTTCTCATGATGTACTCTCTGCATATAAGTTAAATAAGCAGGGTGACAATATATACAGCCTTGACATACTCCTTTTCCTATTTGGAACCAGTCTGTTGTTCCATGTCCAGTTCTACCTGTTGCTTCCTGGCCTGCATATAGGTTTCTCAAGAGGCAGGTCAGGTGGTCTGGTATTCCCATCTCTTTCAGCATTTTCCACAGTTTATTGTGATCCACACAGTCAAAGGCTTTGGCATAGTCAATAAAGCAGAAATAGATGTTTTTCTGGAACTCTCTTGCTTTTTCCATGATCCAGCAGATGTTGGCAATTTGATTTCTGGTTCCTCTGCCTTTTCTAAAACCAGCTTGAACATCTGGAAGTTCACAGTTCATGTATTGCTGAAGCCTGGCTTGGAGAATTTTGAGCATTACTTTGCTAGCGTGTGAGATAATTCTTTGGCAATGCCTTTCTTTGGAATTGGAATGAAAACTGACCTTTTCCAGTCCTGTGGCCTTGCTGAGTTTTCCAAATTTGTTGGCATATTGAGTGCAGCACTTTCACAGCATCATCTTTCAAGATTTGAACTAGCTCAACTGGAATTCCATCACCTCCACTAGCTTTGTTTGTAGTGATGTCTTCTAAGACCCACTTGACTTCACATTCCAGGAAGTCTGGCTCTAGGTGAGTGATCACACCATCATGATTATCTGTGTCATGAAGATCTTTTTTGTACAGTTCTTCTGTGTATTCTTACCACCTCTTCTTAATATCTTCTGCTTCTGTTAGGTTCATACCATTTCTGTCCTTTATCGAGCCCATCTTTGCATGAAATGTTCCCTTGGTATCTCTAGTTTTCTTGAAGAGATCTCTAGTCTTTCCCATCCTGTTATTTTCCTCTATTTCTTTGCATTGGTCGCTGAGGAAGGCTTTCTTATCTCTCCTTGCTATTCTTTGGAACTCTGCATTCAAATGGGTATATTTTTCCTTTTCTCCTTTGCTTTTTGCTTCTCTTCTTTTCATAGCTATTTGTAAGGCCTCCTCAGACAGCCATATTGCTTTTTTTGCATTTCTTTTTCTTGGGGATTGTCTTGGTTCCTGTCTCCTGTACAATTTCACAAACCTCAGTCCATAATTCATCAGGCACTCTGTCTATCAGATCTAGTCCCTTAAAGCTATTTCTCACTTCCACTGTATAGTCATAAGGGATTTGATTTAGGTCATACCTGAATGGTCTAGTGGTTTTCTCCACTTTCTTCGGTTTCAGTCTGAATTTGGCAATAAGGAGTTCATGATCTGAGCCACAGTCAGCAAGGAAGTTGTGGTCTTAAAAATTAATGAATGAACAATCTATCTAGTCTTTTGATGATGAAACCAGGGTGTTCCATCAAGAGAGAAGTTGACACCCTCAGCATTGCCTGTTAAACACAACAATGATGACACAGTCTAGAAGCATCGCATGGTAAAATATTGGGAGAGCTTCGTAATTAAGGCCACAGCCAAGATCACTCTCTGTATTTTATCCAAGAGGAGATCACACGTCAGTAACTCCCTGGAAATAAAGCAATGTTTTAACTTCCAGCACCACTGAGATCTCTCCAAAGAATCTTCTGGTGAATCCTGACTTTTCTACAACTTTTTAATTACCCAGTTGTGGTTGGTTTAGACATAGCAGATTCTAGCCTTTTGATGGCTTTCATGCTGGGATATAAATCAGACTCCCGTAAGCATCCAGCTCAGCCTTTGTTTGACAGGCGTTCTAAACCTATTCTAGTGATAATTTGTGTGGAGAATGCATATTAGATTAGGTGAAGTGGGAGATGCCACAAAAACTATATCCCGCATATGGTCCCTGGAACTTGCTCTCTTACATGGAAAATAGCTCTGTACCTCTAGGAAATTACATAATTCAAAGTTAAGTGCCAGATAATCTGTACAACCAAAAAAGTGCTCTAATAGTAGAGGGTGAGGGGCATGGAAAACTTGCAAAAGAGGTGGAATCTGAAAAGAGACCTAGGTACTCTCCTGGCCAAGGGGATGCCACACGCTTGCCTTTTCCCCCTACTAGGGAAAGGGAAGGAGCGTTCAGACCTCTCTCTCTCTCTCTCAGGTGCAGCCCTTGCTGTGAGTCAAGACTTGAATTCAGGTTGTCCCATCAGTGCATTTTTCATCACAGGCTGGGAATGACCTCCCTCCCTTGGTGACTTATGAACCAATATCATGATTTTGGCATCCTTGTAATCTTACCCTGTAATTTACTTAACATTTCTTTGGAAATTGATAACTTGATACATCTTTTTACTTTATCTTTTGATGGAGTTGTTGGTCCCCATTAGAATTCCAGAGGTAACATGAAGATTATTTTAAAGGGAAGACTTTTGAGGTTCAGAAGATGCAGAAACATGCCTTCTTGGAGCTTCCCTTATCTGACTATAAGCAGCAACTTCTGGGGAATACATATACCATCATTCCCTCTTTGCGTGGATCTACACCCAAAAAGGAGAATACAAATAAAACTACCCCAAATCTCTTCTCTGAGGGCATTTTATGGCCCTAAAGGAGACAGACCACTCATACCTATTAAGACAAACAGTATCAGAAACTTTCTTCTTTTCTATCGAGATATAACAATATATAACATTACATTTGTTTCAGATATATAATATTTATAATGACTATATATATATTGCAAGATAATCACCACAAGTCAACAGTCATCACTGTGCATAGTAATTTTTGTGTGTATGTGATGAGAACTTTTAATATTTACTCTCTTGGCAAGTTTGAAATATTTCAGACATGTATTCCCTGGTGGGCCAGATTGTAAAGAATATGCCTGCAATACAGGAGACCCCTGGTTTGATCCCTGGGTTGGGAAGATCCCTTGGAGAAGGGAATGGCAACCTACTCTTATAATCTTGCCTGGAGATTTCCATGAACAGAGGAGCCTGGAAAGCTATAGTCCATGGGGTCACAAAAGAGTCAGACATAACTTAGGGACTAAACAATAACAACAATTGTATTATATTATATATCTTATAACAGTTAGATTACGTATTTTAAACTATTACTAAAACGTATATGAATAAATTTTCATTAGCTATTATAACTTAGTCATTTCTTATTCTTTGAGACCCCATGGACTGTAGACCATCAGGCTCCTCTGTCCATGGGGATTCTCAAGCCAAGAGTACTGGAGTGGGTTGCCATGTACTCGTCCAGGGGATCTTCCCAGCCCAGCGATCAAACCCAGGTCTCCCACACTGCAGGTGGATTCTTTACTGTCTGAGCCAGCAGGGAGCCCTTAGGGTTCCTCTAAACATTGGTTCTTCAAATATCACCTTTATTATTCTTGCTCTGCCTATAAGCCTTATGCCCTCATGAGTTATGTGAGTCTTTGAATTTTGGTTCTTGAATGCTAATTCCTATCTGTGAAATACCAAAGTTGTTCATGAAAAGTAATAATAAAGATGCACAAATATGTAATTGAAAATATGGGTTGGGTGATGACCATCTTCGAAATGGTTTTAAATCAAATCCTTACTTACGGTTTAGCTTTGACCTAAGCAATCAATATCTACAACTTCATGGGTGTACCTCCCCCACCAGATCATAACTTTGATGTGTGTCTCATAGTGCATTCAAATAAATATTTAATCTTAAAAAGTTTATTTGTCTGACATCTTAAATCATTTTGAGTAGCATTAGGAGTGTGCATTCCATACCCCTTGAAAATACTGTTTCAGTTGTCCCTGTGGGTTATTCTGCTATCCAAAGAGATAATATCTGGGAAATTGTGTCCATTTTTTCAAATCTGTGTACATAGAAGAATGTACTAGTGATTGTGGGGGCAGGCAGGACCACGAGCTTAAAAAACTTGAGGTATGTTTCGAGCTCTGGAGCAAAACATCTGTGTGATGTTGGCAAAGTCCCTTCCCTATTCTGGGCCTCAGTTTCTTCATCTAGTCAGTGAAGAGGGGATGGGGACCGCCAAGCCTTTCCATCCATGACCCTCTAGATTGCTTGATTCTCCTGCAGTTAAGTCAAGTGTGTTTAAGTAAGCAAGCCACCTCCTGCTTGCCTCATTCGGGCCTCTTATCTTAATAAGTAATGAATGTGCCAAAGGCTGACAATGACATATTTTGAAAATAGTTTTAATGCATGGCTGGCAGAGGACCTGTTGGGCGTTGACAAATTACACAAACAGAGATGATGAGGAGTGCATCAAATATTAATGGCCCAGGGCCCAGATGGTAATGGAGAACTTACCTGTATCTTACACAGGCCTACTCATGTTCGGCTGAAGGGAACATTTCTTTTCAGCCTCTCCAGGCAAGTGTAGGACTGGCTCTCAGGGAAATGGAGAAGAAGTCAAAGTTGGTTTTTCAGATCTTTGACTTTGGTTTAATGTATTCCTGGAGGCTATTTGAGAGTTGAGCTCTTTTACGTGTACCTCTCACATGATATGTAAATATCATGCATTTGTGTTTCTGAATGCTGATTCCTATTTTAAAAGTTCAGAATTGACTAGGAAAAGTATGAAAAACCAATAGTAAGGTTACAAGCATATGAACTTAAAACATGTACTGAGAACATAGCCCTAATATTTTAATGTAAATGCAAGAATTCTCCTTATTGGGAGATTTTTCAACCTAAGCATCTTTTTAAACATTAGTACAATAAAATTTATATCTATTAAATCAGTAACTATTTAAACTGTTCTTCTCACTCCAAGCAGCTTTGCATTGAGTTAAAATTGAAAGTCATGGTGCCCAAAATATTCACAAAATACTTAATTTGAAGAGGCTAGAATTCCCCATGGTAGATTTTTCATCAGTATCTCTTGTTCTTCTCTATCAGTGAGATTTTGATAAGTCTGTGAGCAAATGACTATATTCTAGTCCAGGTAGGATTATCAGATTTGCAAATAAAAATACAGAATTTCCAATTAATGTTGACTCTCAGGTGAACAAAACTATATGTTAGTATGTATATTCCATGCAATATTTGAGACATACTGAAAATCATTTATTGTCTGTCTGACATAAAAATTTAACTGGGCATCCTATATTTTATCTACCTAAACCCAAGGGTTGGAAAACCTTTTTTATAAAGGGCCAGATCGTAAATATTTTAGGCTTTGTGGGCCATAGATAATTTTAACTCTGTCATAGACACAGAGAATAATTTTGCTAATGAATGAGCATGGCTGTGTTTCAATAAAATTGTTTATGGACACTAAAGTCTAAATTTTGTAGAATTTTCATGTGTCATGAAATATTATTATCCTTTTGATTTTTTTCTCAATCAGTTAAACATGTAAAAACAACTGTGACTTTGTGTGTGTGTGTGCAGTTGCTCAGTCATGTCCAACTCTTTGTGGCACCATGGACTGTAGCCTGCCAGGCTCCTCTGTCCATGAAATTTTCCAGGCAAGAATACTGGAGTGGGTTGCCATTTCCTACTCCAGAGCATCTTCCTGACCCAGCAATCGACCCATCAAATGTCTCTTTGCATTTCTTGCATTGAGAGGCAGATTCTTTACCACTGCACCATCTGGGAAGACACTTGGCCTAGGCACCTAATCTCCCCCCTCCTTCAGCAATTTTAGAAATGCTGAGTCACTATGCTAAACACCTGAAACTAATATAATATTTTAATTCAACTACAATTTAAAAAACTAAAGACAATATGAAAAGAAAAATGAATTTAAGTGAAGAAATAGAAAATCTGAATAGACTATTTACTAGTAAAGGGATTGAATCTGGAATCAAAAATCCCTCAACAAAGAAAAAGTGAGGACCATATAACTTTACTGGTAAATTCTATCATACATTTAAAGATGAACTAATACCAGTCCTTCTCAAACTCTTCCAAAAAACAGAAGAAGAGGGGACATTTTTAAACTCATTTTTTAAGGCTAGCATCACCCTAACACCAAAGTCAGACAAGGACCCTACAACGAGAGTAAAAAAGAGAAATTACAGGCTGATACCACTGAGGAATATAGATGCAAAAAATTGCTCAACAAATTTTTAGTGAATCAAATATAGCAAAACATTTAAAAGATCGTACACCATTAAGCAGGATTTATTTCAAGGATGCAAGGATGGCTCAGCTTCCACAAATTAATAAATGTGATATACAACATTAACAAAATGATTAACCATATAAAATTTATGTAGTCATCACAAGGGATTAAAAAAATATTTGACAAAGTTCAACATCCATTCATGATAAAAACTCTCAACAAACTGGGTACAGAGGAAATGTGGCTGTGTATGCTCAGTCACCTCCAACTCTTTGCAACCCATGGGCTGCAGCTCACTAGGCTCCCCAGTCCATGAAATTTCCCAGGCAAGAATACTGGAATGGATTGCCATTTCCTTCTCCACAGAGGAAGTGTATCTCAAAATAATAATGGCAGTATATGACAAGCCACAGTTAACTTCCTACTCAATGGTGAAAAACTGGAATTTTTTCCTTTAAATCAGGAGCTAGACTCTAATAGGGTGCCTACTGTTGCCACTTTTATACAACATAGTACTGGAAGTCCTAGTCAGAGCAGTTGGGCAAGAAAAAGAAATAAAAAAGCTTCCAAATTGGAAATGAATACGTAAAAATGTCTCTATTTGCAGATGCCATGATATTATATATAGAAAAGCCTAAAGGCTCCACCCAAAACTGTTGGAACTAATAAACAATTTCTGTCAACTATTAGGATATGAAATCAATGTATAAAAAACTTGCATTTATATATACACTATCAAGATTGCCAGGAGAAATATCAATAACCTCAGATATGCAGATGACACCACCCTTATGGCAGAAAGTGACGAGGAACTAAACAGCCTCTTGATGAAAGTGAAAGAGGAGAGTGAAAAAGTTGGCTTAAAGCTCAACATTCAGAAAATGAAGATCATGGCATCCGGTCCCATCACTTCATGGGAAATAGATGGGGAAACAGTGGAAACAGTGTCAGACTTTATTTTTCTGGGCTTCAAAATCACTGCAGATGGTGATTGCAGCCATGAAATTAAAAGACGTTTACTCCTTGGGAGAAAAGTTATGGCCTACCTAGATAGCACATTCAAAAGTAGAGACATTACTTTGCCAACAAAGTTCTGTCTAGTCAAGGCTGTGGTTTTTCCAGTGGTCATGTATGGATGCGAGAGTTGGACTGTGAAGAAAGCTGAGCACCAAGGAATTGATGCTTTTGAACTGTGGTGTTGGAGAAGACTCTTGAGAGTCTCTTGGACTGCAAGGAGATCCAACCAGTCCATTCTAAAGGAGATCAGCCCTGGGTGTTCTTCGGAAAGAATGATGCTAAAGCTGAAACTCCAGTACTTTGGCCACCTCATGCGAAGAGTTGACTCATTGGAAAAGACTCTGATGCTGGGAGGGATTGGAGGCAGGAGGAGAAGGGGACGACAGAGGATGAGATGGCTGGATGGCATCACCGACCCAATGGACATGAGTTTGAGTGAACTCCGGGAGATGGTGATGGACAGGGAGGCCTGGTGTGCTGCAATTCATGGGGTCGCATAGAGTCAGACACGACTGAGTGACTGGACTGAACTGAACAAAATACTAATGGAATGAAAAGTTAAAGCTATAATCCTATTTGTAATTGCATCAATAACAATAAAGTGATTAGAAATAAATTTAACCAAGGGGGAAAAATATCTATTCACTGAAAATTAAAATACATTGTTGAAATACATTGAAGAAGGCAATTTCCATGTTCATGGGTTGGAAGAATTAATACTGTTTAAAATGTCCATTCTACTCAAAATGATTTACAGATTTAATGAAATTTCTATCAAAATTCCAATGAATTTTTTAAAGATAGAAAAAAATCCTTAAATTTATGTGGAACCACAAGAAACTCTGAAAAGAACAAAGCAATATTGAAAAAGAAGAACATAGCTAAAAGCATCATATTCCTTGATTTCAAACTATATTACCAAACAATAGTGATCAAAACAGTATGGTTTTGGCCTAAAAACAAACACATGGATCAATAATACAGGATAGAGACCCCAGAATAAACCCACATACATATGATCAAATCATGACAAAGAAACCAATAAATGGTGTTGAGAAAACTGGATAACCACATGCAAAAAGAAAAAGAAAAGAAAGGAAACGAGACTCTTATCTTAAACCATACTCAAAAATCAAGTTACATTAAATTAAATACTTCAAGATCTGAAGCTGTAAAACTCCTGGGAGAAAATGTAAGAGATAAGCTCTTTAACCTCTGTCTTGGCAATGATTTTTTTTGATTTGATACCAAAAGCAAAGGCAACAGAAACAAAACAATCAAGTCTGCTGCTGCTACTGCTGCTAAGTCACTTCAATTGTGTCCGACTCTGTGTGACCCCATAGATGGCAGCCCACCAGGCTCCCCCGTCCCTGGGATTCTCCAGGCAAGAACAATGGAGTGAGTTGCCATTTCCTTCTCCAATGCATGAAAGTGAAAAGTGAAAGGAAGTTGCTCAGTCGTGTCCGACTCTTCGAGACGCCATGGACTGCAGCCCACCAGGCTCCTCTGTCCATGGGATTTTCCAGGCAAGAGTACTGGAGTGGGGTGCCATTGCCTTCTCTGAATAATCAAGTCAAATTAAATAACTTCTGTACTATTTTCCATAGTGGCTGTTCTAATTCACATTCCCACCAACAGTGCACAAGAGTTTCCTTTTCTCCACACCCTCCTCAACAGTTATTAATATATTGTCTTTTTGATATCAGCCATATTCTTACAGGTGTGAGATGCTATCTCAGTGTGGTATTAATTTGTATTTTCCTGATGACTGGTGACACTGATCGCCAGTGTGACTCTTTTAATGTGCCTTTTGGCCATCTGTATGTCTTTTAATAAAGACAACCTAATAATGAGAGAAAATATTTGTAAATCATATATCTGATACAGGCTTAGCATTCAAAATGTATAAAGAACTCATACAACTTAACTGTGAAGAAAAACAATCTGATGAAAAATGGGCAGAGGAGCTGAGTAGACATATTCCCAAAGAAGACATACAGATGGCCAAAAGGCACATTAAAAGAGTCACGCTGGCGATCAGTGTCACCAGTCATCAGGAAAATGCAAATTAATACCACACTGAGATAGCACCTCACACCTGTAAGAATATGGCTGATATCAAAAAGACAATATATTAATAACAACTGTTGAGGAGGGTGTGGAGAAAAGGAAACTCTTGTGCACTGTTGGTGGGAATGTGAATTGGAACAGCCACTATGGAAAATAGTACAGAAGTTACTAAAAAATAAAAATAAGACTGCCATACGATCCATCAATCCCATTTCTGGATATATATTCGAAGGAAGTGAAAACAGGATATTGAGAGATATCTACACCCCATGTTCATTGCAGCATTATTCACAATAGCCACGATATGCTCTTCCCTGGTGGCTCACACATTAAAGAATCTCGCTGCAATGCAGGAGACCTGAGTTCCGTCTCTGCGTTGGGAAGATGCCCTGGAGAAGGGAATGGCTACCCATTCCAGTATTCTTGCCAGGATAATCCCAAGGACAGAGGATCCTGGCAGGCCACAGTCCAAGGGATCGCCAAAAGTCAGACACTACTGAACAATTAACGCTTTCACACAAGATATGGAAACAACTTAAACGTCTGTCAACAGATGAATGGATAAACAAAATGTGGTATATGTATACAATGGAGTATCATTTAACCACAAGAAAGAAGGAAATCCTGCCATTTGTGGCAACAGTGATGGACCTTGAGGGCATTATGCTAAGTGAAATAAACCAGATAAAGGCAAACAGTGGATGGTAACCCTTATATGTGGAACCCTGGTTGCTCAGTGGTAAAGAACCCATCTGCTAATGCGGGAGATGCGGGTTCAATCCCTGGGTTGGAAAGATCCCCTAGAGAAGGGAATGGCAACCCACTCCAGTATTCTTGCCTGGAAAAAAATCCCATGGAGAATGGAGCCTGGTGGGCTACAGTCCATGGGGTCACATAGAGACATAATTTAGCAACTAAGCAACAGCAACAACAAAATAAAAAGCCAAACCCATAGAAGCAAGAGAGTAGAAAATGGTTTGCAAGGGCTGGGAATTGGAAAAATCGGGAGAGGCTGAAAAACTCTTTCAGCTATAATATGAATAAGGTTTAATGTGTAGCATTATCTGCATATCTAACATATAACAGGGTGATTGTGCCACTGAAATAAGAGAGTAGAACTTGAATGTTCTCACTACCACCACCTACAGAAAAGGTAAATATGTGAGGTGATGGACCTGCTAATGAACTAGACGGTGGGATTCTTTTCACAATGTATATGCATATCAAATCACCATGATGAATACTTTAAATATCTTACACTTTTATCTGTCAACTATACCTCACTAAAACCAAAAGAGAAGAAATAAGAGAGTACCCCTCCAACATTTTTATTTTTCAGTTAGAAAAGCCTTCAGTGAGGAAGACACAGTTGAGCTGAAATCTGCAAGAGAAGTAACTGTGAACTGAAGGATGGAAGGAAAGAAAAGAGATGTGTGATGGTCACAGAAAGAGTTTGAGGGCTGAAGGATCAGAAGGAAGTCATGAGCTGGGGCACGGCTATGAGGGTTTGGTGAGCAATAGAGCTGGTGACATAGCCAGGAACCAACTCAGCCAGTCTCTCTGTCTCTCTCTCAGTATTTGCATTTCAAAAGCCTCTCTTTGCTCAGTGTCTTTGGCCCTTAAACTGCCACATGAGTCACAACTCAAACTAATAAAGTCCCCGGATGGCAGTCCATGACTCAGTTCTTGGTGGATGGTGAGGTAAAGGTGGCCATTGCCAAGGTATTGAATCAGCATTTCCCAGAGCTTCTAAAATCTCAATCCTGACTGTGTGTTCTGTGGACCTGTCGCGGCAGAGTGGCTTTGGACTCACAGCTGAGATTGCCATCATCCTGAAAGGGAAAGAAGATAGAATGTTGACTTGGGAATAGGGTATATTGGTCCCCAAATAGCCAATGTGAAAACTGAAGCTGATATTACCTTCAGTAAATGGAATTACTTACTCTAGAAATGGAAAATCTTGAAAAAGTATAGGTTCCAAGTGTCAGAACCAAAAAATCTTACTCTTGACATTTCAGCCCAAGAGAGGACACGTGGTAGAATTTCAGGCAGGGGCTTGACAACATCACACTCCTTCCTCTCCTGAATGCGCACTTGCGTATTCACATACCTCACGACGCTCTAAGTCCTGTGTCTAAAGCCATGAGTTATCTGCTTTTCATTTCTATTTTGATATAAAGTTTGCTGGGTTGACTTGATCCCAGAGCAAAAAGAATTTTGACTTAGGTGTCATAATGTATGCAGCTGATTTCCTGTGAGATGGTGTTGCAACTTCTGTCAATATATTCACCTTATATTTACCCTGCTCTGGCTGCTTGGACATTGGTCATAGCCTGTGAGAGCAGAGCTCTGGCCCCTCAGCAGGGCAGGCAGGAAGGCACTTCGGGGAAGAGGTTCAGTGGCTCTTCTCAGCTTGTACCCTCTAGGCAACTGCCTTCTCCAGCAAAGCATGGAGCCAGGCTGGGCCAAGGGTTGCAAGTATGCTGAGATGCAAAATCCTCTTGTAGCTTAAATGACCTGCTGAAGAGGTGTGTGAAATGACAGACACATGGGGAAGGAAGGGAGGGCGGGAGGGAGGGGGAGGCCCCAGGAGCTCATGGTATCGACCCTCCCCTCCATCAGGAGGTTCGGAGCTGGGCTTCTCTTACAGGCACCCTCCACTGTTACCTGGCATTTCCTTCATTTGAGCTGAGGTCTGCCTCCCTCAGCTTTTTCCTCTTTTCCTGCCCTTGGGAATTTGAAACAGTTCATCCTAGAGCACTTTTCCCCAGCGGGATAGGGGATAATGGAAGAAGTTCCCTCTGGAGGGATGTATCTGTGGAGCAACCGCTGCAAAATTGCTGAAGCTCGTTGCCTCCAAACAGCTGTCCAGTTTCTGTGCTGCGGTGACATGCTCTAGCTCCAACCTTGTGAGGCCAGAAGGAACAGGGACAGGGGTTTGGGCATCTTGTGCTGTCCTTCTCTTCAGAATGTTCCTAATAGTCCTGGATTAAGTCTGAGCAACTTTCTTTGTTCCACTTGACCTTTACCAAAGCTCATTGTTTTTGTGTTGTGTGTTAGTTGCTCAGCTGTGTCCGACTCTTTGCGACTCCATGGACTATAACCAACCAGGCTCCTCTGTCCATGGAATTCTCCAGGCAAGAATACTGGAGTGGATTCCATTCTCCAGCAGATCTCCCCAACCCAGGGATGGAACTCAGTCTCCTGAATTGCAGGCAGATTCTTTACTATCTGAGCCACCAGGGAATTACCTATTATCAAAGCTGAGGGACTAGATGGTCACCTGACCTAGGCTGAGATAATCAGATTCTCTCAAAAAGCTGAGTGGCAGGGAAAACACAGGCTGGCCTTAGAGAATGATAAGACTGTGGGGAATCAGGATCACAAGGAGCAACATCTGAATAAGACTTGCAAAGGTTTGGGGAAACAGAAGAGTCTCAAAAAGGAACAGTCTGCAGTGAAAATGGAATGGGCTTGCAAAGAGAAGCAGAAATGGGAGGTCGAGTGATTCCCCAAATAAGGAGGCAACAAGTAGAGCTGGCTGGTAAGTTTCCAGTTCCCATAATGACCTGCTGTATTTCTGCAGATAGATTTCACAAGATTTTCCTGCATCCTTCTAATAAGTTCCTTATTGCCAAAGCCAGCTTGAGTGAGTATCTGTTTCTAGAAATAAAGTGAACCTTCAGACGGGGTTGTAAAATTTGATATCATTGGGGAAAAGATAACCCCACTGGTTTGTGCCCTGGAGTCATTGCCAGTTGTTGGCATGTGGTTTAAGTAAGGAGGGGGTTCCCCAGGTCTGAGTTCTCTCCTTCTCTGGCATTCCGTCTCGCTGTAAATTGTAGCATTAGAGAGCCATTCCTTTGGAAGTCACTATTTGCCTCTCAAGGAACTTGGCTCAGTGTTAGTAAACTAAAATGAGCCACTCAGGGATGATTAACTTGGAGGAGGATGGATGAACCAGTGAGTGAAGACTGAGAATTCTTACTGGGAATGGGAAGTTATTTGGAATTCCTATTAGGAGCTGACAATATTGCTGATTGTTGGGGAGAGGTCTGGGCACAGAAGTCCCTCTTCCTTTCCATCTTCCCTCCCAACCTGTGTTTCCATTTCTATTCCCACCTACTCCATGGGCCTTCTGTGATTTTCTTGGGTCAGACAACAGTTTCTCTTCAGCGACTCCTGCATTTACATGGAGGCTTGGCAGAAGCCCAGAGAAATGGCATGTGAATAACGCTGTGGCTCCGTGCCAAGTACAGTGGGATTTGTCACTGGGGATCTCCCAGGGCCCAGGCCACGTGTCCCTGTGTCATGCAGAGATGCTCAGTAATGCGCTAATGTCCTGGTGCACAGGTGGGCTGGGATCTTGCATCCCAGATGCTAGATCTGCTGGCCTTGCTGGTGGTCCTCCTCATTCACTTGATGTGGGGATATCTCCCCAAACAATGCACTGGGCTAAGCACCCTTCTAGAGCCTCCTTGTAAGTGCCTGATCCAGCCCAGGCTGTGATGCCTGACTTATTCACCATTCTTGCTACTTGCTCCTTCTGAGTGTCACCTCGAATCTTGTCCTAGGATGATGATATTAGAGATATGGGTAAGGTTTTGGCTTTTCTATTATTTTAAAATAATATTGATTTATTTGATCGTGTTGGATCTTAGCTGTGGCACACGGGCTCTCTAGTTGTGGCATGCAGGCTCCAGAAAGCACAGGCTCAGTAGTTGGGGCACACAGGCAGCATCTTAGTTATCCGAGCAGGGATCGAACCTGCATCCCCTGCATTGCAAGGCAGATTATTATGTTTTAAATTTTAATTGGCAGATAGTTACTTTACAATATTGGGATTTTTTTTGCCATACATCAACATGAATCGGTCATAGGCATACATGTCACATATATACGGGCCCCTCTGGAACCTACTTCCCACCTCCCTTAACTACTGGACCACCAGGAAAGTCCCTATTATTTTTCAAAGAGTGGAAGTGGAAAATACACTGAGAATGTTGGCACCAGCTGAGTTTAAATTTTCCATATAAATTGTGCCAAAAGATGGTTTTATATTGCAGTATGACGTATTCGCCCCCTCTGCCTTTCTCTTGTCTAACAGCACGTGCCTGGGCCTAAGCCTGTACAAGCTAATTTCAGCCTGACCCTGATTAAAATTTCCTTCCAGGAAACCTGAGAGACTGCTGTTTGCTGGTGAATGATCCCCATCACACACCTGCCCCCCGGTCATCCCCAGAAGCCATTCTTCAGAAGCCAGATGTTGCAAGTGAGACTATGAAAGGTGTCAGTCCCGTTCGTAATGCTGGTAATTCTTAGGGGAGGCAGCAGGATTCTTTGCTTTATCTTTTCAAGTTGAGCATATAGTCATGGTGATTGGGGGAGAGTCCTCATTTCCATTCTGCTAGATGGGGAGAAGGGGTCCATCCACCTCCTGAATTAGAAGAGACCATTCTTGCTCCTGATATGCAGGGTTGGCTGATTTGGGAATGCCACCTTTTCTTCACTCCCATCTGTTTTTTGTTGTGGCAGCATCAGAGTCATTGCCATTTATAGAGTTAAACTGTGGAGCAGGCAGGAGTTTCAGGTATCAACCTGAGGTCCTGAAAGTGTTTCACTGAGTCTCCAAATTAAAGCTGGTAAAATACTTCCCTGGTGGCTCAGCGGTAAAGAATCTGCCTGCCAGTGCAGGAGACACAGGTTCCATCCTTGGGTCGGAAAGATTCCCCTGGAGAAGGAAGTGGCAACCCACTCCAGTATTATTGCCTGGGAAACCCCATGGACAGAGAAGCCAGGTAGTCCACACAGTCCATTCTATAGTTCATGGAATCACAAAGAGTCGGGCATGACTCAACAACTACACAACATCAACAACAGCTGACTAAGAAGAGGACAAAAAGATTCCTGGGGCTCTAGTCATAGGAAAGCGTGTGCTTTGGTTTCTGAGTGGGAGTCTGGAGACCTTCGTGACCGCAGCTTCTGGCCTGTCTCACAGGGTATCGTCTTTTAGTTCTTGTAGCTGGGTGTGATTTACGGCAAAGGCTCCAAACACTCTATTTCATGCTAACCTTTTTCTCCATCCATCATCATCCATTCTCCTCCTTCTGAATAATAACTAATATGTGTAGATTGAAGTACCATTTGCGAAACATCCATTATCTAATTTTGAGGAACTGGGGGCTGAGGGAGTTTGACTGACTTGGCTGGGGTTCCTTGTCAGTAGATGGCAAAGACAGATCCAAATCCCACAGCATACGACAAAGTCCAAATCGAAACATAATTTTAGGAGAAAAGTCTCAGGAACACATCATTTTTAAAAAAGCAGAAGTTTTAGGAACTGAAGATTTAAACACATAAATGGCATATATATGATATATGAGTATATACATATATGCACGTATATACACTCCCATTTGTGTGTGCATGTATGTGTGTGTGTGTATATATATACGTATATATATATACATTTATATATATACATTTTTATATATATATATATATATATATATATATATATATAAATCTTAAAAACAAGTATACATGATTGGGAATACTTTTCCTCCCATAGAAGTTTCTTCAGAAGAAGGCAATGGCACCCCACTCCAGTACTATTGCCTGGGAAAATCCCATGGACAGAGGACCCTGGTGGGCTGCAGTCCATGGGGTCACGACTGAGCAACTTCACTTTCACTTTTCACTCTCATGCATTGGAGAAGGAAATGGCAACCCACTCCACTGTTCTTGGCTGGAGAATCCCAGGGATGGTGGAGCCTGGTGGGCTGCTGTCTATGGGGTCACACAGAGTCGGACACGACTGAAGCGACTTAGCAGCAGCAGCAGCAGCAGCAGAAGTTTCTTCAAGAACACTTGCTTAAAGATGACTAGAAGGGCAGTGTTTGGCCTGAGGAATGTATGGCAAATGTTATAATTTAATAATTAATATAGTTATATTATTAATATAAAATAATATACAGTGTATATATTTGTATATATAGATTCTGGGTAGTATGATGCTGAGTCAGGTTACTGAGAAACATCATTTGTTTCAGGCTAAAAAATGTTCCCTTTCCTATATTAAGGTCTTCAAATCACATGAAAGTTACGTTTGTTTTCAATTTGTTTTGCTTTCGAAGGTTACCTTTTAAGATGCACAGCTGACAGCAGATTGTTCCTTGTCTTTGTGGCATGATACTTGGAAACACTGCATTCATTCATTTACTTAATAAGCACGTTTTGAGCATTTAATCAAAATGCTGGGAATGAGAGCATTCTGGGAATGAAAGTGTGAAGATCACTAAACCAAGTGTTGCTTCCAGAGGAATATGACGTGAAAGGGCCTAGAGAAATTTCTGAGTTGGTGGAATACAAGATGGGACACATTTATTCTCAGTCAATAGGGAAGGGAACGTCTGAGTGAGATTTGAAGCATGAATTTCAAATTCCATGCAGGTGGAGGAGGAAGGAAAGGGTATTAAAGGCAGAGGAAATCGCTTGTTGGGAGAGACATCAGTTATACTATTTAATGTGACAAAGGATCGTCAGAGTAAGTTGCCACACATTCAACACACGCGCTTAGCATCTGCGATGTGCCCGGCACACTGTCAGGCCCTAGCTAGCCCGTTAGCTGTGCTGTGTTTTGCAGCCCCATGGACTGTAGCCCGCCAGGCTTCTCTGTCCATGAGATTTCCCAGGCAGGAATACTGGGGTTGATTGCTATTTCCTTCTCCCTGGGATCTTCCCGACCCAGGGATTGAACCCGTGTCTCTTCTGGCTCCTGCATTGGCAGGCGGGTTCTTTACCATTAGCGCCACCTGGGAAGTTCTGCAAGTGTCAAGTACCGGGGGTACAAAAATCACTCACATAGAAGCCCTGCCATCTGGAGACTTAGAATCACAGAATACTGGGGCTTTGATGTATCTTGCCAGTGATTTTATTCCAGTGCTTTTTCGGATTCCGTGTTGCTGAATTACAGGAGTTCTGCTTCTTAGGCTCCTACTGAGGCAAGAAGATGAGAATGTATTTGTCAGCTCAAACCAAGCTGTGATGCAATAACAAATGGTCCCCACATCGCAATGGCTTACAACAATGAAGATGTGTTTTGATCATCATGTGACATGATCATCATGGGTCAATTCTGGTTTTACTTCATATTTTCTTTATTCTAGAACCTGCTGAAGGGGAAGCTCTCATTTAAGGCATGTTTGGCCCATTTCAGAGGGAAAAGAGTGGTGGACCATGGCTTTATAGCTTTTGCTCGTTGACAGTACCTGTCATTTCTGCCTATGCTCACTGGCCAAAAGCAAGTGATATGGCTAAGCCTGATATCAGTGCAACAAGGAAGGATATTCTTTTTCCAGGATTGCTGCTGCTGCTGCTAAGTCACTTCAGTCATGTCCGACTCTGTGCGACCCCAGAGACGGCAGCCCACCAGGCTCCCCCGTCCCTGAGATTCTCCAGGCAAGAACACTGGAGTGGGTTGCCATGTCCTTCTCCAATGCATGAAAGTGAAAAGTGAAAGTGAAGTCTTAGGGGGACATATTCTGAGTAGTTATAACATTATGGAGTTTAGAAATTCTTTATTTTGGCTTCAAATACTGCACCTCCATGTGTAACTGTTTTATGTATTATACTTATAAGCAATATTTTGCTCAAAGCATGGCAAAGAATACTAGATGTCCACTAAAAACTGTTCTCCCCTTTCACAGCGCAGTCACGATTTACTTTGCATCCAGGTGTGGCTCTGTGTCTAGTTCTCAGCAGTACACTATAGGTTCAAACCGTCTGCGTTGATTTTAGGCCATAAGTTCTAAGAAGCAGCTATATACTTTCTCCATAATACCGCTTCCCTTAGCATAGCAAGATACAGACACTAACTAGGCTAGGAGACGGCCCATGCCCTGGAGGGACAGTCTCTGAATCACAGTATGGAAGAACGCTGCCAACTATCCCACCCTGGATTACGGGGTGAGTTAGAAAGAGGCTTCTATTTTTTTTTTTTAAACCACATACATTTCAGGGTCTATTTGTTACAGCTGTTTAAACTCTAAAGATGGCATATCTAAGAACAAATTTAGTCTTATCTAATTCTCTCCTTGTTCTGAGAAGGAAGCAGAAGGTCAGGGAAGGATGGCAACTTGCCCACATTTACACAGAGATATTTTAGGATGAATCCTTCAATACGGATCTCTGGACTTACAGGCCAGGGCTTCTGGCTCTGTCCAGAAGTGAGGGAACATTATGATTAAAGTTCAGGCTCCAGGTTGCTGGTTTATGCCCTCAATCTGGTCTAAAGATGTGTCCCATGTTTCCTGCATAAAGTTTTAAATTGGTGTGAATTCATTGCAGACATTTATATATCAGGATATTTCACAAGAATGATTAGGTTCTGACTTCTCTTGAAAAACCGTAGAGTTTGGCAATGCTAGGTCTGTTCCTATAAGGGGGAAAGTTGGCTTCAGCTCCTCTCTGTTTAGATGGGGCGTGTGCTCTCCAATTCATCAACAACCCTTCTGCACCCTATGGTTTTCCTGCCTCTGAAACATAGAACCAGTTGCTATTTATTGTGATGCTTATTCAAGCTGATAGTAAAGAGGAAAGTACATTTTTATTTTTCCATCATTTTTATAAAATACAGAATAATGAAGCAACCAGAGAGAAGAAACATCACTGAAGAGAATATATTTTCTTGGGGAGTGAAGAACCATGCCTACTCCAGCCCACTTCACCTGCTTCTGCTACCCCCAAGTGTTTGCATTCTATACCAGGACTATGGATTAATGTGGGGAAATGACTTCTCTTTCCTGAAGGCCATGGCTGAGCCAAGATAAGACTTTTTTCTTGAGTCAGAGGTGTTATATATAGATGATCACCTACATTGGTGTGGTGTGGCCACTTCCTTCAGCCTTACGGTGGGTGCTTACTGAGGGCAAGGTGCTCAAACCAGAGGCCTGAGCTGGTGGGAAGGCAAGGGGTCCCCAGGAGCCCGGATAGGGGGGTCTCTGCCCTCCAGAGGCTAGGAGTAAACATCCACTCTAGTTTATTTCTAAAGAGCAGTGAATTCACACAGCTCCATGATCTGGCTCTCATTTGTCAGGTTACTCATGATGTCCATTGCGACTGATTATGAAAATGTGTTCAAGATCTGCTGCTCTTGTAGCAGGACAAAAAGTGCTGGGGTGAGGGGGACCCTGGGCTGTGGTTCATGACACCTGGGTGCGGTTACAGTCCTGCCAACTATTAGCTGGGGACTCCTGGCAAGTCCTCTGCCCTCTTTAGGGTGGGTTCTGCCTTCACATCAGATAATTACGGGAATGAAATAGCTTGTCAATTATATGTGATTGTCAAAACTGCCTACCAACTGCACTTTTATTTATATAATAATTTTTCTTTAACACTACTAAGAATTTGAATATTTCTTTTATGTTGCTTGAGATCGTCCAATGTAAGGAAGCATCAGGATGGGTGAGTTCTTTTTTTCTCTCTCTCTTTTTTTTTATAGTTTTTATTTTATTTACTTTTTAAATTGTATATAATTTTAAAAGGCTACTTTTTGTTTATAGTCATTACAAAATATTGACTGTTTTCCCTGTGTGGTATACATTCGAGTCTATCTTATGCCCAAAACTGCACCTCGCACTCCCCCACCCCTATATTGCAGCTCCCCCCATGCGCACTGGTAACCACTAGCTCATTCTCTGTATCTGTGAGTCTGTTTCTTTTTTTGTTATATTCACTATTTTGTTGTACTTTTTAGATTCCAAACAAAAGTGATATACGGTACTTGTCTTTCTCTGTTTCTTGTAAGGGTGGGTGAACTTTAAATGTTCTTTTTCTCTTTGACATTCAGGTCTGTGCCCTGTGACTCTCGGAAGGAGAGACCAGGCCACTTCCCAACTTCCTGAGGGCAGGTAGTCTAATCCACCCAACCACTTGAGCACTGAGGAGCTGCCGTCTTTTGTTCGTGGAGGCGGGTAGCCACAGGTGACTGTTTGTAAATGCATAGGTTCTTAGAAAATATTTGACAGGCTCACCTTTGTTAAGTGTTCCCCCAAGGGGTTTCAGCTAGGTCCCTGTTTTCTTGTTGATATTTTACCGCTTCTAAAGTGCCACTTACCTTCATGGTGAGATGCAAATCGGAGTGCCTGACATTGCATGCTTCAGTTGAAATAAGTGCATCGGAATGAGGGCGAGGATTTGCCAACTGTCCACTAGAGGGCAGCAGAGTAGTGAGAATCAGAGTTCTCAGAGGCTTTGTACACTGAAGTGTTGACATGTGACTTGGCAATTGAATAATTTTTGATACTGTCCCGACACATAAACACCTTGAAGCAGGTTTTCAAAGGTTATTTGTGCACTAAAAGAGGAATTAACAAGACGAACTTGCATGCCAAAAGTAATTCTCAATATTCTACAAAGAACCGTGGCCTCATTATGAGATTGCTTTCAGAGAATATTCGGCTATCGTTAACTGGATATGTTAAACTTAACTGGCAAACACACATTCAAAATAAATCAGGCTGAATGGACCTAAAAAAAAGTAGATCCGGTGACTAATAAAAACTTCTACTGGGATTTGGGGGCTGGCCAACTCACCCAAAAGGAGAAATTTGGTTTTAAGTGACTTCTGTAGGCCTGCCAGTGCTTAGTGCTCGCAGATTTGTGGTGCTAACTCGGTTAAACAATTGTACACATACTACACGGTTGTGGCTGTTATTGTGGTAATTTGTTTTTAAGCTACTACTCTACCTTCAGCATTAAAAAGTCAGCAAATTATCAGAGTTTATTCCACTGACATTCTCACACCTTGAGAAATAGCCCATTTGTATTATCACAGTTTGATATATTTCCCATTTACTGAGCTTCTTTGGCAAGCTGGCATTTTAATTTAATTATACTTTTTGCTAATGGTCTTTATTTTTCAGTGTCTGTGTGTAAAACGCCGGTGGGTTTGATTATCGCCCCCCCCCCCCAGCTCACCCACCTCCTCTTCCCAGTGCCAAGCCGTAGTGCAAATTTATAAACTGACAAAATTCAGCGTAAAATTCAGGGAGGTGAAATGAAGGAATTTGTAAAGAAATCCTACTTGAATCATGAGGCATTTTTTTCACTTGCAGAGTGTGGCCCCATCTTGAATACATTGTGTTCCCAGCCTGGATGTTCCCTAAAGGGACCAGGGACACAAAAGGTGGGGCAAGCGCGCATCCAGGTCAGAGATGGGCAGGGGCCACCAAGGGCTTGGGCTCCCCACAGGTTCCCTGCTGCGCCTCTGGGGGCCTAGCGGCTGTGGCAGTAGCTCTGGTCCTTGACTTCCGGGCCATGCTTAGCGCTTGTAGCGACTTCTCCCTTAAGAAGAAGTGATTGATCGTGGAGGTGGGTAGCTCCCCTTGAAGACTGCAGGCTGGCTGGTGGAGTCTGGAGAAAGCTCCCCTAGGACTCTGCACTAGTGTGCACTTAGTAGCAAAAAGGAGCTAAAGAATGGATTAATTCAGAGAGGTGAGAATATACTCCGTTCTCCTATTCACACAAGTGTGCACACCATGTTTCCTTGGTGCTAAGACGCTGCTGTCTATGAGACATGCCACTGCTTTAATATTAGCCTTTTAAGAAAAAAAGGGAGGAAAAAATACCTATCAGATTAACCATACAGGTCCATTGTGGGTACTTTTCGGTTTCAGAAATGCTAAAAGGTGGAAAACAGAGGCTGATTTAAAAATCTTGGAAATTTAGCATGTATAACTTTGATAGATGTGTTTAAGGGAAAAATCAGCTTTTGAAATATGTCCCAGAATACAACTCAGCATCTGAGGGCTTGTGTGATAGTCACTCAGTCATGTCTGACTCTTTGCAACCTCATGGACTATAGCCCACCGGGCTTCTCTGTTCGTGGAATTCTCCAGGGGAGAATACTGGCGTGGGTAGCCATTCCCTTCTCTAGGGGATCTTCCCCGACCCAGAGATGGAACCTGAGTCTCCTGCATTGCAGGCAGATTCTTTACCGCCTGAGCCACCAGGGAAGCAATGTGTAACCCCGGTCTAGTTTACATGTCTTACGGTCTAAACAGGAGAACAATTCTTGTTCTAATACACGGGGATGTAGGAATAAAAATGGTCTGTGTCTGTGGAGGTGCTCTGTAAACTGTTAAAGGGTTTGTTGTTATTGGATTTCATTGGTTATGTGTTATTTAGGGTCTTCTTTGGACTCAGTTTAATTTTCACACAAGGGTCTCACTCTCACCTGTTCACATCACCCCTTTACATCCTTGCCCATCCCCTGAGCTTGGATGATTTGCCTTATAGTAGTGTGTGGACAAGAAGCAATTCATTTAATCAGTTTTGCAAAGACGGGGGCAATTTATTTGCCTGTTCTTGAAAAGACATCCATCTGCTCCTGCTGAGAATACTGAGAAAAACAGGAGCGTTTTAATGGTAGAGGGTTTTCCATTAAAACAGAGGGGTTGGGGGCTGGAGGAAGGACACATGAGTGTATCAGGCAAGATCTTGGCGACACCAGTCAAGGGCCTAAGATCCATTCATTACACACCTCAGAGAGAGTGGGGGCAGGATCCCAGCTACAGGAAGGATGCTGTCTGCCCCAGCGCCAGCAGAAAGGAAACAGGGAGACACGATTGAAGAACAGAGCGTGTTAATTACCTTACTCGGGGGAGCTTATAAAACATGCTGTATATGTAAATTGATACAATGAATATGATTACCGCAGGATTTAATTTTCATCCAGAGGAGATAGGAGAAGGAGGACAGGGGCGTAGATGCCACTTTGATCTCTGCTTTCTCTTCTAGAAACGGGAGTCCTGCTGCTGTTTGTTAGCCTCTCTGCTGGTCGACCGCCTGAGATAATGCAGTCTCTCCACAGCCTGTCTAGTTGCTATCCACTTGCTTGCTGGAATGAAGGAGACCCTTTTGTACCATGAGTTAGAACAAAAACTCAGAGAGGTAACGGGAGCCTGATCACAGAATACCGGGAGCTCTGTAAGGACTCTGAATCTCTCTGGAAGGACTTCGAATCCACTCTCTGGTGAAGAGAATCGAAGGTTGTAGTGGCTGGCGGGGCTCACAGGGGGATCAGGTAGACCAGTTAGCTCTAGGTGAGCAGGGTTGGGGAAGGAATTTGACACTAAAGAAAGGATGGCGAGGAGAGAAGCCATCAGATTCTGGTATATTTTTAAAGCATGGTGGGCATGATGTGGGCATTAAACACCAAGAGGGCAGAAGGGTGTTGTCAAGGTTTTGACCTGAGCAGACAGAAGAAAGGCATTGTCATTTTTTGAGGTGGGGAAAATGTTTATTTAAAAAAAATGTGAAGTATTAACTTTGTGCCAGCTGAAAGAGGAATCAAGTGCTGCTGAGGATGGAGTGAAGGTGACTGACAGAGAGCAAAGACCTCAAGGAAAGATACAGGAGAGGAAAAGACTAAGAGAAGACAAATATAAGAACAGCTCCAAAGCCTTTGACAAGTACTCGGCTCTCCACTGGGCTGGGTTCTGCTCAACCTGGGAGGACACCTGTGTGCAGTTATTGTCTAATTACTTTTGCGTGTGTGTCATGCCTTCATTCATGCAACCATAAGTTCTTTGATAGCAGGATCTTTCTCTGATTTTTTGACACCTAGCAGTCACTCAAGTAATACTTCTTAGCCGTCTGGGGCAGCCACGATAGTTGGAATTTGGCTCATCTTCTTATGTTAACTGGGCAACTCTAGTTAAGAGGGTGGACCAGCATGGGAGAAAGTATTTGTCTCATTTTTATAAGGTGGGATCTTCAGATCTTAAAGTTCTCCCTTGTACCCTTTTGCCTACAGAAGACAGGTCTGTCTTGTTCTCACACTTAGAAGATGGTGCATGGAACACCACGCAGCCTAGTTGTCTTCTTTGTCTAGTCTGAGGGTCTAAGAGATGGAACAGTCCTGGCATAGTTTTCCTAGTGAAAAAAACCTTTGGCCTCATAGCGCTGAAGCCTTAAAGAAAAGAAGCAATAAGCTGCAATTAAGTGCAATCAGTCCTTTCTGTTGGTTTGTTCTTAGCATCCAGGGGACCCAGATTCAGTGACTGATGGGGGGCAGATGGGATGCTTCGAAGTTTGGTGCTTTGGGAGATCCCTGAATATGTTACAAACGAAAGAAAATCTGCGTCACCTCCTCTGTTTACTCTCACTGCAAAGGAGATGTGGCAGCTGAATGGATAGAGTGATCTGAACTGGTAGTACCTACTGAGAAAGAAGGAGATTCAAGTTCCCTTTTAAGTCATGATTTTATTGCTCAACTATAATTTAAAAATAGATGTATCATTGGCCCCGGTGTGCTTCTCTCATTTTAAGGGGCTTGCTGATGGTTTAGTTGCTAAGTCATGTCTGACTCTTGTGACCCCATGGACTGTAGCCCGCCAGGCTCCTCTGTCCATGCGGTTTCCCAGGCAAGATTACTGGAGTGGGTTGCCATTTCCTTCTCCAGGGGATCTTCCTGACCCAGGGATTGAACCCAAGTCTCCTACATTGCAGGCAGATTCTTTACCAACTGAGACTCAAGGAAGCCCACAAGGGGCTTGTGGAGAAAAGAAACAAGTAGATTCTCCTTGTGTTTCACTTCTTTGTCGGGGTTGGCTCCTCATCACTAACTGACAGGAACCCATTATAACCAGTGTTTGGTCCAAATGGTGTTAGTGGATGTGAAAGAGAGCCCTAACCATCTTCAGGAGCTAAAGCGTTGCTAGAGCCTGCACTCGCTGAGGGAACTGGGAGGCTCAGGAGGCAGCTTTCCTGGGAAGCGGGGGGCTGTCTGGTCCACAGGGTCCTTACTCTTTGAGTCTGGAAATGGTTGGCTGTGACAAGGAGATCCAAAAAAGTCAGTCTCCTTTGCTGATGGGGAAATCTCCCTCTAAAATTGTGATGCAATTTTTCTGGAACAGAAATAAAGGATCAAGAAGATAAGACTGAAAATCTGTTTTCTATGATGCTGCAGCCACTGCTTTCTGCCTAAAAATATTGAGCTTACAAATGTCTTTACTGGAGAAGGCAATGGCAGCCCACTCCAGTACTCTTGCCTGGAAAATCCCATGGACGGAGGAGCCTAGTAGACTGCAGTCCATGGGGTCGCTAAAAGTCGGACACGACTGAGCAACTTCACTTTCACTTTTCACTTTCATGCATTGGAGAAGGAAATGGCAACCCACTCTAGTGTTCTTGCCTGGAGAATCCCAGGGATGGGGGAGCCTGGCAGGCTGCTGTCTATGGGGTCACACAGAGTCGGACACGGCTGAAGTGACTTAGCAGCAGCAGCAGCAGCAGCAGCTATGTCTTTACAGTTATCTGTAGTTACTGTTATGGAGCGAATTATGTTCCTCCAAATGGTATATTGAAATCCTAAGCCCTAATACCTCAGAATGTGAGCTTTTTGGAGACAGGATCTTTACAAAGTTTGAAATGAAGATATCAGAGTGACTCTAATGCAATATGGCTGGCATCCATACAAAAAGAAGAAATTTGGACACAGAGGCAGACAGACATAAAGGGGAGACAACATAAAGAGACAGAGATAAGATGGCCAGGGATAGAGACCTAGAACAGATCCTCTCCTCTCTAGCCTCCCAAGGAACCAATCCTGCCAACACCTTGATCTTGCACTTCTAGCCTCCAGAACTATGAGACAGTCAAATGACGTCAAGCCACCTGGGCTGTGGTACTTTCTAATGGAAGCCCTCACAAACATATGGCATTTATGATATCTTGGGTCATTCCGTTGACTCCTTCTGATATACAGCCATTGATTAGTTAATACGACCTTCAGCTCTGGAGTGGTATCAGGGTCATCTCCAAAGTCAAATGAAATAGACTATGCAGTATGGTTTGTAATGGTGATTCTATGGATCAAAAATTTGGGCTTGGCTCAACTGAGTATCTTTCTGTAGGTCTTGTCTAGGGTGACTCCGGTAACCTTAGTCACAGTAACTCAACTGTAGCTGGCAAATCTAAGATGACTTCACTCAAAAGACTGGTGGTTGGTATTGGCTGGGACTGCTAGGCTTGTTGTTACGGCTGGATGACCATGTCACCTTCCATTCCTAAAGGAGGTTATTAGCCTGGACTTCTTTATATACGATTGTTGGGTTCCAAGAGCTTTATTCACATTTTAATGAATTTCCTGAAGATAGTGTCCCAGAAGTGAAAATGGTAAGTCAAAGGGCATGCATAGTTTTAAGGCTTTACCTGGGTGCTACCAAAAAGGCATGTTCTTTTAGCAGATATTATGACCGGGTCTTATCTCTATAGTAATTTTCCTGTTGCCCATGTTTTTATAACTCATGTTCATGTGTAGAAAAAAAAGCCATACTCTCTACCCGACTGCATTCAACCTATTCCTAAATTAAGTAGTGCAAGTGGAAATGTGATTCAGTACCTATATCCCTGAGGAGAAAGTGGACTACAGATTCGTGAAGTGGGTTTCATTCCCTGTTATTAACCATATCCTAATTTTTCTAGCTACAGAAGGGAAAAGAACAATCATTTTTACTTCAATTAAATCATCATATTATTAAACCAAAAAAACTTGTCTGCAGTTTTCTTTGTTCAGGAAAACCACACCTTCCTGTGACTTGTGTGACTTCTACATATGTCTCCAGGATAATTGGAAGCCTTATTTATATAAAATCCAGGAAAGGCATGCTTATTTAAAAACTTGGCTGCCATTTTGTTTTAAGAGCTCTACCAGAATATTATTCAACCTTCACATCTGTGTAGGTATTTTCCATTAATGTACCAGATTGGGTCAAAGTCAGCATGGTGCCAGAGTAGCAAGCTTCAGAGACAATGGTTTTTTGTTTTTTAACATCTAAGTGCTGCATAAATAACCATGCCTATATGCTTGTAGTATAGACACTTAAAGGGGAAGTACAAACACAAAGTCAATACTGTTACTTAGCAACTCCTGGTATCCTCCTCACATGGCTCACTTCTCCCAAAATTATCTTTCAAGGAATACAGGCAGAGATAGACTAAATATTAATGGTTACAATTCATTTATCTGTCCAAAGATGAATAAAAATGTCAAACTTCTAAAAGGGACTCTGAAATCCCTGATGGAAGTTCTGATAGAAGTTCTTAAAACTGTCCTAAACAATCTTTTCACCCTACTGGCAGGGATGATAGTAAAGTTTGGGAGACAGGGATGTGTTTCTTTGGTTTCTGGAGGATTCTTTCCCAAGAGAAGGAATTTTGCAAGCTATATTTTGGGCTAACCATCTTTTTGTGTGTTTCTCATAGAACCGAATACATTGTTTCTTCCCTGGTAGGCAGAGTTTCAAACAAACAACAGTAAGAAAATACTACGCTTTAGCCCCAAACCCTTTAATAAGTTCATCTTTAAACTGGCATCTCCCATTGGCACCAGGCTTTGAACTAGCCTAGGCACTACAATCACAGAGAGGTAAGTTCTAGTCCAACCTCAGACACATGCCAGAAATGTGACAGGCAAGTCACTCTCTCAGCCCCAGATCTAACCATCTGTAGAGATGAGAAACACATCTTCTATTTTAAATGGCTATTATCAGTTCAGTTCAGTTCAGTTCAGTCTCTCAGTTGTATCTGACTCTGCAACCCCATGGACTGCAGCACACCAGGCCTCCCTGTCCATCACCAAATTCCAGAGTTTACTCAAACTCATGTCCAATGAGTCGGTGATGCCACCCAACCATCTCATCCTCTGTCATCCCCTTCTTCTCCTGCCTTCAATCTTTCCTAGCATCAGGGTCTTTTCAAAAGAGTCAGTTCTTTGTATCAGGTGGCCAAAGTATTGGAGTTTCAGCTTCAGCATCAGCCCTTCCAATGAATATTCAGGGCTGATTTCCTTTAGGATGGATTGGTTGGATCTCCTTGCTGTCCAAGGGACTCTCAAGAGTTTTCTCCAACACCACAGTTCAAAAGCATCAGTTCCTCAGTGCTCAGCTTTCTTTATAGTCCAACTCTCACATCTATACATGAATACTGGAAAAATCATAGCTTTGACTAGACAGATCTTTGTTGGCAAAGTAATGTCTCTTCTTTTTAATAAGCTGTCTAGATTGGTGTGGATTAATTGCTGTTGTATATCAGGCGTGACACCTAAGCAGACACACAGTAGGCTTGAATAATAATAATTACCTGTATTAGTACATTATTTAATTGTACCAAATCTCTTATATATAGTTAGTTCAGATATTTGGGGGGCTTTCCAGGTAGCTCAGTCGTAAAGAATCCTCCTGCCAATGCATGAGTCTCAGGAGACGCAGGTTTGATCCCTGGGTCAGGAAGATCCCTTGGAGTAGGAAATGACAACTTGCTCCATTATTCTTGCCTGGAAAATTCCTTGGACAGAGGAGCCTGGTGTGCTTCAGTCCATGGGGTCACAAAGAGTCAGCCATGACTGAGCATGTGCACACACAAATATTTTTATTCCCATTTTAGGGACATTAAGAACAGAGAGGGGAAGAAATTTCTGAGGTGCAAGCTGGCAGTTATAGAAAGTCAGAGAAGACTTGATCTCATGCAGCAGCACTAATCATGAGCCTCACATGGTTGATTGAGTTAGTGAGGCTGAAATGATCAAGACTTATTTGAGCTCAAACACAGTATTTTTCTTAGATTCATAATAGAAATAAGCAAGACACTGAGAGTCTGAGTTTAATAAAGGATCACTCTTCCCACAGCTATTGATCCTGGCTATAAGACTCAAAATCAGTTTCAGGACTCTGGCTGCCACCATCCCACAAGATTAAACTTATCTGCTTTGGTTCTTTTTGCACAAGCACCCTAGTGTGTGGCCCCCAGCAGATCAGCTGCAGAATTTTTACCGACTCCATGTCTGCAGCCTGGGGCAGGTTCCTCTCAGCCACAGCAGCCTATATGGTCCATGAGAGTATGGTGCTGAAAACTTCACATCCTTGGTGACAATGATGGCTTGTTGTTGGGTTAGGTTGCTGACTGTTCTTAGGAATATTTGTTGCTAATTCAAACGCAGGTACCTTTCCTTTGAAAAATCAGAACAATCTGCAAAACCAGACTACTGATTCTGTTCCCAAACGCAATACACAGTTTGGTGTATTTCCTCTTCTTTATTGTGTGAGAGTCTTCAACATGGCAGTTCTTTCCTTTTGATTGTTAGTAGCAAGTCCTCCTCCAAATCTTCAAAACCACTTTCTCTCCCGGAGGTGTGAATCTGTCTTTTGTCTAGGAAGTAGCACACTCAGGAGCTGAGGCCAGTGAGGAGAGAGAGAGAGGAGCTGAACTGGTGAAAGGCAGTGGGGAAGGGGGCCAGGAGAGAATAAAATCTCATTTGGCCATGGGAGATGATTTTTCATTCCCATAGATACACTTTTAAAACTCTAAGACATGGCACATGTCAGTCAAAAGCCAAACTAGCATCTTAATTTATTATAAGCTGGAAATGAAATTGTAAAAATATATATGTGTATGTATTACAGAGGTGTCATGGTGGAGGGAGCACAGTGTTCAGGCAGGAGAAAAGTATAGTAGTTGATCAAATGTCTATGTTGGGTCAGAGGAAGAATGAGGACTCTTAGACAAGGCTATGGCTGGACAGAGGGCTCTTAGTGATTTTTCTTTGCTAAAATCCTCTGTACGAGTTCTGTATATCACTGAGCAAGACATTGCTAGTTATCTAAGTCCCCATTTTCCTTATAAAAAATACCATGGCATTTTTTCAGGTCCTCAGCTTACTTTAAGAGACCCCTGGCCACTTGAGGTGAGCACATGACATAGTCATGGCCGATGAAACGTAAACCAAGAAGTTTAGGGAGAGCTTTTTCAGGATCCTGTTATCCATACCATCATTCCAGTTTCTCCTTTCTTCTTCTTTCTCTCCCTAGAATAGTGTGGAGGTAGAGGGGTGGAGATGCTGCAGCCATCTTGTGACCATGAGGTGATGGACTTACGGACAAATGCCTACTAAGAGGGAGCGGAGTATCTAAAAGAAATTCCTGGGCCACATCCCAAGCCACATCCCAGCCCTAGACTGCTGCCCACGTATTCCTAGCTATGAGGAGTCATGCGTGATTGTTTGAACTAAACATATTCCTAAATTTATTTCTTACTCACAGTACAAAACTGGTATTCTCAGTCAGCTGAGAACTCTCATTTATAAACAGTGATTCAGGGGTCCTTCTGTCTGGTGTCCGTGGCATCTTCAACACAGGATTTTTCAGAATCACCCTGTGTGTGGACTTCCAGCTGGCCAAGTGGAAAGAGAGAGCATTGTGTGGGGTGAAGTGGGGACACGCGGAGGGTGCGTACAAGTTCCAGAAATGGCACATGTCACTTCTCCCCTCTCTCCCTTGATCAGAACCCACCTTCAGTCAGAACTGTATGTGAGGCTGATAATGAGTCGAGCTGTGTGCTTAGGAGGAAGGGAAGATGTAATCAGTGAAAAGTTAGCTGGTATCTGTGGCAACCACCAAACCATCCAGAGTGTGTAATTGCATCATCCTTGGGCTGTTGCCTTAGAGCCCTGAGGGATGAGCTGGCACTTCATTTTACAGTCATGTCAGTCTTCTTTCTTGGTATTTGGACGATGGGAAGTGAGTAGAGATAAGCAACCAGGTCTGGTCACTTCCTCATCAACGGATGAGGAAGGTGAAAAGATGGGGAGAGTGGAAAGGTCTGGATGTAGATATTAATTTCCCTCTTTGACTTGAGGTGAGAAATAAAAATTAAATTTCTGAATGTTCAAAACCTCAAACTGTCTCTCTTAAGATTGTAAATAGAATACAGACAGCAAGGATTTGTTTGGCCAACGTTCTTTACTAACCTTGTTGCCGGAAAGGGATAGGTGTAGTGGTTAGGAACTCACACTTGGCCTTTGAATCCTGGCTCCACCACTTAGTGGTCCTGCAATTTGAGGCAAATCAGTGGACTCTGAGTCTTGATTTCTTATCTGTAAAAAGGAGGTAATAAAAAGAATCGCCTCATAGGAGTGTTGAGAGCACTGAATGAGATGGAAAATATGAAGCCGTCTGTATAGAGTCTGGCCAGTAGCACTGAGGCTTCTGTCCTGTGTTCAGTCCTGCCCAGCTCTGCGGCCCCATGGACTGTAGCCTCCCTGGCTCCTCTGTCCATGGGATTCTCCATGCAAGAATACTAGAGTGAAGTGCGATTTCCTCCTCCAGGAGATCTTCCTGACCCAGGGGTTGATCCCACATCCTCATGTCTCCTGTATTGCAGGCAAATTCTTTACTGCTGAGCCATTGGGAAAGCTCCTGACCAATAGTGGATATTCACTAAATGTCAGATGATTATGATGACTTTGAGTAAGATTATTTATTTATTAATAGTTCAAGAAGCACTTATGTGCCAACTTAGCACCTTTTCTTTAAAAATTTTTATCATATTGTGGCAAGAACACTTACCATATGATCCACTCTCTTAACTAATTTTATGTGTGTATTATTTATGTGTGTATTATTTATGTGTGTTTTATAGGTACAATGTGTGCAACAAATCTCTATATCTTATTCATCCTACTTGACTGAAACTTTATGCCCATCTATTAGTATCTCCTTGTTCATCCCTCCTCGAAGCCATTGGCAGCTATCACCCCACTTTTTGATTCTATGGACTTGTTTGTGTTAGATACCTCATGTAAGTCTTTCTGTGATTGCTTATTTCATTAGCATAATATGATCAAGTTTCATTCATGTTGTTACATATTGCAGAATTCCCTTCCTTTTTAAAGCTGCATAGTATTCCATTATATGGTTATACTGTATTTCCTTTATTCATTCATCTGTTGATGAACAGTTAGACTGTGTCCTCACAATGACTAGTGAATACTGCTTCAATGAACATAAGGGCGCTAATATCTCTTTGAGATCTTGATTTCAACTCTTTTGAATAAATATCCAACACTGGGGTTGCAATTATAAAGCTTTATACAAAGCAAAGGAAACCATCAACAAGGTGAAAAAACAACCTATGGAATGGGGAGAAAATATTTCCAAACCTTATGTCTGATAAGGGGTTAATCTCCAAAAAATATAAGGAACTCCTCAACTCAATATCAAAAAACTATGACCTAGGTTAAAAAATGAACTAAGGACCGGAGTGGACATTTGTCTGAAGAAGATATACAAATGGCTGGCAAATACATGAAAAAATCCTCGACATCACTAATCATCAGGGGAAGGCAAATTAAAACCATAGGGAAGTACATTGCTTCACACTTGTCAGGATGGCTATTATTGAAACAAGCAAAACCAAACAAAACATAACACAATAAGTGTTGGCGAATGTGGAGAAATTGGCACCCTGGCATGTGGTTGCTGGGAGTTTAAAGTGGTGCAGTCATCATGGCAAACAGTATGGAGGTTCCTCAAAAAAATAAAAATAGACCTACCATTTGATACAGCAGCCCATTCTGGGTATTTATCCCAAAGAATGATTATTATTAAAGAATTATGATTCATCAGCTTGGAGTGTCTGGAGAAAGCCTCTAGATGGTGCTGAAACAGAGAATCAGGTTGGTATCCAGTCTGAGAAGTTCATACATATTTGCTTATCACTTATCCCAAGCCAGGAACATCACAAGTCACAACGGTAGCTGTGTTGGATGAAGTTATCTGGAAAATTCTCACCTCTCCTCTGTGAGTCTGGGTGCCTTTAGACAGGAAATTGTTGTTCATTCTTTGGTTGCTTCCTAATACAATATCAACCTTCAGTCTAATTTACATCTAATGAGATGTCATATGTTAAGTACATACCTTTTTGCTTAATGCACATTAAATGCTCAATAAGTGCAATTTCCAGTTTTTATCTATCAGGCAAGGAGTATTTCCCTCTATTTCTTTCCTCATCAGTGTGATCAGTGGGGAGCAATCTTTGCCTGGTCTATTCTGTTCTGTAAAAGGCTTTCAGATGTAGAGATTTCCAATCCATCTTGAGATAGGCTCAGACAGGCTTGAACCTAAAACCCAGTCCAGCCAAGAGCTGTGTGATCGAGAACATGTTATTTACTACCATTTGTAAGAGGGAGGACGGTACATCGCTTATTTGAGGGAATGAATGCCAAGCGCAAGTAGGCATCCAATCCATGCTGTTTCCCTTCCTCTTATTCACAAAGCACCCATTGAACCCCTGGTTCACCCTTGCATTGCACTTTTGACCGTGGCTCTCCCCTAAGGCCCTGATCGTGGGTGGGTAGGGGAGCAGAATCCACAAGATACTCGCCTTTCATCAAAATCAACCTTCCCTGCTCCCTTTTTCTCAAGACCCTGTCTTATCTTCTACTTGTGATGAGTTAATTGGATGAAATAAACACAGTCAGGGGGAGAGAACCAACTAAGTTCCCTAAGGCACTGGTAGAAGGATAATCTGAGTGTAAGTCCTCTCTGATAGCTGAGTTTTGTGGACAAGCCCTCGGCACTAGCTCCTCACCTACTCCCTAAAGGAGGAGAGCCACTGGCCCCTCCTGCCCTTTGTCTATGCTCTTCATGAATCAAAGGTGGCTACTGTGGGCAACAAGAGAGCCCAGGAGACCACACATCTCTCCTAGAGGTGGCAGTGGGTCTTGCTTATCCACCTACTTAGGTATGTGACTATTTTCTCCAGCATCATTGGAAGCTGGCCCAGTCAACTGGATGAAAACAGAAATCCTCTGAATCACAAAGTCGGTCCTGAAAGGGCACCAAGAGATTAAGAAACATGGATGCCTTGGACAAGCTGCTACTTTGATACCTCTTGTAAACATGTTCCTGATAGGCGTATATGAGGGGCATGTTGGAGAACCTGATACATATAAGAATGAAAATGAATTACAAGTACAAAATCCATATACTTTGCCTTTATGTTCAAATGAGAGGCTTATTAAGGCCCTGAAAAAAGATGTTTCTTTAAAGTATATGTTTGTTAAAAACACAGATACAGAAAAACGTAAAAAGAATTCAAAATTTCACCACCCACATAAACTCTGATGATCCCCCAAAGTAAAAATATATCCCTGCAATTAGAATATGTAAACAGGTCAGAAAGGAAGACGATGCAGAGAAATCTTATGTTCGATCCCTTTTCACAACTATATTTTCAGTGATTCTTCCAGAAGCATTTTATGTATTTGCCAGTACGTACATGCCTGAGTAAACACCTCATACACACATACACATATTAATTGCAGAAAGGGAATTTAACGAATGGATTACTTTCATTGAATATAAACTTCTATTTCGACTTTTCATCTCATAGTTTTTTCTATTACTGGACACAGTATACCTTACCATCACCAAACGTAAAGGGAATTTAGGCTTTCTAAGTTTTGTTCAAGCGATCTCCAAAGTCTCTTCATCTGGCCTTACAGTGCTGAATTTTTTAGTAACCTTTGTCCTCTCCTAAGTTTTCTTTTGCAATTTTCCAAATCAGACATCTTCTTGGGAGGCATATTAAAAGGGTTTAAAATTTGGATAATAAAATAAATTGCTCATTTCCTGTAAACAGCATTCCAGCCTGCATCATTCAGTTTCAGAATTATCCTGATTACAACTAGTGACTTCAGGCAGCTATGGTCTCTCAGTTCTGGGGGTGGGTGACAGAGCAGTTGTATTTTGCAAAGAAAATCAGGGAAATTTTCAGACAGAGGATTTTTGTTTGGTTTGTTTTAAGTTCCAATTATGGGAACTGTCTCTCTTCGTGGGACCAATTTATGTTTTGCCAGGGCTGTAAGGAGTTGCCCGTGGAACCCTGACTTAACTGGAAACACGTTGGCAGTCAGTATAGATGGTGTTTTCTTGCCCTTCGCAGAAAGCTGGGAGGCAGCTGCATTGCTGACCTGACCTTCCTCAGGGTCTCCTTAAGAGTAGGGGCGACTGAAGCAGTTTCCCTCAATTTCCTAAGGAGGGGGTGAGTAGGATTGAGTTCTTGGAAGCCTCCAGATTTCTCTGGGGAGTGAGTGTAGAACAGAACAAAAGAGGAAGCTACACAGGTTCTCCACTTGGGAAACATTAGCAAGGCCTGCACACAGATCATCTCATAACAAGGCGATGGATGCTGAATCCACCTTCAATGCAAGGGAGACGGTTCTCACAGACGTCACCTTCGGGCCATCTCTGTGATAACCCAGAGAGGTGTCCTCTTAAGAGCGGAAAAGGGAGAGAAAAGAGTTATTTTAACTGTGAGGAACACTAAAAACACAAACCGCCTCATGTAGAATTCCAAAATCAGTTAATAAAACCGTCCTAACTGACCTGCACAATGTGAATTTCCTGAAACCCGCGCTCAGATTGGGCGCAAGTAACAGGTAATGAAGGGACTTTACAGAGATGATTAACAAGGGCCTCCACTTTTTATTAGACTCATTTTGCTAATCCCTAAAATTAAGGAATTCCAGGTGTATGCAGCCAAGTATGCAAATGATTTCCTTCCGCCTAGCTGCTGATTTCATAAAAGGTCCTCAAACCGAGAAATAAAACACACAGAATGGGAAAGCTTTATGGCACAGTCGAGAATATTGCGCCTTTAAATAGTTCAGACAGGCAGTGCGTGCTGTAAATTTGCCACAGAGACAAATTTGTGAAAAGCTATAAAAAAGAGCAAAAAGTGAAGCTGAAAGAAGGCTGGGGTGCGGTGGGGGCGGGGAGAAGTCTCAAGACCTTAGCGGCCAAGGCGGTGTTGATTCAGCTGAGGCTGCCCCAGGAGCGCTGGTGCGGACGGAGCCCGATGTCCAGCGCAGTGGCTCATTGGACTCAGAAACAGATGGAGAAAGAAAACTGGAGACTTTTTTTCATCCAACAGGGGCTGGACACACTGCCTTTTCCTGGTGCACTAGTTGTAGGGGTTGGCAGACTACAGTCCAAGTGCCAAAATCCAACCCGCCACCTCTTTTCCCTTGGCCTGAGATCTAAGAACAGCGTTTGCATTTTCAAGCAGTTGAAATCAACAAGCAAAAAAGCATACTGTTTTGTGACATGTAAAGATGATAGGAAATTCAGACTTCAGGGTCTGTCAATAAAGTTTCATTGGAATACAAAATGTATTATCTATGGTTTCTCTATGTGATGATAATAAAGTTGAGTAGTTGCAACACAAATGGTATGACCTGCCAAGCCTAACAAATTTCAGAAAAACGTTTGGACACCCCTGTTCCAGAACAGTGGTTCTCAAAGTGGGTTCTCCAGAGGAGCAGCCTAAGTATCACCTGGGAACTTGCTAGAAATGCATGCTCAGTCTTGCAGTCGTGTCCGACTCTTTGCGACCCCATGAACTGAAACCGGCTAGGTTTCTCTGGCCATGGGATTTTCCAGACAAGAATTACTAGAGTGGGTTGTCATGCCCTTCTCCAAGGGATCTTCCCAACCCAGGGATCGAATCTGCGTCTCCTGCATTGGCAGGAGGATTCTTTACCACTGAGCCACCTGGGAAGCAGAGTATCAGGAAATATCCGTCTCTGTCCCGTTAGAAGCTCTAGGGGTGGGGCCCAGAAATCTATGTTCTGAAGGCTCTCTACTTCCTGCAGATAATCCTAATGCACACTCAAGTTTGAGAACCACTTTTGCAAAGGGACTCTGCAGCTAGAGCTTTATGGGACACTGGTTATTCAGCCTTCTCAGGAGTGGACACAGATCTTTATGAATGTAGGGACTCCACTGCAGGGACTGTTACAGCCTTGGCGGGCACCCTGGGCTGCCACCTGGCTGGCCTGCCCTCAAGGACGCTGCTTAAATTAAGTGAGAGGACTAAATACTGTTGGAAAGCCGCTCACTCCACACAGAGGCAGCAGGTGCTATTATTGTTTCCCTTCGTACAGATGCGGCAGTAAATAACATGCCCAAAGCCACACAAGCGGAAGAAAGAGCCTGTAAATGTGAGTCTGTGTGACCTCAACATTTGAGTTCCTTCTGATACCCCATGGCACCCTAAAATGAAATATCCTGACATATTCTATAAGGACTCATCTCATTTCAGGCTCCAAGAAATTACTAGGAGCTTTTGACCTGGATTTTGAGGCCCCCACCCTGCCCAGCATGGCGTCCACTCTCGGAGCTAGTATCCTGGAGAGAATCATTTCGCAAAATGAAGGGAAATCAAAGGTCTCTTTGGGAAAATGTCTGGTTATTCACAGTATTTATATGTGTAGAGCATAGAATATTCTATTGTGAAAATATCGAGATAACAACTGCTTGGGGAGCATTTTTGGTGAAATATTTACTTGGGAGAACGGGAAACATGTCTAACGATAAAAAAAAATGTAGGCGCATCTGGGTGAACATTATTTAGCTGCGAGTGTTTGCTTAGATATTTTTAATATACATTTATGCACTTTAAATTTATTTTATTGGGTGAAATAAGGACTTTGGGGAGAAGGGCTAGGACATAGATTTTTAAATGTTCTGGGCAAATGAATACAGCCTCTGGTACAAGACAGTGCTCCCAGCTGCTTTGGTTTGACGGATGGTCCTGACGTCCTTCTTTTTATTGTAGTGTAAAGTAATGGGTCTGCCTGGAACAGTTTGCTGACAGATGAGAGCCTTGGTCTGTCACTGAAATCCCAAGAATTTAAAGGGAAATACATAGCAATTCACCTGGGCTCCCACTTATTACCTGCAGTAAAGCAGGAGTGGGGAGTGGTAGCGGGAGTGTGCATGCAAGGATTGACTGGTTTTTATTTTAACTTTCAAAGGAGAGATTTCATCTCTGTTTCTGCAGAGACAGAAGGTGAAGACAGGCAGGTGAATGTCTGCAGCCATCTCACTGACACATTAATCAGCTTTCCTGCTAACCCAGCAGAAGATCGCTTTACTCAGACAACGTCTCTTGCAGCTCCTGCGTGGGACATTTGTAGAGAAGAGGTGAGGCACAGGACCAGGATGGAAAATCTGCTACTTTTTTAAACTTTTTATTTTGAAATGATGATCGACCTACTAGAAGTTGCAAAAAATAATGCAGAAAATCCCCATGTACTATTCACCCAGCTCCCTCCAATGTTAACATCTTAAATAACTATAATACCTTGTTAAAACCTGGACATTGATATTGGTACAATAACCAGAATATTGGATTTATTGGATATCACCAGTTTTTACATGCACTTATTCTGTGGTGTGTGTGGTTCTGTAAAATGTTATCACATAAACCAATTACCTGCTGTGTTTTCAATCATTCAATAATAGCAACTATCACAGTATTGTTTCTAGCTTTTGAATGATTGAAATAATAAAATACAAGATATTTTGCCTCGTTATGGCTTCTTTTCAACCACTCTGTCATCAGGATGCGCCTGTGCTCTAATGTCATGACTGCTTGAGGCTTCTCTCCGTCTCTTTACTCCCCAGGAGCTGAGGAAATGTGATCAAAGAGAAATACACAGTTGAGCCACGGTGGTAGACCCCGTCAGTGGTCACCAGCGAATCTTGTTCTCCTCCACATTTGGGCACGTGGAAGGTTACACCTCCTCTCCTTCTTGAAGCTAGCCACGGCCACGTGACTCACTTTGGCCAGCGAGGTGAGGGTGGAAGCCTTCCGCAGGTTTCTTCCCCCCTGAAGCAGAGATCATGGAGGAAAAGGTCTACGTGGAGGTGCCACAAGACCAAACCCACTCAGAATGCTGAACATTGTGTGGAAGATAACCCAATCCAGGAGCATAACTCAACCAGCAGTAGACCTGCCCTGGGTGAGAAATAAACTCTGCTGTGTTGAGCCAATAGTATTTTGGTATTATGGTCCGCTAACCTAGTACTGTAGTACTACAGCACGGTACCATCTTGGGGAAAGAAGAAAACTTGCTGGCTACTCTCCCTCATGGCATGGCCTTGCTAGGATTACTTCTGCTCAGGGAGAAATTGCTCTTCCATGGCTAATGGGGAGAAATGGGCCTGGTGTTCTTTTCTGCGTAGGAGGTGTCTTCCTTCATCTCCCTTTGCCCCTTCCCTTAGAAGGCCAAGCTCCTCCCCTTGAATCAGAAACTCTGGGAATCGGATCCAGGAATCCGTGTGAACAAGCCTCCAGGAGATCCTGTTGCACATTCAGGTTTCAGATCCACTGGCCTAGATGCCCCTTCACTTCCCTTTCTGTGGTTTATTTGCTGTTTTGTGAACTCTTGAAAGCCTGGTGGTACTGGCTCTCCACCAATCTGCATGGAATCATAGTTTCAAGACAAAGCATGCTCTGCTCTGCACTGGTGTAAGGGGTGGGGTTTTATAACCCTCACTGATTGTAAGTGAAGAAAAAGGTCTCTTTGAGTTGAATGGGACCGGAAGGCTTCTCTCCCGTTACTCAGAACTTCGTCTCTGATTGTTTCTCTTTTCAGCCATCGCATGCTTCAGCTCAGATGTAATGGTTGCGGTTCATGGATGACTACCTTGTTGAGATTTTCCAGCTTAATCTTTCCACACTCACTGACATGTAGCTATAGTCAATAATTATCCTTTAAAAGGGGAAACTAATGTTTATCTCAATGGGAAGAAGTTCCAGTGATCACACACATCAGGGAGAGATGATTATTTTTAATACTAATATTTTATTATTGAATATTAAGATTAAAATTATTATTGTATTTTTAATTATTATTTTTAATAATATTTTATTATTAAATATTAAGATTAAAATTATTGTTATTATATTATTAAATATTAAGATTAAAATACAAGATTATTTTATATCTTGTCTCCTGGGTGAAGACCCTTTTGTGTGTGCACGGCCAACATTGCCTGTGGTGTTACACTTCATTTGTGACACTGCGTTCCCGTGCATGGGTCCCCACACTTGGATACCTGACTGCACATGAAGCCTACCTTACGTGCAGAAGCAGGGTGCTCCACGGTGCTGTCATAGATTTATCCACAGACGGCGAAGAAAATGTCTTGGAGGTGAACTGGCCTCACCAAGCATCACCCCAAACCAAAGGGAAAGAATCAATACTTGTAGCTCAGAATCTTATTATCTGGCTCAAGGTGTAGACCAAAGCTCCTTCAGGGGAAGATTTAGGTGAGAAGCTAACTTCTGGGCTCCACATGGGGGTGCTGGCAGGGATCCCTGTGCAAAGGTGGAGAAGGTTTTATGAAATGGAGCAACATGGCTCCTAGAGTGACTGAGACTTTATTGTAGGAAGTGGAAGGTAAAATGCCATGAACTAAACTTTAGGCCTGGTGGTGTCAGGTAAATAATACGTAAAAAGCAACTAAAATTGCCCATAACGGCAAAATAAATGATGACCTTTATTCGCCCTGTTGGTGTATGTACTTGATGGGCTTCCCTAGTAGATTAGGTGGAAAAGAATCTGCCTGCAGTACAGGAGACCTGAGTTCGATCTCTGGGTCAGGAAGATCCCCTGGAGAAGCGAATGGCAACCCACTCCAGTGTTCTTGCCTAGAGAATCCCATGGACAGAGGAGACTGGTTGGCTCCAGTCCATGGGGTCACAAAGAGTCGGACATGACTGAGCAACTCGCATGTGCGTGTACTTAATGACTCAGGAGGTGAATCTGCCTGCAATGCAGGAGACATCAGAGACACGCGTTCAGTCCCTAGGTGGAGAAGATCCCCTGGAGGAGGAAATGGCAACCCACTGCAGTATTCTTGCCTGAAAAAGCCTATGGACAGAGTAGCCAGGGCGGGGGTGGGTGGGGGGTGGGGGGCTACAATCCAAAGGGTCATAAGGAGTGGGACACAACTGAGCAACTAAGCACGCAAAACACACAGTAGGTACCATCAAAGTTACAAATAAGATATAATAAAACTGTGCTCATACTGAATATACATATGGTATTATATATTTTTTTCTAAACAGTACAGAGTAAGCTATTTATGCTTACCATTACATGGTCTCTAAAATTATTTAAATGTCTACATGATATTTCATTTGTTTGCGTCTTTTAAACCCTTGTAGCCACTTGGTGGACAAACACTTGTTGGGGCCTGGCTGGGCCTTGGGAGTGCCGTGGTAAGGAGTGCTGTCCCTCAGGGTCTCCACGCCTCTCTTGTCCTGTCTCCCACCCCAGGTGCTGTGGGCAAGGGTGGCTCATGACCCCTGTACATTGTGAGTGCTTGTACTTTGGAGTTTCCAGGACTCAACTGGCTGCAGATAGATTGGAAACTGCTGCTTCGGCTGCCTGCGGGGCGAGGCCTGATGTCTGTGTGGTTCCGATCGATGACAAGGTGAGTGTAATAAGCAGACCGCCTCTCTTCCTGAGGGAACACGCTGATTCATGGCACTGCAGCCCGGGTTTCCTTCCAGCTCAGTGCTGCTTGCTGCGCCTGGCCATTTATCTTTGACAGAATCTTCACCTGAAGCTTTCCCCGAACTCCAGAGCATCCAGTGAGTCACAAGCCCAGGCTCACAGGAGCAAGTGAAAGGGTCCACGCTTAGAAAACGCCAGCTTCCACATTGTGAACACAGGATGTACCTTGGGGTGTGTTCAGTGCCACAACAAAGGATTTGTTGAAATCTCCATCCATGAATTGTTTTTTTTCCCCAGTGAACTTCATTATCGGTGCTCTATATCCTCTTTGAGCTCGGGCTCAGTCTCTGCCATTTGGTTGGCACAGTTGCTCAGTACCCTGTATTTCAAGCAAATTATTCCAAAATCTAATACCTGATTTGATTCTTGGGAATTCAACATGTGTTTTTTGCAGGCTTCATAAGAATATGTGGAAAACAGTGCATAGGTTTTCATGGAGGCTCCTCAAAACCAGTCTAATGTGTGATGTAGCTGAAAGTAGCATCAGTGTACAATTATGACATTTCCATTCTGAGAGTGAGACACTCCATCCAAGCACAGGTTCCCTAATGGAACTTTTAAATACATTAAGTTTGCTGCTTAAATAAATTTGAGTTTTCTGCCTTTCTTACTGAGCTCTTCTCCCACTCCTGAGGATCTGCTCACTGTCAGGAACTCATTAGAGGACCTCAACCTCACTTGCCCCCTCAACCTCACTGCAATGAAGCCCCCTTTTCCTCAGGCATCTCCCTCATTCAGGACTTAGAAGCACTAAAGCATAAGTGGCTGATGTCTCTTGGTCCCACCACAGATATCTACAGGATCTTTCTTGAGTCTGCTGTTTGGTGAATTTTCACATGGGCCACCATAGCAATGGAGAACAGCTCAGGTGGGAACTGGTAAGAGGCGAGCTTTGGTTGGAGAGGCCTTTGTGCAGACTCCTATGCAGAGAAGTCTGCCCTTACCACTCCCCTCTGTGTGTTCTTCTCTTTCCACACTTCTCAACCCACTGCCTCCCTGAACTGGAGTTAGTTTTGGGCTCTAAACGGTGTGATAGTTCGGGTGGAGGTAAGGTCACATGGCACTTCTGCTTGTAGCTCGTTAGCCGTGTGGCCACATTTATCTGCAGGAGAAGCTGGGAAATGCAGTCCCCCATGTGGCCAGACACTCAGCCACTTACCTACATACGTGCGTGCTAAGTCGCTTCAGTCGTGTCTGACTCTTTGTGGCCCATGGACTATAGCCCAGCAGGTTCTTCTCTCCATCGGATTCTCCAGGCAAGAATACTGGAGTCAGTTGCCACACCCTCCTCCAAGAGATCTTCGCGACCCAGGTCTTGAAACTGTGTCACTCCTCCTGGATTGGCAGGTGAGTTCTTTACCACTAGTGCCACCTAGACCACATAAGGAAAGGAAAATGAATATTGGAGAGTGTGTCAGTTTGCTCAGGCCTCCCTAGTAAAGTACTGCAGACTGCCTGATAAACAACAAACGTTCATTTTCTCACTGTTCTAGAGGCTACAAGTCCAAGATCAAGGTGTTAGCAAAGCTGATTTTTCCTGAGATCTCTGTCCTTGGCTTACAGATGTCCAAGGGCATCTCCATGCCCTTGTTCTCCATGTTCTTCACATGGGCTTTCCCCAGGGTCCTGCTGCTGCTGCTGCTGCTGCTGCTAAGTCACTTCAGTCATGCCCAACTCTGTGCGACCCCATAGACAGCAGCCCACCAGGCTCCCCCATCCTTGGGATTCTCCAGGCAAGAACACTGGAGTGGGTTGCCATTTCCTGCTCCAGTACATGAAAGTGAAAAGTGAAAGTGAAGTTGCTCAGTCGTGTCTGACTCTGAGCGACCCCATGGACACCTCTTATCCTGAAGATGCTGGTCACGTTGGATTAGGCCCCACACATATGACCTCATTTAACCTTCATGGTCCCTTTAAAGTTCCTCACCTCCAAATTTACATTCTGAGATACTAGAGATTAGCATTCCAACATATGAATCTGGGGGACACAATTCAGCCCACAGCCAAGAGGAACCAAGAGTCTATCATAAGCTGCTAAATCTCTGCCCACATAAGTCAAGTCTGCTTATTTTGCTTTCCAGTTAGACTGAATACTCCCTGACAGCAGAGGTGGTGACTTTTGATCCTCATTTTCCCCCATAGTATTTGGTGCATTGCTCCACACCTCTGTGGATGTTCAATAAATGCTGTGGACTGACCACCAGTGGTAACGATAATAGGAAACATTGTGGTGATACAAAATAGAGCAGTTGTAGATAAGTGTAATTGCATATATTAGATAAAGCAAAAGTAGATTGAAAAATATGGAAATAAAGGAGCAGGAAAGGATATTTGTTTTAAGTTAGGTACTTGGTCAAATAACTGTCCATTGGGTACCTGTCATGGACCATCTTTGTCACCATGGTGAAAAAAGTCTTTGTTCTGGTAGAACCTTACATTCTAGACAAGGATTGGCAACTGAATTAATTAACAAGATAAAACTAGGTGGTAATGATGGATATTCAAGATACCAGCAAAACAACATGATGGTTTGAGAATGGCACCTAGGACCTGTTCAGTATGGAGACAACGCTAGAGGTGAGACCTACAGTTGAGAAGGAACCAGCCCCAGGAAGGGCCCAGGGAAGAGGTGCAGACAGACAGAACAGCCAGGGCCAGGGCCCTGAGCTGGGAAGCCTGACGAGTGTTTGAGGAGCTGGAAGGAGGCCAGGGGGCTGCAGCAGGGTGAGAGCAAGAGGGGCAGATGGCACAGAGAAAGCTGGAAGGTATCAGGGTGTGTAGAGGTCAAAGAAAAGGTGGGGTTTTACACTAAGGAAAATGGAAGGAAAGAAGTGATGTCATCTGATTAAAATCACGGATTTACTACTGATAATAGCTTAACTTTGTATGTTGCAGCACACAGAATGCTTCCAAAAGTATTATCTTCAGTGATCTTGGTGGATTGAATACTTTGATTCCTTGTCTTGTGTAAAGGACATAATGGGTTACAACCTCCAAGAAACTATAAAGTATAGTCAAATGCTTGCAGTGCTAAAACTAGGCTGAGTACAGTTAACATCTGATGTTTGCAAAGGCCCGTTGAGAGCTGCCTGGGTTTGGATCATTACAGATCCAAACTCTTGTCCAGTTAGAGACAGCCAAATGTGCAGAGGTCTTGAGACAGACCTTAAAAACCACTCTCAGAAAATATGCACACTTCTATAATTATAAAAATATTTGTTATGTTGTATATTTTATATATTCATGTATATTTATAAAAGTAACTTTAAAATTATTTCCTGACGTGACTTTCTTACTTTGGTCAGTACAGCCCTTTCTTGTAAAAGTGCTGATAAGAGTTCTTGTAAACTGAGCTCTCTAAGTGTTTGGATGCTGGTAACTGAGAATCCACTGGGTTGTAATTAGAGAATTGGCCACCTTGATTGGCTGCAGAGAATTATAGGAACACCAAATAACATTGCAACAATTATGCCCCAGCAATTAGCAACCAATAAAGTAGCAGACCTCATTGATACAGCTGTCCTACTTAGTAAAAATATTGGAAAACAAATACCCTGCAAAACAAATAACATGTAACTAGCTCTGGCAGAAGAGCAAAAGTGAACTTGGCTACAGTGGGAAATCTACCAACAGTCGGGCCTGGGCTGAGAGAGGGCAGTTTCCTGAATACAGAATGACATCCTGCAATGATAACAGCCCTTTCTCTTGTTTAGTAGGTGGGAAGTTCCATTCTGGCTTTCCCGGTAGCTCAGCAGTAAAGAATCCTTCAGCAATTCAGGAGATGGAGACGTGGGTTCAATCCCTGGGTTGGGAAGACCCCCTGGAGGAGGAAATGGCAGCCCACTCCAGTATTCTTGCTGGGAGAATCCCATGGACAGAGAAGCCCGGTGGGCTACAGTCCATGGGGCCACAGTCCATGGGGCCACAAAGAGTCAGACACAACCCAGCAACTGAGAACACATGCACACAAATTCCATTCTAAGTGTTTAACAAGCCTGGTAGCATGTCATTCTTACAGCAACCCACCAAGAGAGCTACACTACTAGCTCCCAAATACCTGGTGGCTCAAACGGTAAAGAATCCGCCAGCCAATGCAGGAGACCTGGGTTCAATCCCTGGGTTGGGAGAATCTCCTGGAGAAGGGAATGGTAACCCACTCCATTCTCACCTGGAGAATTCCATGGACAGAGGAGCCTGGTGGGTTACAGTCTATGGGGTCCCACAGAGTTGGACATGACCAAGTGACTAGCATTTTCAGTTTCACAGATGAGGAAGCCAAGCCCCAAAGAGGTTACACTCTCATAGATGGCGGAGCCTTGAGTTAAAAGCAAAATTTAAGATAAACTTATGAGTTGGCTCTCTGACACCTAGTGTATCCAGCTTTTCTGAGCTGGAGGCTCAGTGATGCTTTCTAAAGACATCCCCCCAACCTTGCTGCCTCCCCAGCTTGATTGCTGTTCAGGTTCTGGAAAGTAGCGCCTATTATAATGTCTTCTTTGAACAGCCATAAACCACTTAAAGCTTGTTTGAAGGTCTTTGCTCACTACTTGTATTTTGCTACTCAGTCTTTAGCAAACTATAGTAGGTGATATAACCTCAACATGCAAAACCAGGATCACTGGACTCGACCAGAATTCCTATGGATTGGGAACATTTTATCACCCTGGACTCTTTAAAAAAAAAAAGAAAGAAAGAAAGAAACTGGTATGTAGTTGCTTCACAATGTTGCATTAGTTCCTGCAGCACAATGAAGGGAATCAGCTGTATGTATACATATATCCCCTCCCTCTTAGATCTGCCTCCTACCCGCCACTCCCCCTCCCACCCATCTAGGTCATCACAGAGCACCGAGCTGAGCTCCTTGTGTTTTACAGCGGCTTCCCGCCAGCTGTCTATTTCACACGTAATCGTGTATTTATGTCAAATCTAATCTCGCAGTTTGTCCTAGCCTTCCTGTCCCCTCAGTGTTCACACGCCCATTCCCTGTGTCTTTGTCTCTATTCCTGCCCCGCAAACAGATTCATCAGAGCCATTTTTCTAGATTCCACATACATGTGTTAATATAAGATGTTTGTTTTTCTCTTTCTCACTTATGTCTGTCTGTATGAAAGAATCTAGATCTACCCACATCTCTACAAATGACTCGACTTCATTCCTCTTTATGGTTGAGTAATATTCTATTGTATACATGTACCATATCTTTATCCATTTATCTGTTGGTGGAGACTTAGGTTGCTTCCAGTTTTGGCTATTGTAAATAGCGCTACAATGAACACTGGGATGCACATGTCTTTTTGAATTATGTTTTTCTCAGGGTACCCTGGACCCTTTAAAGGGACTCACTCCCCACTCATTACTGGGTAGCATCCACCTGTCCCCCAATTCCTGAATTCATCTAAAACCCACCCTGTACACCCCTACTTGTCGTGCTGGTCTTTCAGCATCCCACCCTTACCCAGGCTGGCACTGTCCTTCCCTTAAAAAGTCCTCCCAGTTGGAGGAACATCCTTGTCCTTCCTGTTCTGGTCAAACCTCAGAATCCCCTTGTCTGCACACTCCACATTCATTCAGAAAGTAAGAGCAATGTGGAGCTTACAAACAGGTTTGGATCCACCCTTGAGACCCTGGGTGAAACATCTAATTGCTCTGAGCCTCAGAGTCCTCATCTGCAACATGTAAATATCGATAGCATCGCCTCTTGGCTGCTGAGCCTGGGATGGAATCCTGCTCAGCACTATGCTTCTCTAGCAGGTGGCCCCGTAGGCTTGAGGTGTGACAGAATTGGGCCTGGCACATTGAGGATGCTCAGTGCATAATGGTTATTGTCATGAATACTTTGTATTCTCACAGATCTTAGAATATCCACTTCTTTCCAATGTATGGGACTTTGTATATTATGTCTTTAAAAATTGCTAGAATAAAAAAATATATTAAGTAATGAAAAAAAAGAAACCTCCGTCTGCCCTGTCCTGGTCAATGATGTGGGGCCATAGTCCACTTATGGACTGAATGGGAAGAGAGTTAGTTGTGTGACAAAGAGCATCATGCCTGCATTGTTTGTTTGTTTGTTTGTTTGTTTGTTTTTGGTATCCATAGCATCTAGCACAGCTCTTGGAAAATTACAATAATAGCTAGAAGAGACATAGAGCACACTTATTGAGCACGTCATAATTGTTAGGTGCCATATTAAGCCATTTATCTGTGATATTTAATCCTCACAAGAATTCTCTGGGGCAAGTCCTTTTATCTTCGCCGCTTTATAGAATGAGAAGCTGAGCTTCAGAGGAGTGAAGTACTTGGCCTTGACTCACACAGTCTGTGGCAGTAATGCCAGAATTCAAAGTGAGAATGGTTTGACTGTGAGCCCTGGGCTTTAACCACAGAATATGCTGTTTTAGTAAACAGTGAAGGAAGAAGTAGGGAGGAAGGAGGAAGCAAGGGAGGGAATAGGAGAGGGAGGGAGGGAGAGGGGAAGGAAGGGATGTTCTTTGGAGTCCCAGCCCAGCAGAAATACCCAATCTAAACTTAACTGCACACTGGAAGCACTTGACCAGCTTTTTAAAAACTCCTGATGCCTAGTACCCACCTGCAGAGATTTCTGTTTAATGCCTCTGGTCTGCAGCGTGGTCATCAGGATTGTGAACACTCCCAGGGGACTCTGGAGTGCAGTCAAGGCTGAGACCCCCTTGCCTTGGCTGGAACCTATCCCCTCCCTCCTCCAAGGTGGCCAGAGGGCACTTTTCATTAGCACACGTGAGTGGCACCTGAGGCCTCCAAATGGCAGCTGCAGCTGTGCTGGGCTCTGACCAGGCAGGGCTGGGTGGCGTGGTTGGTGTAGAGCCCGGAGGGGCACGGGATTCAGGAAGTGGGGTTTATTACAGTCCAGATGACAAAACCTGCTGGGCCGAGATGCTTGCCGACAGAGCTCAGATTGCAGGAGAGGGGCGCTCCATCCCTTCTGCTGAGTGTCCACCTCACTACGTGACAGGGCGCCTCGTGTCTGGCATTTCCTCCACAATGACTTTTGCAGACTGTCCCAGATGGGTGCCCTGAATTGCCTCAAGAACTGGCTCTCAGAGCTGCTCAGCTCATCGTGGGCTGGGCTGGGGATTCCTGGTCAGGCTGGGCTAAGCCTGAGACTTGGCAAGAGGCAGGGAAGAAGGACTTCCGCTTGTTGGGCAGGTTGTCTGAACTGAGCTGGGAGTGGCCGAGGTTATCTGGGCTGCCAGGCCAAGGCAGATAGCATTTCCTTTGATGTAGGAAGGAAGTGTGTCAGTCGCTCAGTTGTAGCCAACTCTATTTGACCCCATGAACTGTAGCCTATCAAGCTCCTCTGTCCATGGGATTCTCCAGGCAAGAATACTGGAGTGGGTGGCCATTTCCTCCCCCAGGGGATCCTCCCAACCCAGGGATCGAACCAGGGTTTCCCACATTGCAGGCAGATTCTTTACTACTGAGCCACCAGGGAAGCCCCCTTTACCTCTGAGCCACCAGGGAAGCCCCCTAGGAAGGAAATGGACCTTTTGAGAATATGAGTTGGACTCCCCGAGGTTCATTGGCAAGCCTGGAACTGGAAGCCGGTCTGCACAGCTCCCCAGCTTCACACTCCACGGAGAACTGTGCAGGCAGTCAGCTGTCCATCTCTTGGCTGCGGCAAGATCCTCAACACATGGGAGACCTGCCCTCTGCAAAAGAAACAAGACAGAAGCAAACAAACATAGCACTTCCCCATGCTGGCCCAGCCATCGACTCAAACTGTTCTTGAAGCTTATAATCAAAGTGGCTATTTATGTTGCTTATACCCCAGATCTTGTGGTAGGTGCTTTACATTGTTAATTCATCTAATCCACACTTGCTCTCGACTGGTAGATAATATCCCCACTTCACAGAAAAGTAGCTTGAGTTTCAGAGAGGTTAAATAAGCTGCCCAAGGTCAAAAAGCGTATATGACAAGCTAATGCGGTGTCTGGACTGGACTAAAGCTCCGTCAAAATATTTGTGCTCCATGTCCTCAGTACACTGCCTTTCTTGGTGTGTGTGTGTGTGTGTGTGTGTGTGTGTGTGTGTGTGTGTGTGTGTGCTCTCAGTCACTCAGTTGTCTCCAACTCTTTGGGGACCCCATGGACTGTAGCCTGCCAGGCTCCTCTGTCCATGGGATTTCCCAGGCAAGGATACTGAAGTGGGTTCCCGTTTCCTCCTCCAGGGGATCACATAGTCTCTGTTTTATTAATCTCTGAGTTTCTGGCCCCTTTCACAGAGTCGTACACCTAAATGACCCCCTATAATATTTGCCGAGTGGATGGATGGATGGATGAATGAATGAACAAATAAAGCTATTACTTGACTCTAATTACAACTCTTCAGTTGCCAATTGGAGGTTGTAAGGGTGACAGAAGTGATGCCTGTGACAAAGTGTTAAGAGTATGGGGACCTCCTACATAGGAAAGATTTGCTAATGCTACTCAAAACACTCAGAACATTGAAAGGATAAAATTTCTCATTGCAGCAATTTGAAAGGTGTCTATATATTTTACTAATCAACTGCAAAAAATAACAGTGACAAGACATTGGATATGAAGGATCCAGAAAGTTTTTCTGCTGATAGAGAGATGCTTTGAGAAGAAATTCTATTTCAGAACATTCTTTTGGCTCACGTTAATTCGGTGCTTGTGGCGGTTGGAGAGTTTGGAGCTCTAAAGGAATTCAGAGACTATGCTTGCAATGCCCTGTGCTAGACATTAGGAAACTCAGAGGAGTTTAGCCAGTTAATCAGAGTCACAGAAAAGGTGAGCGGCAGAGCTGCAAGGAGGATCCCAGGATCTGGTTTGCACCAGGCTCATGCTGTCTCTCCTGCCTGGAGCTGGGCTGAGCAGAGTTCCTTGGAGCCAAAGGGTGGCCTGTGAGTTGCACGCCTGCAGCTGGGCCTGGCAGACCAACAACAGCGTGATTGATGGTTCCTCTGCTTTTGTCATTTATTTGCCTTGTTTTTTTTCCTTCCCCCAACAGAGCTGATAAGGAAGGTTTTGCTAGAGAATCATGTATCTCTTCTTTTTTTCCCTCTGACCAGTGAGATGCAATTCTCTATTACTCTGGCCACTTTTCAAGGGTAAGCAGTTTTGCATTATTCAGCACCTAAACTGGGTGTTGAAAGAGACTCAGGAAAGGCCTCTTAATGTTGGGGTGCTTGTCTCTGTTCTCTGAGTCCCAAGGAATAACCCACCTATTGAGGCTGGCACTTCCATCTGATCTGATCAGTTTTTTTCATTTATGATACTGTCCAAAATGTGGAAGCTGACAGTCCATCTTCACACTGCTTTTCAGACAGTGTGATGTGATACAATAATGATACGTAGTGGGACAGACAGACTGTGAGTCCAGGATCTGTATCTACTGGGCTGGGTGGAGTCCAGCAAGTGACTTCATTTCCCTGAGTTTTGTCTCTATGTCTGTGAACCAGAGATCTGGGCAGGGACTGTGTTGAAGCTAGAGGGAGATGTCCAGGTTAAAACATTTACAGAGGCACCGGTGTGGCCCTGAAAGTGAGTGCCCTTAAACACTGCCCCCCAGAAGACTCTCATCACCTTAGTCCAAGCCTGTTGAGACAGTTCTCATAAGAACTGTTAGCCCTTATTAAACATGTACTATATGCCTGTCACCATCTCAAGGGCTCTGCATACATAGACAAGGATACTGAGCCAGAGGTTTTACCTACCCACATTCAGTCAATGGCAACCCACTCCAGTACCCTTGCCTGGAAAATCCCATGGACGGAGGAGCCTGGTGGGCTGCAGTCCATGGGGTCGCGAAGTGGGACATGACTGAGCAACTTCACTTTCACTTTTCACTTTCATGCATTGGAGAAGGAAATGGCAACCCACTCCAGTGTTCTTGCCTGGAAAATCCCAGGGACGGGGGAGCCTGGTGGGCTGCCGTCTATGGGGTTGCACAGAGTCATACACGACTGAAGTGACTTAACAGTAGCAGCACCAAGAATAAATAAATGAATTAAACCAAGGACTTGAAAAGCCTGCACACTTGCTTTTTTTAATTTTTTATTTTATATTGGAGTATAACTTATTAGCGGGCTTCCCAGGTGGTGCTAGTGGTAAGAACCCTCCTGCCAATGCAGGAGACTTAAGAGATGCAGGTTTGATCCCTAGGTTGGGAAGATCCCCTGGAGGAGGGCATGGCAACCCACTCCAGTATTCTTGCTTGGAGAATCCCATGGACAGAGGAGCCTGGCGGGCTACGGTCCGTAGGGTTGCAAGGAATCGGACATGACTGAAGCGACTTAGCACAGCACAGCACATAGCCTATTAACAATGTTGTGATAGTTTCGGGTGGACAACAAAGAGACTCAGCCATACATATACATGTATTCATTTTTCACCCAAACCCCCCTCCCATCCAGGCTGCCACATAACATCGAGTGGAGTTGCCTGTGCTATACAATGGGTCCTTGTTGGTTATCCATTTTAGATATACCAGTGAAGACCCGCACGCTTTCTACTCAGCAGTCTGACACTTAGTGGCTGCTTAAATAGACACTCAGCAGTTCTTCGTGTTGCGGCCGTTATTCAGGTGTGAAGTTAGAGGCACTGCTCTACCCTCCCCTGAAGTAGCCAGCATTTCGTTGGGGACCTCGAGTGGCGCCTGACCACCTCCGCCAGTCTTGCAGATGACAGATCAGTTTACAGCGCTGCCGAGTGAAGTCATATTAAGTCGTCCGTCTCTGCCAAATGCTATTCATTGTGAGATCTGCCTCATAATAAAGCATGATGGATTGCTTCTTTTGGCCAGAGAATAACTTAACCTCTGACTCGAGATGGAGGTATGTTTTCCATGAAAAGGTGGTTAACAGTCTCTTCCACTTGTCGGAAACACCGGCCAAGGTGGCGTGAAGTTGCCAAAAGCCATATTACATCCTCAAAGTCTGTGAAAATAAATTCCTCTCGATATATTATGTATGTAGTTCCCCATCTGGGTTTCCAGGAATTCGGGCTGTTATTGTACAGTCTAATTTTAAATCTCGAGCTTTTTTATTCAAAAGAAATACCTCCCCCCCACCCCCATCCCTTGTTCTTTCCTCTCCTTCTTGTTCTGTGGGCATTCTACGGTGGATTTAATTGAGTTTTCCCCACAAGGATTCCATTGCCGCTCCATGGCTTGAATATCCTGATAGTCAGTGAAGCTTCAAGAAAGAGAGCTTTTGCAGCCGTGACTGTATTCACACGGAATCTAATTTCCACGGGGAAGTACAATACGTCCGAGTGAGGCGGCTTAATATTAACTCTGGGGCAGGAGGTGGAATCAGAGAATGTGAGAACACATTTCCTGTGTCGTGGCAGTTCATGCTGAGAGCTGGGTGGCTGCTGGGTGCTTGTGAGCCTGGGTCCGGGGGCCTCACCCCACTGATCTTTTCTGCTCCCTCCTCCCTCTGTGTCTGTTCTCACATGCAGGTAGGAAATCACACCATATCAGATGGACATCAATATAAGAAACTTCTTCCTTTCCTGCCTCTTGAGGTGGGTGTGGGTGGGTGTGTTTGGGGGGAGGAGGATAAAGTGGGGCTTGGAGCTGAAGTCACACGCTTCTGTTCTTCTACATACCGATCTGAAACTTCCTTCCTTTTTCCCCCTCTCTTTGACACGGGATTGCTCACCTCTGAAAGTGATTTCTAATGAGGAAGCATATGCAAAATAAATAAAAGTCAAATACATTTTTAAACATTTTTAAACATTCTAAGGGAGTGCTCTTTGGGGCTCACACACTGGATGCCCAGCTCTTTCCCCTCTTAGCTGGGTGATCTCAGGTCAGTATCTTGACCCCTTGGATTCTCAGTTTCCTTCCCTGAAATAAGACATACTATCATATTTATTTCAAAGATCACTGTGACTGTCTGATGAGATGAAATATTCAAAGACCTTTTCTTAGTGCTGGTCGTGAACCCTCTATAGCTCATTGGCAATGCTGGGGAGGTAGCTCTTATTGCTTATTGCTGTTATTTTTATCATCTCTCTTGAAGTTGAGTCCCTCCCTTACCCTGGAATGTTCCATTTAAAGGCATGCCAGGTTTAGAGTGGAAAGTGATTCCTATTACTTCCCCTGCCTTTCAGCACCAGGAACTGATCTACTATGGACAAATGCACACGTGGTCTCCAGTGAATGCTGGGCAAGGAGCAAGGCTGGAGAATTCCAGGTTTGGCTGCTGCTTGGGTGGCTGACCCTATTAACCATGAACAGTTTATCTTAAATCTGATTCTGATTACATCCAGTTTGTTCCCTCGCCCCCCTCCTTCCCTGACTTCCATCTAGAATTTACATTAGGAAATGAGCAGCCAGTGTGTCACATTTGTGAGTGGTGGAGTCACTGGCCATTTTCTCATGTCAGCTCACCTAGGTATTCTTTTGGTTTTACTGACTTATTATATCATCATGGATGGGGGAAGAAGGGATTTTTCTCTGGGCCAGTTTTTCCATCTGTGAAGTAAAATGACAAAATCGCCAGCCTTCCTACACTGTCTTGTTCTAGTGAGGAATTCAGAGGCAATGGCTGTTCCTAAACACAATGGCACTTAGAAAAAAAAAAAAAAACAGGAATATAGGATATACCTTTAGGTGAAAGCAAGTAAAAGTGTTAGTCGCTCAGTCATGTCCGACTCTTTGTGATCCCTTGGACTGTAACCCACCAGGCTCCCCTGTCCATGGGATTCTCTGGGAAAGAATACTGGAGTGGGTTGCCATTTCCTTCTCCAGGGGATATTCCTGACCCAGGGATGGAACCCGCAACTCCTGCACTGCAGGAGGATTCCTTACCACTGAGCCACCAGTCAGAGTCATACCTTTATGTAGAGGTTGACAGAGGGCGAGGTCAGGTGCACACAAAAGACTGGTGGGAACTGTGAATGGTCAAAATTTCTCTGGGACTCTTGTAAAGTGCCTAATAAGAAAGCACAGAAATCAAAGTGTTGGGATACAGCTCTGTAGTAATCTAGATGTGTCCATGTAAAATGTATACACACAGCACATAACCTATAGAATATAATAGAGCAATATGCCAAAGGTAATCCTATGCTTTGTTTGAACGACTGAATATAAAGAGCACATGTAGTTGGGTTTAGATGTTAAATATATGCTCGATTCTACTCCTCACTAACAGACCTGGATTATTTTGCTTTTTTGTGAATGAAATTCTAAAAGAAGGTGTGCTTTAAGATTCAGAGAGTTTAGTTTCTTTACTATCACATAGTTCTTATTAGAAGGGAAGATCCCCTGTAAGGTCCCACAGAGATGACGGGGAAATCACCATGGAGCAAAACGCTAGCCTCATTTTATTACGAATAGAGAAAAACCACTCTAAACTGGATCATACCAAAGAACCTTCAGACAAGTGGCCATCCCATACGGATTCATGCAGATCTTTAAGTCTGTGATCACGATTACTCAGGGCCAGTTACCCAGAGAAAAGACTGTGTTTTCTGTACTGCCGACCGTAGCAGCAAAGGCCAGTGTTTACTGACTGCTTTCTGTGTCCCAGTTTCTGTACTGAGTCCATACCTATGCCGGCTTATTCGAGCTCGATACGAGTGCTATTCCTATTCTGCTAGCAGTGGAAATGAAGCACGGAGATTTTAAGTACCCGATGATGTAACACCTGTGGTCACAGATCTAGGGAACATCGCACCCAGGATAACAGTGTTAGCAGTCCAACTCCAAAGCTCATGCTCTCTGCTCTGGTCTATGTTTGTGTCTGCTTAAAATTCGTGTGTTGAAATCCTAACCCCACAAAGGTGATGGCAATAGTAGGTGGGGCCTTTGAGAGGTGAGTAGGTCATGAGAGTGGGACCCCCATTACTGGGATTAGAGCCCTGATAAAGGAGACTCCACAGAGCTCCTTAGTCCCTCCCATCATGTGAGGACACAGCAAGAAAGTGCCCTCTCTGAAACGAAAGAGGGCCCTCACTGAAATGCAACTGTGTTTGGGCCATGTCGGCACCTTAATCTTGGACTTTCAATTTGAGAAACAACCCCCCCAGAACCATGAGAAATAAATTTCTGTTGTTTATCAGAAACTCAGCACGTGGTGTTTTGTTATAGCAGCCCAAGCAGACTAAGGCACGCTGTCTTTCATCCTCGGCCCCTCCCCCTCATCCTGCTGCTGCTACTGCTGCTAAGTTGCTTCAGTCGTGTCCGACTCTGTGCGACCCCATAGACGGCAGCCCACCAGGCTCCCCCATCCCTGGGGTTCTCCAGGCAAGAATACTGGAGTGGGTTACCATTTCCTTCTCCAGTGCATGAAAGTGAAAAGTGAAAGTGAAGTCGCTCAGTTGTGTCCGACTCTTAGCGACCCCATGGACTGCAGCATTCCAGGCTCCTCTGTCCATGGGATTTTCCAGGCACGAGTACTGGAGCCCTCTCATCCTGCGGCAAGCCATTTCATCTCTCCATATTTCGGTTTCCCCAGCTATAAACTGAAGACAGAAGTGTCTGAATGGGAACCTTGTACCAAGGCCGTGAAACGACGGGTGGGGAACTGTGGTGCAACTTCCTAGTGACAGACGTTTATAGGATGCTGCTAATTGAAAAACAGATGGTGTGGGTAGTTGGACCACAGCCTCCTGGTGCTGCCCCAGTGATACCTGGTCAAGGACACCTGTTGATATCTCCCTGATCCCTGAATTCTGACACTGTCCCCTCATCAGAGACTGTAGGCTGATGAGGGTAAGGGAGCTAGAGAAGAATGAACATATTCTACATCTTTGAATTCTTTTTTCAGTCAGGGATGGTTCTGACTTTTCTTCTAATCTGTGAAGTTTTCAAGGACTGCCCTGACCTACTCTTCAGAAAGGGCTGAATCAGTGCCAATTAAAGAAATGACCACTGAGTCTGTTGACTTAAAAAAAGGTGAGTCTCTGCCTACTAGACTCATTGCTTAGATACCGATTCATCTGTGATAAATTGCCTTAATAAATCCCATTGAGCAAGGGAACTATGAGAATGAAGCAGGGTTAAGAATAGAGGGCATTCTTCTCCAGGGAGACGAGACAATAAGATACGCAGTGTCCTGGGACAGTTCTAATGCACTTTTTGAAATGATGCTGATACTGGAGAGCCTGTGACAAGAAGGCAGGGCACTTATCTGTGTGATAGAAAAAGAGAAAACCAGCTCATCTTGTTCATTCCTCAAAGGCACATTTCAACACACATTTAAGGGTCTGAGAGGGGGCCCTGGGGGCTGGCTTTAATTATATATATGTATGCTAAATCACTACAGTCCTGTCTGACTCTATGCGACCCCATGGACTGTAGTCCACCAGGCTCCTTGGTCCATGGGACTCTCCAGGCAAGAAAACTGGAGTGGGTTGCTGTGCTCTCCTCCAGGGAATCTTCGTCACCCTGGGATCGAACCTGCATCTCTTATGTCTCTGCACTGGTAGTGGGCTCTTTACCACTTGCACGACCAGCTAGCACCCGCCTAACAAGGATTCTGGGAGGCGTGCTGGAAGTTGAGCAGGACTTAGTTACGGTGGCCTTAAGTGGCGATGTTTGAGCAAAGCCATCAGCTCTGAGTGGGAGTCTAGGCTCCTCCTGCTGGCTGTGTGATTTTGACCTAAACTCTTAATGCCTCTATTTGCAAGCACCTCATTGGGCTGCTGGGGACACAGGCCAGATTTGTGACAGGGCATTCTTAAATATTAGGAACTGCTAGCAATTGAAAACTAGTCCTCTATCTGATCAATGTTTATCAAGCACCTATTCTGTGCAAGAAACTGTCCTTTACTCTCTGTTTTTTAATTGGATATAATAGCTCTACAATGTTGCATTGGTTTCTGCCATACATCAGCTATATGTATACGCATATCCCCTCGCTCTTGAGCCTCTCTCCCACTGACCCCCATCCCACCCGTCTAGGTCATCACAGAACACTGAGCTGAGCTTCGTGTGCTGTGTCGCAGCTTCCCACTAGCTCTCTAGTTCGCGCATGGTGGTGGATGTATGTCAATACTATTCTCTCAGTTCCCTCCTCTCCTTCTCCCAGTTTGGCCACAAGTCTACAGTATGACCCGGCAATCCCGCTCCTGGGCACATACCCTGAGAAAACAGTGCTTTACTTTTGGGATACAACACTGAGCAAAGCCATAGTCTCTCTTCTCGTGGAGTTTGATTCCAGGTGGTGTAGACAAATAATACCCAATAAATGTATAATGTGAGAATGAGGAGGTTTGAACAGGGATGTGATAGCATCTGATCCAGGTTTCAAAAGGATAGAAAATTGAAGAATAAACAAACCTTACTTCCTAGGTTTATCTGAAGTGGGCAATAATATTGTTATGATTAATATTAATATTGTCTTTTCTGATGCACCTCATGTATCGATGGGGCTTTCCTGGTGCCTCAGACAGTAAAGAATCTGCCTGCAATGTAGAAGACCCAGGTTTGATTCCTGGGATGAGATGATCCCCTGGAGAAGGGAATGGCCTGGAGAATTCCATGGACAGAGGAGCCTGGCAGGCTACAGTCCATGGAATGGCAGAGAGTCAGACTGAGCGACTAACAATCTAACACTAACTCTAAGCGTGGATAGATGTGGCCTGCTACAAAAAGATTTAACCCCTAAAATGTCACGTAAGTATCAATTTCACAGAAAGTTTCAAATGCAATTCTATACTCAGCTTAAAATACCTCTCATGCATATAAGGGCTTCCCTGGTGGCTCAGCTGGTAAAGAACCTGCCTGCAATGCGGAAGACCTGGGTTCCATCCCTGGGTTGGGAAGATCCCCTGGAGAAGGGAAAGGCTGCCCACTCCAGTATTCTGGCCTGGAGAATTCCATGGACTGTATAGTCCATGAGGTCTCAAAGAATCAGACACAACTGAACTACTTTCTTATGCATATAGACTACATAACTTTATTATGAAGCTATTTTCAAAGTTCATCTTAAGCACTGAATTTGTTAGGTCCAGAAGACTAGTTAATGGCAAGTAACTGACTATCCCCCTACCTGCCCACCCATCTGTGCATTTGTTAATAGACTTTCACAGAGTTCTCTGAGTGTTGTGCTGAACCCCATGGTGAGGAAGATACAGCCCTGCTCTCATGGTGGCTCCAGTCATCCGTTCTCTCAGATTTAGTGAAATCCAGAAGACAGTCTGAGGTTTTCTGTGGTGGGAGGGCTTTGTACTGACTGATTTCCTTCTGTTTCTCTGGTCTGCTAAGGCTGGAGGTAGCTGAGTCATGGGTGAGGAAGCTGAGCCTGGGCCTAGTGCAGATAGAGAGTGTCTGGGTTCAAGGAGAGGAGCTTCAGATGGCAGAACAATTGCATCTCCAAGCCTGGAGGGCCCCCTCCCTCCCAGTCCAGGTTGCTGCTACTTGCTGTCTTTGCTTCCTTCTGATGTAAGCTCTCTGTACAGCAGATCCAAGGAATGCTATGTCCCTTCGAGATAAACATTTCTCTTTTCTCAGTTTTCAAATGTCCTTTGTTTCCTGGACAGTTTTATAATTTTTTTGTGTGTTTGAACTAGTTTAAAATTTATAGAGAAGTTGCAAAAATTGAGTTCTGTGCCTGTTACCCCGCCTCCATGAATATTAACATCTTATATATGTGTGTGTTTGCATGTTCAGGTGTGCAAAACTCTTTGCGATCCCATGGACTGTAGCCCACCAGACTCCTTTGCCCGTGGAGTTTTTTAGGCAAGACTACTGGAGTAGGTTGCCATTTCCTACTCCAGGTGATCTTCCCCACCCAAGGATCAAGCCCTTGTCTCTTGCGTCTTCTGCATTGGCAGGCAGATTCTTTACCCCTGTGCCACCTAGAAAGCCCTAACATCTTCCATAATAGTACTTAAATGATTGACACCAAGAAATTAACTTGGGTACAATACTATTAACTGAATGGCAAGCCCTATGTGAATCTCACCAATCTTTCCCCAGGGTCCTTTTTCTCTTCCAGGGTCCAGGCTGGGATTCCACATTACAGTTTGTTATTATTTTTCCTTAGTCTCTTGCAATCTGTGACTATTTATTAGTCTTTCCTTGTTCATGATGATCCAGAAGGGTAGAAAACCCCTAGAGTAATCTAAGTGATATTAGGGTTATAGAGTTTTGTTCCTGGATGAGCATTTTCACTAGTGAGGTTCCCATCATCATGATCATTCGAGGAACCTTGGAGTGATTGGCTCCATGACAAATGTTCCAAAGGGGATATATGTAGCCACAGGAAAGGGGCTAGATGATGTGGAAGCTACACTCTAGCTCTAATAGTGAGGACAAGAAACAGTGGGTCTCACTGTAGCATTCTGATTTGAATCTGGGCAAATAGTTTCGTTTTTCTGGGCCTCCGTTTCCTACCCTGTGAAGCGGGAAAAATAACAGCACAAACCAGGATAGTTATGAGGAATAAAGGGAATAAAACTTGCAGAATACTTGGTGCCGAACATGAACATGGAAAATGTTCAATATACATTAATTACTGTTCTGTTATTATTCATCATTAATGTACATACTGTTTGCCAGATATTGTGCTAAGCACTTTGCCAACATACCTCACTTTGTTGCCATAGCTCTCCCGTAGATAGTTGTTATTTTCATTTTCCAGATTAGAACCAGAAGCACATAAGTAGCTTCAGACCTACTTTTTTTCCACTTTAGAGCCCATGTTCTTTGAAATGCTGCCCTACTGCTTCACCTGGAATAACAGAGCAATTTCCTGTATGTGGTGTTTTAGAGTTCCTTCTCATTTATGGGCCTCAATTTATCTTCAAAACATTCCTTAGCAGTTGGGACAATGACATCTCATTTGATGGATAGAGAAAGTGTGGGACAGTTTTAGAGGGAAGTGAGATACTTCTCATCCATGTGCATATTCTTTCCGGCAAGATGCTATTAAGAGTCTCAACAAGACTCTCCCAAACCATTGATAAAGATCCTCTGACTTTCACAAAGCATTTCGTGTTGTCTCATTCAGTTATCTATGTGAGGCTTCAAGCCCATCCTGTACAGAGGATGTCTCCAGAGGGTGAGTTACAGACTCCAATGCCAGCTCAGTGTCAAGACCTCTAGCTTCTCCCTGAGCCCAGGAGATCTCTGGCTAACAATTCGAAATCATCCCACATTTGCCAAATAATGCTGTAATTCAGAATTTGTGTTTTTCTCCCTGAAAACTTATATCCTGAATTACAAACCAAGACCCATAACCCCAAAGCCCCGGTCCCCTGTGGCTCTGTTTGGATTTTTGAACTGGAAAATCAATGGCTGAGTCATTTCACTGTTCACCCGAAACTATCACAACGTTGTTAATCGGCTGCACCCCAATACAAAGTGTTTTTGGTGTTAAAAAATTAAATAAAAAAAATCATTGAGTTTAAGGACCAAGCTGGCCAAGATTCTAACATTTGGGGAAAGCATTGGCAACACTAAGACAATATAAAAGTAAGCACTGACATCTTTAATTCTCCTTGAAAGGAGACCAACCCAAATGTTAGGTTAGGTAAGGCAAACATCATTTTCATTTAAAACATACTCTCTGAGCACTGAGCATATTGGGGACCAGGGACAAATGAGACGAGTTCCCTGGAGATTTGGGAATGATCACAGATGACTCCTACTCTCTGCTAGGTGGTATGTGTGTTTACAGTCTGATTTTATTTCTTCATAAAGAAGTCTACAATATAGTATTTACTTACTTTATTTTATGGAGATTCAGAGAGATTGAATAAATAGCCCAAGATCACACAGCAAGTAAGTACAGACCCAAGATTTGAACTCAGGTCCTACTGATCTCAAAGGCTATGCCCATTATACACTCCTGCATGGCCCTCAAAGAACACACAGACCAGCATGCAAGAGATGCAAGCAAGTTTATCCTTGTGGTGTGGCAGCTGCGTTACTGATTGGGTTTCCCCCTGCAATTCTGTGAGAAAACGCAACAGGGAGGTTCTCAAATCAGTTTCAGGATATGCTTCCAGGGGTCTTCCCAAGGTCCATTTAGGCCCATCCCTCTTCTCCGTTGCTCGAGGTGGTGTTTGTTCAGGCGGTTTCTTATCTTGCAAAGCTAGAGTGGGGACAATGGAGAAGGGAGGGAATAAAATATCTGCCTAACAATGAATGTGTGTTAAAATCAGATAAATTCAATTCATTTAAAAAAAAAGTTGAACAGTAAGGAGTTTGATGCACAGTGGGCATTTGTTAAATGGGAATTGAATGAAGTAATGAATAAATTCTGAGACCCAAAGCGGCTAATAGAATGAATGCCTTTTTCTCAATATGGGCCTGGTGAGTTGGCTCTCGTTCTGTCCCTCGCTGCATGAATGTAGAAGATTAGGTGGACAGAGTTATCCTGAAATTCACAAGTCCCTTAGGTCCAGGAATATGAAAGGAGTTAGTCCAACCTATACATGTGGAATTGTCAGTTCAGTTCAGTCACTCAGTCGTGTCCGACTCTTTGCGACCCCATGAACTGCAGCACACCAGGCCTCCCTGTCCATCACCAACTCCTGGAGTTCACTCAAACTCACATCCATCGAGTCGGTGATGCCCTCCAGCCATCTCATCCTCTGTCGTCCCCTTCTTCTCCTGCCCTCAATCCCTCCCAGCACTGGAGTCTTTTCCAATGAGTCAACTCTTCCCGTGAGGTGGGCAAAGTACTAGAGTTTTAGCTTTAGCATCATTCCTTCCAAAGAACACCCCGGAATGATCTCCTTTAGAATGGACTGGTTGGATCTCCTTGCAGTCCAAGGGACTCAAGAGTCTTCTCCAACACCACAATTCAAAAACATCAATTCTTCAGCGCTCAGCTTTCTTCACAGTCCAACTCTCACATCCATACATGACTACTGGAAAAACCATAGCCTTGATTAGACAGACCTTTGTTGGCAAAGTAATGTCTCTGCTTTTGAATGTGCTGTCTAGGTTGGTCATAACTTTCCTTCCAAGGAGTAAGCGTCTTTTAATTTCAAGGCTGCAGTCACCATCTGCAGTGATTTTGGAGCCCAGAAAAATAAAGTCTGACACTGTTTCCACTGTTTCCCCATCTATTTCCCATGAAGTGATGGGACCAGATGCCATGATCTTAGTTTTCTGAATGTTGAGCTTTAAGCCAACTTTTTCACTCTCCTCTTTCACTTTCATCAAGAGGCTTTTAGTTCCTCTTCACTGTCTGCCATAAGGGTGGTGTCATCTGCATATCTGAGGTTATTGATATTTCTCCTGGCAATCTTGATTCCAGCTTGTGCTTCTTCCAGCCCAGCATTTCTCATGATGTACTATGCATATAAGTTAAATAAACAGGGTGACAATATATAGCCTTGACGTACTCCTTTTCCTATTTGGCCCACTTGACTTCACATTCCAGGATGTCTGGCTCTAGGTGAGTGATCGCACCATTGTGATTATCTTGGTCATGAAGATCTTTTTTGTACAGTTCTTCTATGTATTCTTGCCACCTCTTCTTAATATCTTCTGTTTCTGTTAGGTCCATACCAGTTCTGTCCTTTACTGAGCCCATCTTTGCATGACATGTTCCCTTGGTATCTCTAATTTTAAGAGATCTCTAGTATTTCCTATTCCCATTTCCTCTATTTCTTTGCATTGATCGCTGAGGAAGACTCTACAAGACGTTTTAGAACTAATGTCCAAAAAAGATGTCCTTTTCATTACAGAGGACTGGAATGCAAAAGTAGGAAGTCAAGAAACACCTGGGGTAACAGGCAAATTTGGCCTTGGAGTACAGAATGAAGCAGGGCAAAGGCTAATAGAGTTTTGCCAAGAGAAAGCACTGGTCATAGCAAACACCCTCTTCCAACAGCACAAGAGAATACTCTACACATGGACATCGCCAGATGGTCAACACTGAAATCAGATTGATTATATTCTTTGCAGCCAAAGATGGAAAAGCTGTATACAGTCAGCAAAAACAAGACCAGGAGCTGACTGTGGCTCAGATCATGAACTCCTTATTGCCACATTCAGACTGAAATTGAAGAAAGTAGGAAAACCACTAGACCATTCAGGTATGACCTAAATCAAATCCCTTATGATTATACAGTGGAAGTGAGAAATAGATTTAAGGGACTAGATCTGATACACAGAGTGTCTGATGAACTGTGGATGGAGGTTCGTGACATTGTACAGGAGACAGGGATCAAGACCATCCCCATGGAAAAGAAATGCAAAAAGCAAAATGGCTGTCTGGGGAGGATTTACAAATAGCTGTGAAAAGAAGAGAAGTGAAAAGCAAAGTAGAAAAGGAAAGATATAAGCTTCTGAATGCAGAGTTCCAATGCGGAATTGTGCTTTTATTTATTATGAAAGACTATTTGGGAGAAGAGAGACATTTTAATCATTATGCACCTGTTAGACTACCGCAAATTGGAAGACTGACAATGCTGGCTTAGATGTGGAGAAATAGGAACCCCCATACATAACAGTTGGGCAAGTAAATGTCCTGCCACTTTGGAAGACAGTTTGGTGGTTTCTTACAAAACTGAGCATACTCTTACCATGTAATCCAGCAGTCATATTCCTTGGAATTTACCCAAAGGAACTGAAAATTTATATCTACACAAAAACCTGCATAGGAATATTTATAGCAGCTTGATTTATAATTGCCAAAACTTGGAAGCAACTAAGATATCCTTTGGTAGATGAATGGATAAATAAACTATGGTACATCCAGACAATGGAATGTTATTCAGTGGTAAAAAAAGGAACAAGTTAGCAAGCCATGAAAAGACAGGCAGGAATCTCATATGCAAATGACTAAGTGAAAACAGCCAATTTGAAAAGGCTACGTATTGTATGATTCCAGCTATGATATTCTGGAAAAGGTAAAACTGTGGTGACGGTAAAAAGATCAGTGGTTGCCGGGGGTGGGGAGCTGGGGAGGCATGAACAGGCAGAACAGAGAGGACTTTTAGGACCGTAAAACTATTCTGCTTGATGCTGTTAGGATGGTTGCAGGTCATTATACATTTGCCCAAACTCACAGCATGTGCCACACCACGAGTGAACCCTAACATTTGCTGGACTTTGGGAGCTAGCGATGTGTCAGTATAGGTTCAGCGATTGTAACAAATGTACCCCTCTTGTGACAGGGTGTTGACAGTGGGGGAGGCTGTGCATGTGTGGAAGCACAAGGTATGTGGGAAATCTCTGCAGCATTTCCTCCATTTTGATGTGAACTTAAAATTACTTTTTAAAGCATCTTAAAAACTGAAAGCAAAAACAAACAAAAACCCCCACTCAAGTCCTGATGGAAGGGGCTTTCCTCAATTTGGTAAATAAGACCTCCAGAAACCTACAGTTGCTAACATACTTAATGACGAGAAACTTAGAACTGTCTCACTAAGATCAGGAACAAGGCAAGGATGTTCCCCCTCACAGTTGCTTGGAAGGAAGACAGGATGTGAGTGAGAGGAGGGAAGGAGGAAGGAGAGAGGGAGGGAGGAAAGAAAAAGTTGAAAGCTTTGGAAAAGAGATTAGAGGGGAAAGCTTGAGAGTCTTAGCTATTAAGACATTCTCCCTGCTGTCGAACAGTTCATCTGAAGAGATGTGCTTTCTCATGCCTCTTTCTAGGCTGTGATTCAGGGAGATGTAACCCAGTCCCTGCCTGACTCCAGACAATTAAATATAATCCCGGCCCAAGCTTGTTTAGTGATAAACCATGAACTGTTTTATACTTTCACCAAAAAAAAATTAGCAAATGGGGTAGTGAACATGAACATCTTGTCCGTCTTAGAATTACTGTGTAACTAATTCATGTTAGTAAGAAAAACCACGCTAAGGGGCTGCCATATGTGACTTTGATTTTTTCATCTGTCTGTGAGAATAATGATGTCTGTATTCTATACCATCTGAAGGCCAATGGGAAAACATTTGCCTTGTGTAATTAAAGCTGCTTTGTGTTTCAGGGATTTCCAGGACTACCTAGAAAGAAGGTAAGGTTGAGAATTATTTGTTCTGAGCTGATGAGCTTCCCCTAACCAATGGCTTTAGGCTGTGTCTGCAGAGGTCAGGACCACAGAGGGGCGGGGGGGCCTTGATAGCAATCAGTTCCCAGCGATGAATGTTACCATGTCATAATGCAATCTGGGGCTGTCAGATCTTCCAAATTTTTAGGAGAAACTAGAAATCAGGCTCTGTAGGTAACATCTTCCAAGTATTTAAATTTTGTCAGTTGTTGCTATGTGACAGTTGTTGTTTTAAACTGTGAGATCCAAACAAAACATGCCTGTAGACTGGTTTCTGGTGTGTACATGAGGGATAGCATTGGCCTGCCCTTGGCTTGAAGAGTGCTGTTTCGCCTTTTGCTTCCCCTTACTGTATTTCTTTTACTTTCCACTTCAAGATTCTTCAAAGTCCTTCCATCCCAAAGACCTCAATATCTTCTGAGTGTTCTGTCACCTGGTTAAGTCCTGTTTATTTCTTAGGCCACAAGTTCCAGGTCTCTCAGAGAGAGTAATCTAGGTCTAGAGCAATGCCTTGATCACATTCTTTGAAAGTTTTCATTTGAGATATCCATAGCTGGGAGTTGCTCGGAGTAGGGGTAGTTTGTATTCTCCTTGATCTCCTCTGGATCCAGGATATTTTCTGCCATAAAGTAGGGGGTTAAAAATATTTGTCAATTAAATGGCAGGGACTTTCTAACCCAGGGATCGAACCTGCGTCTCCTGTGTCTCCTGCATTGGCTGGCGGATTCTTTCCTAAGCCACCTCGGAGGCCCCCATGCCGCTGACAGAGCAGGAAAACCCAACCTCCTCTACAGTGGCACGTTCAGCAAGCCCACGCTGCTGGAATGCAATTCGTCAACTGGATATCAGAGCCACAGATCCCTGTACTGTGTTCCTTTCAACTGACCACGCCTGGCAGCCTGGGAGGCAGGGCTGGGGGTCGGGGTGGGGGGTGGCAGGGCGAAGAGAGAACCAGAGTGGGGGAGGGGAGGAGGCAGGGGAGCGCTCTCCCTGTGAACTCCTCCCCCACCCCCCTTCCCAATCGTAAATTAACAACAGTGGACCTTGTTAAGTGCAGCTTCACAAATTAATATGAAATATAGTGCTTTTTCATAAGCTGGAGAACCAGATTTAAAAGCATATTGGTGTTTGTACACAGCAGGCCGTAATGATCCATTATCCTGCAGACAGAGGAGCTCGCAGCGACACATAAAGAAGACGCAATTGGGCCATCTGCTTTGATTTCTGCTGCGTCCCCAGAGACCCAGGGGAGGAGCTGACAGTCCTCTCCATCTGCCCTTACGTTATCAATTACAGTTGAATTATGCCGTGTGCTGCAGGGCTGGCAGATACGGATGGGAGATGGTGGCACCTGAAAAATATAGAAGAAAATCCATATGTTGGGAGCCAGCTGTTTATTTACAAGTCCTTGACATATTTCCTCACTTTCTCGGCTGTTGCCTTTTTTAAGGTTCCTAGAGACATGGCAGTTTAGTGTGAACTTGAGAAGAAATTAGGTGTAACAGCATAGCACCACATGAATAATATTTCAGTTTCCTTTTATACAGTTGAAATGCACACGGAGCAAAAAAAAAAAAAATCAGGTCAAACAGATTTTAAATTATGAAAAAAAATAAGTTGTGAAAACATCTGGGGTGGCTGCTGCAGCTTGTTATGTTTATAAAACATGTTGGAACAGGCGGGGACGTGCACACTGTACATTTTTGGCAGCTTAGAAATCATGTGCAAGACTGTAACTTTTATGAAATGGTAAGTGTTTATGAAAGCTTAGGGAGTGGGGAGGTAGAAAGCTCAGTGGCTCGAGCAACTTCTAGGAAGGTGGCTTTAAGAATGCAGTGTTTTCATATATATGGAATTTAGAACGATGGCAATGACGACCCTGTATGCAAGACAGCAAAAAAGACACAGCTGTGTATAACGGACTTTTGGACTCAGAGGGAGAGGGAGAGGGTGGGATGATTTGGGAGAATGGCATTCTAACATGTATACTATCATGTAAGAATTGAATCGCCAGTCTATGTCTGACGCAGGATACAGCATGTTTGGGGCTGGTGCATGGGGATGACCCACAGAGATGTTATGGGGAGGGAGGTGGGAGGGGGGGTGCATGTTTGGGAACACATGTAAGAATTAAAGATTTTAAAATTAAAAAAATAAAAAATAAATAAAAAATAAAAATAAAAAAGAATGCAGTGTTTTGTTTTGAATTGATTTGTGCTATTTTTTTGTTTTTGGTTTTACAGCAAGAGACTTAACTTGTTCCTGGTTCGATTGGTTCTAGACTGGTGAGGTGGAAGGCTGCCACATCAGATGCACTGGGGTTTTACGGTACAGGACGCCGTCCAACCGTGTGGGAGTTTATGTTTCATTCTCATTTCACGCCATGTCCTTTCCCCATATCCACTCAAGCAGAGAGTCTGTGTGTGTGTGTTTGCTTAGCTGAGGGTTCCAGCTCAGTGCATCTACAGCTTTGGGGAAGAGTTGCTGCGACTTAATACTTGCAGATTTCGGGGAACAGGAGAACTCACTTTGCTTACAAGGAGAGGCTATTTTTTTGAAATGCTCCCAGAAGCAGAGATGCTGGCAGGGTAAATGAAGGGACTGAGATTAGAAGTCGAGCCCCAATTATCCACCATTCGCTTGCCATCCAGGGCCAATTCTGAGGGCCTCATGGTCACTAGGCTAACTCTATTTAACTCTTTATTTTTTAAATTCAGTTTTAGTTGTTTTTTTTTTTTTTTTTTTTGCTGTGCTTTGTTGCTGCTCCAGCCATTCTCTAGTTGCGATGATTGGTTCTGCTGTCTAGTTGCTGTGCACGGGGCTTCTCACTGCAGTGGCTCCTGTTGGTAGGGAGCACAGGCTCCAGAGTGCAGACTCACTCACTGTGACTCACGGGCTTAGCTGCTCCAAGGCATGTGGGATGTTCCCAGACTGGGGATCAAACCCATGTCTCCTGAATTGGCAGGCGATTCTTCACCACTGAGCCACCAGGGAAGCCCCACTTTATTCTCCCTGCATTATACTTTGGGCTTATGTCATACTTGTGAGGGTGTTAACTGAGAGCCTCCTGAAAGAAGAGATGCACTTATTTGTTTTTGCTGCTCTCTTAGGACCAGCATAGCAAATGGCATTCCCCAAGAGTTCAGAAGAATATTGGCTGCATAAAAATGTTGAATGAATTCAGTATTTTCTCTATGTGAAATTACAGGCTTAGCAGCAGCAAATGCAGAATCAGGAACTACAGAATCCCGTCATTCTGGGATATGGCCACTGGAAAATCAGCTTTCTGCTACTGTCTCCTCTAGGCCTTCCCTGCTGGCTCAGGGGTAAAGAATCTGCTTGCAATGCAGGAGGTGTAGGAGACATGGGTTCAATCCCTGGGTTGGGAAGCTCCCCTGGAGGAGGGCATGGCAACCCAATGCCAGTATTCTTGTCTGGAGAATCCCATGGACAGAGGAGCCTGGCAGACTACAGTCCATGGCGTTGCAAAGAGTCAGACACGACTGACGCGCTGAGCACACATGCCCGCGCGCACACAGATTCCTCCTCTAGCCTGACCAGTGTAGGCATCAAGGGAGCATACCCTCCTCTTTGTGACCATGGGCAGCTCCCTAGAGAAGAGGGAACCACCACGGGGTTGTGTTCACAGGCTATGCTGGCCATTCCTCTTCTTTGTTTCACAGCTTTTTAGCCCCTGGAGTCTACTGACTTTCTTCTCATCCCCTCCTGGGTCCTTACTGTCTGTGTTCATTCATCATCTAATGGAAATGGGGTCATGTGTGTGCAGTGAAGTCTATGTTGTTTCCTAGTGAAAGCTCAGTGCATGAGAACTGTCATACTGCAACATTAGGACTATACGTAGTAATGTGGGGGCCCCGTGTAAAAGGATCCAAAATTAAGAATTTCAAGATGATGACAGCACAGCATTAACAAAGCACGGAGCACTGCTAAGTGTGAGGCCTGTATAGGCCTGTACGTATACAGGTCACATTCCCCTGAAGCTGGCCCTGCTGGGTGCTGGGTCCACCATGACCACTTCTGTTTCTCCTTCTCCTCACTCTCTTTTCCCCTTTCTCTTCCTCGTCTTCCCTCTTCTTCTTCCTCCTCAAGACATTATGCAAACATCTCTCACCTGCTTCCTGTCTTCATCTTTGCCTTTGCCCTCATTCTTGTAGCCCCCCAGGCTCCTCTGTCCGTGGGGATTCTCCAGGCAAGAATACTGGAGTGGGTTGCCAGGCCCTCCTCCAGGGGACCTTCCCAATCCCCAGGGATGAACCAGGTCACCAGCATTGCAGGCAGATTCTTTACCAGCTGAGCAACCAGGGAAGCCCTGATACAGAATGGAATCTCGTTTAAAAGTGTCTCATTATTTTTATTTCTTGCCTCAGTCTTCTCGTCTGATTGACTTGAAAAGTCTCAGTCAGAATTTTAGTTCCTCTCTCAAGAGACATAATCTAATTGTGCTTACTTTAGAGATTGCTGTGTGGCCTCAATAATAATACAAATACAGAGAGATACAGGTACTGTTTGCATCTTCCTTAGAATGTGCTAAGGGCTCAGAATATCAGCCATCCCCATCTCCCCCTTCAATCTTCTCCTCCTCATTGTTATGTTGATTCCATCATCTACCCAGAAAGAACCCTTGGGTCTAGACAATGATTTATTAAAGTCTATATTGAATTTGTTACAATGTTGCTTGCATTTTACCTTTGGGTGTTTTGGTTGCAAGACATGTGGGATCAGATCAAACCTGCACCTCCTACATTGGGAGGTGAAGTCTTAACCACTGGACCACAAGGGAAGTTCCCCAAATTCATTTTGTTCTTTCATGTGTAATGTTAATATTTCTCCCCCATTCATTAATTTCATTTTTTCATTTGTCCATTGTGTCATTTGCTTAGTCAACATCATTTATTGGTTTTCATAATACACGAAGAGGAAAAAATGCCAGGATATCCTCTATTTTTACTTTTAAAATCTTTTTTTATTATTTTCCACTCTCTTTTTCATGTCTATCAGTTCAGTTCAGTCGCTCAGTCCTGTCCAACTCTTTGCAACCCCATGGACTGCAGCTCACCAGGCCTCCCTGTCTATCACCAACTCCCAGAGCTTACTCAAATTCATGTCCATCGAGTTGGTGATACCATCCAACCATCTCATCCTCTGTCATTCCCTTCTCCTCCTGCCTTCAATCTTTCCCAGCATCAGGGTCTTTCCTAATGAGTAGTTCTTCCTATCAAGTGGCCAGAGTAATGGAGTTTCAGCTTCAGCATCAGTCCTTCCAATGAATATTCAGCACTGATTTCCTTTAGGATTGACTGGTTTGATCTCTATGCAGTCCAAGCCACTCTCAAGAGTCTTCTCCAACACCGCAGTTCAAGCATCAATTCTTCGGCGCTCAGCTTTCTTTATAGTTCAGCTCTCACATCCATATATGACTACTGGAAAAAACATAGCTTTGACTAGATGGACCTTTGTTGGCAAAGTAATGTCTCTGCTTTTTAATGTGCTATCTAGGTTGGTCATAACTTTTCTTCCAAGGAGCAAGCATCTTTTAATTACATGGCTGCAGTCACCATTTGCGGTGATTTTGGAGCCTAATAATAATAATAATAAAGTCTCTCACTGTTTCCACTGTTTCCCCATCTATTCGCCATGAAGTGATGGGACCAGATGCCATGATCTTAGTTTTCTGAATGCTGAGTTTTAAACCAACTTTTTCACTCTCCTCTTTCACTTTCATCAAGAAGCTCTTTAGTTCGCTTTCTGCCATAAGGGTGGTGTCATCTGCATATCTGAGGTTATTGATATTTCTCCTGGCAATCTTGATTCCAGCTTGTGCTTCCTCCAGCCCAGCATGATATACTCTGCATGTAAGTTAAATAAGCAGGGTGACAATATACAGCTTTGACATACTCCTTTCCCTATTTGGAACCAGTCGGTTGTTCCATGTCCAGTTCAGACTGTTGCTTCTTCATCTGCATACAAATTTCTCAGGAGGCAGTTCAGGTGGTCTGGTGTTCCCATCTATTTAAGAATTTTCCACAGTTTGTTGTGATCCACACAGTCAAAGTCTTTGGCATAGCCAGTAATGCAGAAGTGGATGTTTTTCTGGAACTATCTTACTTTTTCAGTGATCCCACCAATGTTGGCAATTTGATCTCTGGTTCCTCTGCCTTTTCTAAAACCAGCTTGAACATCTGGAAGTTCACAGTTCACGTACTGTTGAAGCCTGGCTTGGAGAATTTTGAGCATTACTTTGCTACTGTGTGAGAAGAGTGCAATTGTGCAGTAGTTTGAGCATTCTTTGGCATTGCCTTTCATTGGGATTGAAATGAAAACTGACCTTTTCCAGCCCTGTGGCCACTGCTGAGGTTTCCAAATTTGCTGGCATGTTGAGTGCAGCACTTTCAAACCATCATCTTTCGGGATTTGAAATTGCTCAACTGGAATTCCATCACCTCCACTAGCTTTGTTCATAGTGATACTTCCTAAGGCCCACTTGACTTCACATTCCAGGATGTCTGGCTCTAAGTTAGTGATCACACCATCATGGTTATCTGGGTCATGAAGATCTTTTTTGTATTGTTCTTCTGTGTATTGTTGCCACCTCTTCTTAATATCTTCTGCTTCTGTTAGGTTCATACCATTTCTGTCCTTTATTGAGGCCATCTTTGCATGAAATGTTCTCTTGGTATCTCTAATTTTCTTGAAGAGATCTCTAGTCTTTCCCATTCTATTGTTTTCCTCTATTTCTTTGCACTGATCACTGAGGAAGGCTTTCTTATCTCTCCTTGCCATTCTTTGCAACTCTGCATTCAAATGGGTATATTGTTCCTTTTCTCCTTTGCCTTTTGCATCTTTTCTTTTCTCAGCTATTTGTAAGGCCTCCTCAGATAACCATTTTGCCTTTTTGCATTTTTTTTCCTTGGTGATGGTCTTGATCACTGCTTCCTATACAATGTCATGAACTTCCATCCATAGTTCTTCAGGCACTCTGTCTATCAGATCTAATCCCTTGAATCTTCCACTGTATAATCATATGGGGTGTGATTTAGGTCATACCTGAATGGTCTAGTGGTTTCCCCTAGTTTCCTATGCAATATTGTTCTTTACAGCATTGGACTTTACTTCTGTCACCAGTCACATCCACAACTGGGTGTTGTTTTTGCTTTGGCTTCATCTCTTCATTCTTTCTGGAGTTATTTCTCCAGTGATCTCCAGTAGCATATTGGGCACCTAATGACCTGGGGAGTTCATCTTTCAGTGTCCTATCTTTATCCCTTTTCATACTGTTTATGGGGCTCTCAAGGCAGGAATACTGAAGTGGTTTGCCATTCCTTTCTCCAGTGGACCACATTTGTCAAAACTCTTCACCATGACCCGTCCGTCTTGTGTGGCCCTACACAGCATGGCTCATAGTTTCACTGAGTTAGACAAGGCTGTGGTCCATGTGATCAGATTGTTTAGTTTCCTGTGATTGTGGTTTTCATTCTGTTGGCCCTCTGATGGAGAAGGATAAGAGGCTTATGGAAGCTTCATGTCTATAATCTCTTTTAATCCTTATCTCATACTTATGAGAGATGGTATATCAATAAGACTGCTCAGGGAGGTGACCTGAATTGCCTAAGATTGCATGGAAGGTTGGTGGCTGTGATAGATTAAACTATATCTCTACTGCCCCCATCAGATTCATACATTGAAGCCTTAACCACCATGTGACTAAACTTGGAAATAAGACCTGTAGGGAAGCAATTGCTGTGAAATGAAATCACAATAGTGAGGCCCTAATTGGATAGGACTGATGTCTTTATAAAGAGAGGAAGAGACATTAGACATCTGTCTTTCTTTCTCACCATGCATGCACAGAGGGAAGGCCCTGTGAGGAGACAGCAAGAAGTATGAAAAGTGAAAGTGGCTCAGTCATGTCCCACTCTTTGGGATCCCTTGGACTGTAAGCCCACCAGGCTCCTCTGTCCATGGAATTCTCTAGGCAAGAATACCAGAATGGGTAGCCATTCTCTTCTCCAGGGGATCTTCCTGACCCAGGGATTAAACACAGGTCTCCTGCACTGCAGGCAGATTCTTTACCATCTGAGCCACCAGGGACACTAATGATCCTTCACCACAAAGCAGTGACTTAGCTAGCCCTGATGTTCTCTGAATATGGTGGACCAGACTTTCACATTTTGCATCATCCAGTGACTCCAACTGAGCAGGCAGAAGAGGCAAAATGAAAGCGGATGGAGGGAATCCATGGTGGTCCAGTGGTTAGGACTCTGCCCTTTCACTGCCGTGGACCAAGTTCAGTTCCTGGTCAGGAAACTAAGATCCCACAAGCTGTGCAGTGGGGCCAAGAAAAAAAAAAAAAAAAAGAAAGAAAGAAAATGAAAGGATGCGTGAGGGAGGGAAGAAAACTACTAATGCCAGTATCTTTGCTAACTTCTGTTAGGGCTGTTAACAAACCATCACATAATTCACTGGCTTCAAACAGCAACAACTATGCCCTTGCTCAAGATTCTGCAATTTAGGCAGTACACAGAAAGGAGAGCTCACCTCGGCTCCATGCTGCCTCAGCAGAGATGGTTCCCAGGTGGCTGGAGCATCCAATTCTGAGATGGTAAGTGGGAATGCTGGCTGCCAGCTGGGAACTCAGCTGGAGCTGTTAGCTGAATCTTGTTTCTCCTTCATGGGCACTCTTCCTGGTTTTGTTAGGCTTCTCATGATGGATGGAGAAGGCAATGGCACCCCATTCCAGTACTGTTGCCTGGAAAATCCCATTGACAGAAGAGCCTGGAAGGTAGTAGTCCATGGAGTCACTGAGGGTCGGACACAACTGAGCAACTTCACTTTCACTTTTCACTTTCATACATTGGAGAAGGAAATGGCAACCCACTCCAGTATTCTTGCCTGGATAATCCCAGGGACGGGGGAGCCTGGTGGGCTGCCATCAATGGGGTCACACAGAGTCGGACACAACTGAAGCAACTTAGCAGGAGCAGCAGCAGCTCATGATGGAATCCCAGAGATCACCCAAGAGCAAGTGTTTTGAGAGGACAGGTCCCCACATCTGAGACTTTACTACCCAGAAAAGTGGCCACTAGTCTCATTTGGCTATAGAGCTCTTGAAAAGTGTTTAGTCTGATTCAAATGTGCTTTAAGTATAAAATACACACCAGAATTTGAAAACTTCATCTGAAAAATAAAAAATATCAATTCAGTTCAGTTCAGTCGCTCAGTAGTGTCATTGCGACCCCATGAACCGCAGCACCCCAGGCCTCCCTGTCCATCACCAACTCCCGGAGTTCACCCAAATCCATGTCCCTTGAGTCAGTGATGCCATCCAACCATCTCATCCTCTGTCTTCCCCTTCTCCTCTTGCCCTCAATCTTTCCCAGCGTCAGGGTCTTTTCAAATGAGTCAGCTCTGCACATCAGGTGGCCAAAGTATTAGAGTTTCAGCTTCAGCATCAGTCCTTCCAATGAATATTCAGGACTGATTTCCTTTAGGATTGACTGGTTTGATCTCCTTGAAATCCAAGGGACTCTCAAGAGTCTTCTCCAACACCACAATTCAAAAACATAAATTCTTTGGCACTCAGCTTTCTTTATAGTCCAACTCTCACATCCATACATGACCACTGACTAGACTTGACTAGACTGACCTTTGTTGGAAAAGTAATGTCTCTGCTTTTTAATATGCTGTCTAGGTTGGTCATAACTTTTCTTCCAAGGAATAAGCGTCTTTTGATTTCATGGCTATGATCACCATCTGCAGTGATATTGGATCCCAGAAAAATAAAGTCACCCACTGTTTCCACTGTTTCCCCATCTATTTCTCATGAAATGATGGGACCAGATGCCATGATCTTAGTCTTCTGAATGTTGGGCTTTAAGCCAGCTTTTTCACTCTCCTCTTTCACTTTTATCAAGAGGCTTCTCTTCTTTAGAAGAGGCTTCAGTTCTTCTTCACTTTCTGCCATAAGGGTGGCATCATCTGCATATCTGAGGTTACTGATATTTCTCCCAACAATCTTGATTTTAGCTTGTGCTTCCTACAGCCCAGCGTTTCTCATGATGTACTCTGCAAACAAGTTAAATAAGCAGGGTGACAATATACAGCCTTGTTGTACTCCTTTTCCTATTTGGAACCAGTCTGTTGTTCCATGTCCAGTTCTAACTGTTGCTTCCTGGCCTGCATACAGGTTTCTCAAGAGGCAGGTCAGGTGGTCTGGTATTCCCATCTCTTTCAGAATTTTCCCCAGTTTATTGTGATCCACATAGTCAAAGACTTTGGCATAGTCAATGACTTTGGCATAGTCAATACTGCAGAAGTGGATGTTTTCCTGGAAGCACTATTTATAATAGCCAGAACATGGAAGCGACCTAGCTGTCCATGGACAGGTGAATGGATAAAATTGTGGTACATATATACAATGAAATACTACTCAGCCATATAAAGGAATGAAATTGAATCAGTTGTAGCGAAGTGGATAAACCTAGAATCTGTCAAACCTAGAGTGAAGGAAGTCAGAAAGAGAAAAAAATATCCTATATTAATGCATATATATGAAATCTGGAAAAATGATACTGATGAACCTATTTGCAGGGCAGGAATAGAGATGCAGACATGGAGATGAGAATTGCGGACACAGTGGGGAAAGGAGAGGGTAAATCGAATGGAGGGAATAGTGTTGACATAGATACCCTACCTTGTGTAAAACAGATAGTGGGGAGTACTCCATTGCACAAGGAGCTCGGCTTGGCGCTCTGTGATGACCTAGAGGGGTGGGAGGGAGGCTCAACAGGGAGTGGATATATTTATACTTATAGCTGATTCATGTTGTTGTACGGCAGAAACTAATACAACATTGTAAAGAAATTATCCTCCAAATAAAAATAAATTAAAAAATCCTTACTTTTTAAAATGTGGCTGCTAGAAGTTTGAACATTACATCTGTGGCTCGCATTCTATTTCTGTTGTGTTACTCCCAGATTTACCAGGCCTCTGCGTGGAACACACTTGTCACTTACCAGGAGCCGAAGCGGATCACATGACCAAGCTGGAGTCATACCAGAAAGAGACTACATAAAGGTGTGACCACCAACTAAAGATCCACCACAACTTCCAAAGCTTTCATTAATTTAAAAAAAAAAAAAAGCTTTTTATGATGCAATTTTGTAAAATTCAAAAAGCTGTATAAAAAGCTTTTTCAGAGAAAAGGCTTCTAGCTTCAGTGCATAATAAGATACGGTATTTTAGGTGTTTCAACAGGGGTTATACAGCTACACAAAGGTCCAGGCACTGATGCAGAGGAATTAACAGCTCTCCTGTGGCTTAAGACTTGAAAATAAAAAGTGAATTTCTGGAATGGAAGCGTAAACAACGTAAAATGGCCAAACTAAGGCCTAATTGCATGTTACTGAATAAGTACAACAGTGGCTACTTGCTTATCCTTGGTATTTCCAATATGCCATGTCTTTTTAATTTTATTTTGTATGTGGCTTTTCCTCACTTGGAGTCATGAGATTCTAATTCGTGAGATCAGGGGTAGAACCAGATAGGAATGTTTGACAAGTATAATTTAATTAGTTAATTCTTATGTGCATCTCTGGTTGAGAACCGGAGCAGGGCTTGCTTCATGGGCCTTGAAGTGTCACGGAGATGGAAGAGGAAGGAAGTCTAAATTGTTTCTGAAAGAAAGAGTTCTTAGAGGTGGGATGGGTTTCAGTCCCTGATGAGAGTTTGCTAAGGCTTCCACGATATTACATAAAATCAGCAGACAAAAAACTTCTGAGAAAGCTTCATGCTCAGGCACCTTGGGCATGGTGGTGGCAATGAGGTGAATTTCAAATTTTTGGTCTCCTTACCGGGGACTTGGCCTACGATGTCCACAGCGGGGTGGGATACGGCTGCAGTAGTTTGCCAGGGCTGCCGTGACCGAGTTCTGCAGACTCGGCAGCTTCCCTGGCAGAAGTTCCTTTTCTCACAGTTCTGGAAGCTGGAAGTCCAAGATCAAGGGGCAGACAGGGCTGTTTCTCCTGAGGCCTCTCTCCTGAGGCCTCTCTCCTGAGCTTTAGATGCTGTTTTCTTCCCGTGTCTTCATGTGATCTTCCCTCCATTGTGTCTGTGGCCGTATCTCCTCTTCCTATGAGGACATTGGTCTGATCGGATCGGGGCCTACCCTGATACCCTCATTTCAACTTCATCACCCCGTTAAAGACCTTGTCTCTAAATCCGGTCACTTTCTGCAGTTCCAAAGGTTGGGGCTTCCATATACATTTTTGAGGAATAGAATTCAGCCAGTAACAAGTGATTTCTAAGCTGGGTCTCCCTTAAAGTCGTCTATTTCTTACTTTCTGAGGCCACCTTTTCTCAGTGAACTGAGACCAAAAGACACAATTGTAAAAATCAAAAAAACCCAAAACTAAGAATTTCAGGTTATCTGCTGATATATATGTATATATGTATACACACACACACACACACACACACACACACACACGTATATCTATACACACACATGTACATGCATGCATTCACACACGCACACACACACATCATTTGGAGAGCACTTTCTGAGGTGTGCTTAGGTTAGAAGCAGAGTCTTAATAAAACAAAACTATAACCCTGAGTCTTTGGACAGAACAGCCTTCTCTGAGAACCCGTGATGGCTATAGACCGGAGTGTCCCAAATCACACAGCCAGTGAAATCTGGGTTTGAGTCATACCTATGTGAGAACTGTTTACTTCTCTGCTTTGGGGCCTGGTGGTTTGTGTAAAATGGATGATGAATCTATTAAGTCATCACTGCTAAAACACTTGAAATACTATACCCTATACCATCTGAGCCACTAGGGAAGCCCATTATGTACTAAAGCTGGAAGTTTTTCTTTGACTTTTTATAGAGCTTTTGGTGTCAAGTTATTTTACAAAATTACATTAAATAATTTTTATGTTAATCCAGTTTATTTATTTTTTGCAGTTTTCTTTTTTAAACTTTATTATTATTATTAATTTTTTTTACTTTACAATATTGTATTGGTTTTGCCATACATCAACATGAATCATTTTTTTTAATTGAACAAGATGGTAAAGCTGGAAGATCTAGCATGCTACTAATAACAGGCTAACTCAGTTCAGACAGGGAAAATCATTCCAGAAAGAAGGAAGAGTATATCCAAAAGCTGGGAGGGGGTATGATGAATCCAAAGGATTGAAAGGTGCCCAGTTTGATAGCAGTGGTCGGTAAAAGGCTCAGGCAATGAGAGATGTGGTCTGGGACTTTAAGTGTGTCATTTGGGGATGAGTAGGGTCACAGAAGCTTCCATCTCCATTTTTGGGAGCCTGTCCAAGTGGAATGAAGTGTTTTCATACATTGTGTGGTTTTTCATGCTTACCACCCTGCATCAGATCTTACCAGGAAAGACTGAGTTTAAGTGAGCAGCACATTCATGTCTCAGAAGTTATCAAGAACCAAGTCTTTTCTCCTTAACCCTGAGGCCCTGCGGCACTGGAGCTTTCTAGTATATAGTTACAAAAGGAACTTGTTCCTCAACTACCATATCTGACACGTTTCCTGGGACCTCCCCCAGTGTTCCCTGAAGGGTGACTCTCATGTCCTCTGATAACGCCCACTCTGAAACTACAGTTCCAAGTGATAACTGCCATGTTCTCTTTCTCCCTGGCTTCACTTTTCAGAAATCTTAGCTATGAGGCTACTTGAAGGCATCCTAGAGTGATTCCTGCTAGAGTGGACCCAGGGAGGACCACTTGCGTCTGTGCCCAGAGTCTTTGTTGTTGTTATTCGCTCAGTTGTGCCCGACTCTGCGACCCCATGGACTGTAGCTCTCCAGGCTCCTCAGTCCATGGAATTTCCCAGGCAAGGATACTGGAGTAGGTTGCCATTTCCTTCTCCAGGGGATCTTCCTGATCCAGGATCGAACCTAATTCTCCAGCATAGGAGGTGGATTCTTTACCTCTGAACCACCAGCCAAGAGTCTTAGAGAACAATAATGTCATCCTTCCAAATCCTCAGGCAAGAAAATATGGCAGTCAACCATAGCTCAGTCATGAATTTGAACAATTCTTTGCCATTTATGTACTTACCTTTTCTTCTGCCTGGGAGGCTCCATCCTCCGTTATCTTTATGGCTTCTTTGCTCACTTCCAATCTCTATTCCAATATCATCAGAAAGAACTTCCCTGGCCACCCTAGAGTAAAATCACCCCTCAGTGTTTGTCTTCCTTACCCTAATTCTTTAAATGTTTATTTAGCTTGCTCTAGCGTGTTCCTAAAATGTTAATGTCCCCTGATGCTGTTGAAGTCATAACTCACTCACTGATCCTCCATTCATTCATCACACAAAGGCTTTTTGAGCACCTGCCATATGGCAGGGGCTCTGCTCAGTTATTACTATTATTATGTTATACAATAATAATATTATTATAAGTTATTATTATTAAAGGAATTCAACCTTGAATTTTCATTGGAAGGACTGATGCTGAACCTGAAGCTCCAATACTTTGGCCTCCTGATGTGAAGAGCCGATTCATTGGAAAAGACCCTGATGCTGGGAAAGATTGAGGGCAGGAGGAGAAGGGGCCAACAGATGAGATGGTTGAATGGCAACACTGACTCAATGGACATGAGTTTGAGCAAACTCCAGGAGATGGTGAAGGACAGGGACGCCTGGCGTTCTGCAGTTCATGGGGCCACAAAGAGTCAGACATGACTTAGCAACTGAAAAACAGCAACAACAGTATGTTCAATTATAGAGATAAGGAGAAAGATCATTTTCTCTTAAAAGACAAAGAAGTGAATAAATGCACTTGTTCACTTCATGGTGGAGAGGAGGCCTGTTGGGGGCTACCTTAATTTGAGCAGCCAAGGAAGTTTTTGTGAGGAAAGCATTGTCAGAAGCCGGTTGCACCAGCCTCTGCTCTGTCCCCTTCTAGCTCTCATCCTTGGGATGTGGGCTCAAATCTAGGCCCAGGAGCTGGGCAGGGAGCAGATGCTGCATCATCCCCTCCATCAGTCTTCTTCCTTTTCCTTCTTTCTCCTTCTGCCAGTTACAAGATACACACTTCTGGTGCATGAATATGGATGGGTTCAAAAGGGATGATCCAGGGGTGGGGCAAGGGAAGAAGACAAGCTCATCTTCACTGACAGTGTCGAAGCCCCAGTTGAGTCACATGCTGTGACATTTCATAATGTTTCACCCAGCCTGGGGACTGTCTACCTAAATCTAATGTGGTCATTTTGGTCTCAGGAAACTCAAAGTCTTTTCAAGGTATGTAACAATGACCTTTTCAGAATGCAAGTCTGATTACACCACTCTGCTGCCCTTGTAGCAGCATCCCACTGCTCTGCCCTTGGGATAAAAGCTAATTCTGGCTCCAGGACTTTGTGTGATGTGGCTCCAACCTCTCCAGCCCCATCTTCAGTCACTGTCCCCCTCACTATTCCCTATGCTCACACCGGGGGTCTTTAAATCCTTTGGACTCACCCTGCTTCCTCCCAGCTTTTGCACATTCCATTCCTTCTTTCCAGAATACTTTTCCCTCTGTCTTTACCAGGATAACTCATTCTTAATATTTTGCTCAAATGTTAGTCATATTTCTTCAAGGAACTCTCTCATGATCACTTATCTCTCTTTTATAGCATGCGGCAGACTTGTGATTTCATATCAATCATGCCCGATTGATGCTTTTGAACTGTGGTACTGGAGAGGACTCTTGAGAGTCACTTGGACAGCAAGGAGATCAAACCAGTCAAATCTAAAGGAAATCAACTCTGAATGTTCATTTGAAGGGCTGATGCTGAAACTGAAGCTCCAAAAGTTTGGCCATCTGATGCAAAGAGCCGACTCTTTGGAAAAGACCCTGATGCTGGGAAAGATTGAAGGCAGGAGGAGAAGGGGATGACAGAGGATGAGATGGTTGGATGACATCACTGACTTAATGGACATGAGTTTGAGCAAGCTCTGGGTGATGGTGAAGGACAGGGAAGCCTGGCATACTGCAGTCCATGGGGTCATAAAGAGTTGGACACAACTTAGTAACTGAACAACAACAAATACCTGATTCATGTCACCTCCGCCACTAGAGACTAAGCTCTGTGGCATCTGGGATTGTGGCCATTTCTGCTGACCACCACACACCCAGCCTTAACCCAGGGCCTGCATGCAGTGGGTACATATACTGGCTAATGCTTGTTGAATGAGTAAACCATCGAATCAAAAAAAAAAAAAAATTCTCCTTCTTTGTACTTCCCTTTAGGCATAAACAAGATCAGTTTCAGTTGTCCAGGCACACAGTCCACTGCATGGAAAATATGGGGTCACTCTTCCTAAGAGGCAACTCCCTTTTCCCTGCAAGTTGATTATTTGTTGGTTTTGCTAGAGACAGTCCTGCCTTGGAGACAGTGATGCTCATGGTGAGCGTGGGGTGGGAAGGTTGACTGAGGAGGAGCACATGAAGTGAGTTGAACTGTATCTCTGCATCACAGTTTTGTGTGTGTATGTGTGTGTAAGCGTGTGTGTTCATGTGCCTTAATATACTTAGACAACTTTTACATCTATTTTCCTACCTCATTTTTTCTACTGTTCCTTCCTTCTCAACCCAAGTTAACGGCTTTATCCAGAGGTTGTTGGTGTAAATGGAATAAAACCCCTGGGGATCATAAATAAGATTCAAGAGGAGTAACCAGCAGAGGTTTGGGGAAATGATGGCTCCTCCCTCCTCCTCTATAATTTATTGTTCTTCTTCCACAGGAAGCCAAATGATATTTCTCTAATTAACAGACACAAGCAACTATCGTATAAATCAACATCACAGCCTTTTTAGTGATGCAATCACTTTATGATCAGGGGATATAAATTAAACATCACAAATGCATCTCAAGCAGCAAAACATAATGGAATAAGAAAGAGGGAGGGGTTGTCTGGCTCTGGGACCTGTCAGCACTGAGAGGGATCAGCACTCTGGAGCTGCTGATTTCACCTAAATGTAACCCAAGGGGTATGTCCCGGCCATGGTTAGGGACACCAAACATTCGTGTAATTTCTGTCTTATGTTGCTTGCAGGTATGAGCTGGGTGTCTGTACAATGGAGAGCCCAGGAGCTGGGAGGTAACCTCAGCCTTGAAACTTATTCCCTCCATGAACTTTGGGATGTCATTTGCTTCCAGGAGCTCTGATTTTTTTCTTTTTACTTCATTGCAAATTGATTATAATAACAGTACTTACTTCATAACATGATTGTGGGCATCAACATATTAATGCATGTAAGGTGCTTAGGATTATGTCCGACATGTAAAGAGGTGTTTAATTCAATTGAACTTCTATGATTATGCTGCGAATTTCAGCTCTTCTTTTTAATGTGCTTGTGTATGTGCCTGCATGCTAAATTTCTTCAGTGTCCAACTCTTTGCAACCCCATGAACTATAGCCTGCTAGGCTCCTTGTCCATGGGATTCTCCAGGCAAGAATACTGGAGTGGGTTGCCATGCCCTTCTCCAGGGGATCTTCCCAACCCAGGGATTGAACCCATGTCTCTTATGTCACCTACATTGGCCAGACATTATGTCTCATGTCTCCTGCATTGGCTGGCGGGTTCTTTACCACTAGGGCCACCTGAGAAGCCCTTTTAATGTGCATAATTAAAATGCTGATTTCTGGGCCACAGCCCCCACAGTCTGATTCCACAACCTGGGGCAGAGTCCAGGACTCTGCATTTTAACAACCTTTATGATGCTTCTGGTATTGGCAGTCTGTGAATTATATTTGGAAAGCACTGCTCTATGGCATGCATGGAAAATTGAGGTATTTGCTGAATAGCTAGTACAGTCTCCATTCTACCTGCTAGGAATAAGACACTGCCAAGAAATATCCAGGTAACAGACAAGCTAGTTTTATACTTCCTTCTGGGAAGTGGACTCTGGGTAAATGCTTTGCTGCGGTCATCATCCTTCTCCCATCCCCCTAACGCAGATCTGGCTTCCTAAACTTGGAGGATGACTGGAAGATGCGGCCCCATCTGGAGATTAGGGTGAAGAAGATGAGCCACAATGAATCCTTTGGATCATCTTTCTTTCTCCCTGGCCCTCTTTCTCTTTCCCAAATTTGGCAATTATTTGTTTCTCCTAACCCCAAACCTTAGGGAGGGGATAATATGTTATAGTTTATAAAACACTTATCTGTTCATGGTCTCATGTAACATTCCCAATCCTGTGAGACTCGCAGAGAAGAGACATGATTATTTCCATTGAACAGATGAGAAAACTGAGGCTCAGAAAAGAAATCTATTTTTTTTTCCTGAGGTCATACAATGAGTCTCGATTTTAGGATTGCTCATCCTAAAGCTCCTATTTTTCTCACTGTGACACAGTCTTTGGTCTTTTCCCTTGCTTAGAAACAAATGATCGTGGCATGTTGTTACCATGTGTAAGCAACGATCTATATTTTCAGATGAAGCACATATGTGCCTGTGCCAGCGCGTCAGTGTGTGTGTTGGGGATGCGGGTGAAAAACTGCCTGTTCTATCTCCTGCCCCCGTCCCTTCATCTTCTGATTACTCCAGCACTACCCCATCCATCCCATACTCAGGCCCCCAGCGCAGGTCTCCATTTCTTTTAACTGAAGAAACAGTGTCTTTACACTCAATTTCTCACATTTTAAGCAAGTTCAGTAGCCACTGTCCCCCGAAGTTCTTGGAGCGTTTTATAGAATGCTGTGACATTTTAAAAGCTGAGAGGCTTGTGTGTTTGCAGACACAGGAGCATTTCTTTCCTTCTCCCCTTTGGCCCTTCTCTCAGCCAGTCCTCTCGGCAGCCTGTCTTCACTGCTAAAGGGAAAGATAGAGAAAAGAGGGAACATGGATGGGTTCCTGCATTGCCAAAGCTCAGGCTGTAGGTTGAGGGGAAGACCCACATGTATGCCGTGAGCATAGATCTGGGGAAGCCCTAATAAGCGAGGCATAAATGAAGTCCTGGACTCTGGGAAGGGAAAGGACGCAGAGGTGATGAGGGAGAGACATGAACGGGCTTATGAGGCTGGCTCTGAATGGAGAGTGTGTGGACAGCGCAGAGGCAGCATCTGGAGGCATCTCAGTCTCAGGCTTAGCGGCCTCTCAAGAAGGTCTGGTCCAGGGTTTACACTTGGAAGATGAAGGGGGACCTCTTTTGTACCTGCAAAGGGCCCAGCCATCCCTCAGTTGAGTGACACATACTGCCTGCCCTGGAGACTTAGCAGTGGCTGCCCTTCCCATTGGATGAGCCCCTTTGACCCACTGAGCACGTTGTGCTCAACTGACTGCAAGACTAATCTCTGTCCCCATCCACCCCACCCCACTGGCCAACTTTCATTTCAATACCATGGGATGCAAATAATCTGAGTCAGAGGGTGTGTACCCTGAGTATCCGGAGGGTGTGGTGGTGGGTTTTGTTTTGGCTTTGCTTAGAACACTTAATTTTATTAGAGCACTTTTAGCTTCAGAGCGACGTAAAGACAGTGCAGAAATTTCCCGTATATTTCCTGCCTCCACACATGCGTAGCCTCCCCATTGTCAACATCCTCCACCACTGACAACATCTCCCCATTGTCCACATCCCCCACGGGATGGGACATCTGTCACAATGGATGGTCCTATCTGACACATCAGTATCAACCAGGGTTTGTAATTTACATTGTTGGTATCATACATTCTGTGGATTTAAAGAAATGTATCATGACATGTCTCTACCATTACAGTATCATACAGAATATTTTCACTGCCATAAAAATCCTCCATGCTCTGCCTGTTCATTCTTTCCCACCCACCTTGCCTGGTAACAACTAACTTTTTTACCATCTCCATAATCTCGCCTTTTCCAAAATGTCATTTACTTGGGATAATACAGTATGTAGCCATTTCAGATTGGCTTTGTAGTATGGATTCAAGGTTTCTCCATACCTTTTTATAGCTGGATGACTCATTTCCTTTTAGCACTGTATAATATTCCATTATCTGGATGTACCACCATTGATTTATCCATTCATCTACCAAAGGACCTCTTAGCTGCGTCCAAGTTGAGACAATAATGAATCAATTATGAATCGCTATAAATATTCTTGTGTGGGTTTTCGTGTGAACATAAGTTTTCAGCTGTTTTGAATAAACGCCAAGGAGTGTGATCACTGGATCATACCATAAGAGTGGGCTTCCCGGGTGGCGCTAGTGGTAAAGAACCCACCTGCCAATGCAGGAGACATAAGAAATTTGGGTTCAATCCCTCAGTCGGGAAGATCTGCTGGAGGAGGGCACAGCAACACTCTAGTTCTCACACCTGGAGAACATCATGAGCAGAGGAGCCTGGTGGGTTATGGTCCACAGGGTTTCAAACAGTCAGACATGACTGAAGCTACTCAGCATCCATGCACCGTAAGAGTATGTTTAGTTTTGTAAGAAACTGCCAAACTGTCTTCTAAAGTAGCTGTACCATTTTCCATTGCCAGCAGCGATGAGTACTGGTGAATGAATATTTCTGTTGTTCTCCATCTAAACCAGAGTCTGGTGATGTCCGTTTTTTGGATTTGGGTCATCCCTATATGTGTATCATGGTATCTTGTAGTGGTGGCAGTATTTGAAAGAAAGCCTTCAGCATCCATACTTGGGTGGAACCAGTTGGGCCATCTGAAATACATCCCTTATCCTCAGAGCCAAGACAGTGGTTGGTAAACCTGTGCTGCGCATATGTACATGGGAAATCAGGCCCATGGAATTTGTGCCACATGAGACAGCCTTTTATACTTCACTTGAATAAAAATGGGAATACAAGTGACACTAGTTTAAAAAAAAATGTTGGGAGGAAACATGAAATGAGAATACCTACCAATTCTTGTTCATGTGTACATTTATGGATTGCTTGGTCCGTTGGTTGCAAATCTGAAAAGGAGGGTCACTGTTTGATTACAGTGACAAGATGCATGACCCAGCACGAGTTTCCAGGTGGTTGTAATCTAAGAGTCCTTGCACTTTCCCTCTGGGATAATAGCCCGTTTGCTTCCAGACATTCCTGATGCCTGACATGGGGGCTTCAGAGGGGCTGTGGGCCACAACAGTGCGGTGTCTATTACACAATAGCTACCTAACTTAAAAAAAAAAAATGATTGGAGTAGAGTTGATTTACAACTTTGTGTTTGTTTCAGGTGCACAGCCAGCTGAATCGGTTGTATGGATACATATATCCACTCTTTTTCAGATTCTTTTCCCATATAGACCATTGAAAGTGAAAGTGAAATTCACTCAGTCATGTCCAACTCTTTGCGACCTCATGGACTATACAGTCCATGGAATTCTCCAGGCCCAAATACTGGAATGGGTAGCCTTTCCCTTCTCCAGGGGATCTTCCCAACCCAGAGATCGAACCCAGGTCTTCTGCACTGTGGGTGGATTCTTTACCAGCTGGGCCACAAGGGAAGCCCATATAGGCCGTTACAGAGCATTGAATGCAGTTCCCTTTGCTATACAGTTCAGTTCAGTCGCTCAGTCACATCTGACTGTTTGCAACCCCATGGACTACAGCACGCCAGGCTTCCCTGTCCATCACCAGCTCCTGGAGCTTGCTCAAACTCATGTCCATTAAGTTGGTGATGCCATCCAGCCATCTCATCCTCTGTCGTCCCCTTCTCCTCCTGCCTTCAGTCTTTCCCAGCATCAAGTTATTTTCCAGTGAGTCAGCTCTTCACATCAGGTGGCCAGAGTATTGGAGTTTCAGCTTCAGCATCAGTCCTTCCAATGAATATCGGTAGGTGCTATGTAATAGGTCCTCATTTGTCGTCTGTCTTATATATGGTAGTATGTATATGTCAATCCCAATCTCCCACTTTGTCCCTTCCCCTCTTCCCCCTAGTAACCATGGGTTTGTTTTCTGCATCTGTAACTATTTCAGAGGAAATATATTGTATGGTAACTGCTTTGTTTTTCTTAAATGCAAGCCACCCCATGAGGCTAACCTATCATTTTATTGCTCGCATCTGATTCAGCCCAAATTCAAAGCTATTCAAATCTTCTGGAGGAATCCTGAGATAACACGGCAGCCAAATTTCTGCTTTAACAACCATGTCTTTTGTCCCACCGCTATTGTGAATTCTGAATTCCATCCTGTGTCAGCAATCTTCCTGTTAAGGCCCTATTGATCTGGAGATGGAGGAACTCATTTTTCTTTTCAAGGTATGGAGGTGAACGTGGTCCTGGCACTTAACTAGATGGTGGGAGGAAGTTGGCTTCCAGCCCTCCCCCACCCCCATTCACCCACCATGTCTAATTAAAATGAAGTCTACCTTCTTTGATGAGTTCATAAGTGTTTTACAGACGAGCAGGATGTAGCAACTTTGCAAGACACTGTTTAAAGATCTTCGACATCTGAGAAAGCCACAAAATCCAATAATCCTACTTTCAGAACTCCAGGGTGCCCACCGAGATCAATCTCATATCTAAACATCACATAAAGAGAGTGCATTGCATTATAGACTGGTTTCTATCGAACCCCACCTAAGAAACAGCATTAGACAGTTTTGAAAAAAGAATGGAGCCTATACCAAAGGGAATGGAAAAGGTTGTCAAATTCTAGAAAATTTTCCCCTTGATTAAAGCTGCACTTTCAAAATTGTTACATTATTAACAAAAGTCAGCTTAGCTCCAATTTATCTTCCAGACAGTTTCTTGATGGATTAGATGCTGGGAATGAACAGGAGGAGCTTTTATGTTCCTTTTGGGGACACAAAGGTGCTATTAATTCTTCCCTTGGTACCTGTAGTAATACCTGCACAAGGTCCTTCTGAGTGGGTTAATGAGGGTTGAAGTTGTACTTTTTAGTGGGAGGGGCACCTAGACCCACGCCTGTCCTGGCATATGCCACTCAGTGCAAGGAGTGTGTGTCTGGGGTTTGTTCGCAGACACGACCCAAGCACAGAAAAGAACATTTGAGTCAAATATGTGGAGAGCTTCCTTTTGCTGAGATTGAAAAGGCTTCCTTCAGCTTCTTCTTTCTTGACAAATAATAGCACTGAGAGATGCTTTCCATTTTTCTTTAGGACAAGAAATAGATTTACCTGACACGTTTAGTTTTCTCAGTATTTTTATTTTTGTTAATATTTCTAAAACTATGCTTTATGGAACACTTGATCTGTGTGTAGGGGAAGCAAATATCCCTGTGCTTAATTAACCTTGAAAAATGCTGCTGGAACACATTTAAAGGTTGTCTTTACTGTAGGACTTTTCAGGGCCTTTAATATGCCAAGATGCCTGGTGAATTTTCAAATGGTTGGAAAGGGAAGCTAATATTGAATGTCCTAGACATATTTGATCATGACATTCTTTATCAACAAACCTCTCTCTCTTGACAGCTTTTTTGGGACTATGCTCTGGAAAATGCTTGCTGCTCTAGGTACACATTACTTTTCATTAACACCTTACAGTGTAGACTACGAAGAAGAGATTCAAAAGAAAGGGACAGTCAGGGAGGTTAGGTTTTCCCTTAAAATACACCCTCACTTTTCTTTTGAGTTCTCCCAAGACTGGGTTTTCAAAACTGCAATAATCACCTAAGTCTCTAATTCAAAGGCAGTTACTGGTCATTTGGCTGGATCTGAGCTGTCATAGATACAAACAATTGCTTGGAATTGAGTTATATATTTTTGAGTAGTTCCAATTTCCTCACATCTATACACTTGAGAAGTTCTGAGACAAGAAGTCTTGTCTATTTGAAGCTCAATATCTAGATAAAAGCATCATCTCAGAGGCTCAGCTATTTTTCATACTAAATAGTTTAAACCCATCCCTCTCTTTATGTGACCTTAAAATTTATTTCCATTGTTCTCTAAATATCTTCTGATAGCCCTTTTCAGCCAATGAAAGTTCAGTGTAGACTCCTAACATTGCTTCCCAAAGTTGTAATGTTAGGCTTCCCTGGTGGCTCAGAAGGTAAAGAATCCACCTGTAATGCCAGAGACCCAGGTTCAATCCCTGGATCTGGAAGATCCCTTGGAGAAGGGAATGGACACTCCCACTCCAGTATTCTTGCCTGGAGAATTCCACAGACAGGAGCTCCAGTTCACGGGATCACAAAAGGTTGAACACGACTGAGCGACTAACACTTCATTTTATGTTTACTAAAGTAATGTCACTTGACCTAACTTCCCAAAGCCTACCCTTTTCTGCCTATCTCTTTCTTTCCTCTCTCTTTCCCTCCCTCCTTCTCCCTCTGTCATAAAGAGTTTACTCTTCAATTTTTTGTTAGATATGGACCAATGTCCTTTGGACATGTACATATGTAGGATTTGGGACAAAACCAGGTTAGAAGAGATCTCAAATCAGAAAACCCCAAAACAAGAACCCTAATATGTTCTCACACTATGCTCCATGACCTCTCTTTATTTTGTGCTGGTTCCAACTTAAGTAAATTCCATGGCATTTAGTTGGTGAGACACTAACTCTTTTATGGCAAAATGAATTAGTGTGTTATTTATATATTTTAAACTTAGTTAGACACTCCCTTAAGGCTCACAGCCAAGTCAATAAAGTTATGTTTGAAGATGGAGTTTGAAATTCTATTTTCATTCATTTTAATGGTTTACAAGTAAATTGCATTTTCTACTTCATTCTGTGACATAAGTCAATAGGTATCCAATGTAAATGCAGTTCATTTATATCTGAATTGATGTTCTGTCCGCCATTACCTTATGTTTCTAATGCATTCTGATACATTAGTAAATAGGCTTGTCTGATTAATCATTAGCACATGAAAAGAATTAGCTGTTGCCTGCCAAATGGAATTATTGACACTGATAAGAGGGCCGCCGATGATGGTATCACCTGGAAATGGAGTGTGCAAGTGATTCAAGAAAAAAAATGCCTCCATAAATATGGAGAATTCAGAAAGTATTTCATCATTTCTTCATATGATAGGCATTGTATAGTTTTATTTAAAGAATAAAAAACAAGGACTTCTCTGGTGGCTTGGTGGTTAAGACTCCACACTTCCAATGCAGGGGGTGTGGGTTCCATCCCTGGTCAGGGAAATAAGAGCCCAGATGCTGTATGGCACAGCCAAAAAGTAAAATTTTAAAAATAAACCATCAGCAGCAGAAACAAAAACACAATTTTCTAACACTCTGTTTAAAAAACCATGTCTTGACTTACTTTATAAACTTTGTTGCCTAAAATCTAAATCCATTTTTAGCCTAGGAAAGAAACTTCTTGACCACTACCAACGGAGAATATCAGAGGTTTAGAACCTGGTGGCTCAGATGGCAAAGAATCTGCCTGCAGTGCAGGAGACCTGGGTTTGATCCCTGGGTTGGGAAGATCTCCTGGAGGAGGGCATGGCAACCCAATCCGGTATTCTTGCCTGGAGAATCCCCGTGGACAGAGGCACCTGGAAGGTTACAGTCCATGGGGTCGCAAAGAGTCAGACACGACTGAACAACGAAGTGCACAGAACCTTCAAGAAGAAAAAAAGAGCCCAAGGAAAGCCCTTAGAAGCTGTGGCGCACAACCTGAAGCCCAGCCCTGTTTAGCCTGAATGCCAGTGCTCCAGGTAGCCCGTCTTAATCCAATTTTGCCAGAAAAGTTGATGGAGGCCAGAGAATATACGTGCATGTCACCCACCCACACTCCCCCCCTTCACCCCCCGCCCCCCTCCCGCACATGCCTGCAGGAACACACATCCGCCCAGGGGGGCAGATTTCCATGTGCTTTGGAGAAACCTCATGCTACACATACACAGACGACCAGACTGGGAATCTGTGTGAGGCACCGCAACTCTGCACGTCCCTGGAATAAGGCAGCATGGCATACCTAAAAGGGTCAGAGCCCCATCATTTTGAAAATGCTCATGTAACTCTGCTTTGTTACTGTCTGACCCATTCGATTTAAAAGCTCTTCTGTGTGATTGCCAAGTACATTAATGTGAAGTAACGATAAAGTCTAGCTGCCTGAGCTGCCAAAACCTGGCGCAGTGTCTCCCGGCAGCGCTGCAGTGCGGCGGCAGGTTACAGGGTCGCTATTGCTGGGGTTTGTCTTCCGGAGGATGGGGGCCAAAGAAGTGCTGTCGTCGGTGCGTTTTCTTCCGCTCCGATCTGAAGCCCAGGTGCGAGGTGCTTTAGAAATGTGGCTAATTCAGAGGCGTATTCCCTTGGGAGATTCCTTACTGAGCAAGGACCCGTAGGAAACATGCGTCAGGAGCTTAATGTCTAGCATGTATTTAGTGAGCGACCCACTCTTCCCTTTCCTTAGTTTCCTCCGATGTGTCCAGTTTTGAAAATGATTGCTGTCCCCTCTACCTCCCAAGGTGTTTGAATTTCAAACAAAATGATGCTCACGGAGACATTAAGGAAAGACTTATTAAATGCAAGATGGTGGAAGTCCTGCGTTTATTGTATGTCCTCTCGCTATAAAATTGAAAGCTACTTGAAGACCTGTACAATGGGTTCCCCAGGCAGCATGAACTGAACAATTATTTAAATTTAACTCAAATGAAAAGCTGCATATTGCATTTTCTCATTTCCAGTTTGAGGCAGAATGTTCTCTCACTTTTAATGTGGCCTTCAGACCTATTATATTCCTTTGTAGACTATACACAGGAGATAGTGCATGGATTCCTTTTGAGGTTTGTGTTAAATCAGATGGAGTATGACCAGAGGACTCGTGTGCATCCCCAGTCCCATATATGTTCTTTGATCTTGGCTTCAGGTGGAAGTTGTCTCAGTTGTCCTGATGGGAAAAGTTTTCCAGGGCTTGGCAAACAGCAAGGACCACCACACAGGGACAGGGAAACTCATGATTCATGGGGGATTGATCTGTTGTGCGCATTGGATAGAAAGAGTGGCTATCATATGGGTTCTGGAGCCCAGTTGCCTGTGTTCTCATCTTGGGCTTCTCACTTGCAAGTCGTGTGACTTTGGACAAAGTTACTGTTAACATGCCTCTGCCTTGCTTTTCTCATTTGTGCAATAGGGATTATCATACCACCTAACTCATGGGATTGTTGAGAAGAGTAAAGTTATAAAACGTGTGTTAGCCTTGAGTTCAATATTTGGCTCGTAATCAAAAAACCTCACTATCGTGTTTATTCCTGAAGACAATGACGGTGGTGGTGGTGACGAACATAGTGCAGGATTAGTGGGAGGTGGGCTTGGCTGTCTGCCAGACAGGAATGTGAGAAGTTCTGAACATCATTCTTAGATTTCCCTGAGTGTTAACAAAGTGATTGGGGGTCCTCAGAGTAACTCATACCTGGGATGCTTAAAGATCTCTTTCCCTAAACTATGTTTGCCTCTTTCTTTTTTTTTTTTTTTTTTTTTGGTAGGACTTGTCTGTCTGGTTCCCAGCCATATCACCCATGCCAAGAATAGTGCCTGGAGTCTGGTCAGCACTCAATAAATATTTGTGAAGTGTATGAATGACTCTTCTACTCCTGAAAGGGAATCCTTTGCTTTTTGTATTTAGTTTAAGATACATTTGCCAGATTCATGGCAACTAAGTGAGTTCCTTTCCCTTACACTGAAAATAAGAGTAATAGAGGACTATTTTTCTCGTTATAAAATAGACAGAGTTGGTTTAAGCATGTCAACACCTGGGGCTATAAATACCAGTCTCCGGCTCTACCACACTACACATTTGGGGATCCACTGGAGTCACCCTTCAGTGAAACTGTCACTGAGAAAGCACTCAATGGAACACAAGGACCTTCTTATGCTTTCCTTCCTAAGCTGGATCCTCATGTAACATCGCTTCATTTCCTACAACAGCACCCAGAAATGTGGCAGCAAGCCATTCTCTGGGCAGGGGCAAGGAAGCCAGGAAGTGTGAAATTTTATTAATTATTACAAAAATAAACTGCGGGGCTGAGACTCGCTACCACTAAGTGCAAGTGTGAAAATCCCACTTCCCTGGTGAAGAAAAAACTCCTCGTTAACTACAAAGATTTTCCCTCAGCAACACGTAAGGCAGGAGGAGAGAATAGAATGTAGACATTATCAGCATTTTAAACAAATGGCAAGTTTATCTCTCAAAGGTGATGCTGTAAATCATATTTCCTTCCATGGTAGTAGTAGATGCTGCCGTGTTGTTCTTTTTCCTTTCAAATATTTTTTTCCCCTAGAAAAGATCTAGGAAACAGGTTGTCCATTGATTCATGTCTTGCAACATGTTAGCTATTAATAATATTCTCATTTCATAATTTTTCCCTCTTTTGAATGTGTTCCAGATGTTCACCTTGCAAATGTGAATTTTAAATGCTCACTGTTTCAATCATCTTGTGTGCCAGGAACTTTAAGCCAGTTGGTAGCCTTCTTTTCAACACGAAAAGGTGACTGTGAAAAGTTGAGGAGGGGGGGACAGCACATTCCTGTGATAGAAGAGGGGGGTGGATATGAAAATAGATGCATGATTTTGACTTTTTGGAATTTTGTGACTCTCTCTATTCATATATTTTGAAGAAATTGATTTTATGCTTTTATTTTTTGATAAATAATATTTTTAAAACATTGATGGACAAAATAGGTTTATTACAGAGTAACATTAGGATAAAACTTGGGTTTGATTTGCAGTTCAGACTGCTATTTTGAGGAAAAAATGGCAACTGATGAAGTTCTCAAGTCAGCATGCCAGCAAGGTATCTAATAAGTCAAGTTGTCTAATTGCCTTTACTAGAAAGTGACCTGAGTAGTTGTTGTTCAGTTGCTGAGTCGTGTCCAACTCTTTGCAACCCCATGGACACCAGGCTCATCTGTCTTTTACTATTTCCCAGAATTTGTTCAAATTCATGTCCATTGAGTATGATGCTGTCTAACCATCCCACCCATCCTCTGTCACCATCTTCTCCTTTTGCCTTCAATCTTACCCAGCATTGGGTTCTTTTCCAATGAGTCAGCTCTTTGCATCAGGTGACCAAAGTATTGGAGCTTCAGCTTCAGCATCAGTCCTTTCAATGAATATTCAGGGTTGGTTTCCTTCAGGATTGACTGGTTTGATCTCACAGTCCGCAGGACTCTCAAGAGTCTTCTCCTGCACCACAAATCGAAAGCATCAATTCTTTGGCACTCAACCTTCTTTATGGTCTGACTCTCACATCCGTACACGACTACTGGAAAAACCATAGCTTTGACTATAGAGATCTTGGTTGGCAAAGTTATATCTTTGCTTTTAATATGCTGTCTAGGTTTGTCATATCTTTTCATCCAAAGAACAAGTGTCTTTTAATTTTGTGGCTGCAGTCACTGTCCACAGTGATTTTGGAGTTCAAGAAAATAAAATCTGTCAGTTTCCACTTTTCCCCCTTCTATTTGACATGAAGAGATGGGGCTAGATGCCATGATTTTAGTTTTTTGAATGTTGAGTTTTAAGTCGGGTTTTTCACTTTCCTCTTTCTCCTCATCAAGAGGCTCTTAGTTCCTCTTGGTTTTCTGCCATTAGAGTGGTATCATCTGCATATCTGAGGTTGTTGATATTTCTACTGCCAATCTTGATTCCAGCTTGTGATTCATCTAGCCCAGCATTTCACACAATTACCAAAACAAAATATAGTTCTTCAAAAAAAAAAAAAAAAACACAGGACATACTGCTCACTGCATGACTGTTAGGTCAAAAGCGGTATGGAATTTTTTGATCAAGAAGTGATCTTAGGTTCCTGTGGTTTCGTTCATGAGAGTTCGTTTCTCGTTTAGCAAATTCTGTGATTTATGGTATTGTTTATGGGTTTCTTGTCCATTTGTAGGAAGAAACTTGGATGCTTAAGATGAGTTCTAGAGGACTATTTTGTGCTATCAGTTTGCTATATCATTTAGGGTCAGGTTTTTGTCCTATAACAGAGACTCAATGAAATAAGAGGCATAAAGAACAAAGAGGTTTGCCTCTCCCTCGTGTACTAGGCCCCATGTTTGGCAGGACAGCCTTGTTCCCCATATTCATTTGTGGGCTTGGGTTCCTGCCACATCATTGTTGCTTCACACCCCAGGTCATTTTCGTCATCTCATGGTTGAAGCTGCATTGTTACCCTACCCAGCTTCCAACCAGCAGGAAGAAGAAAGTGTACAGGACGCATATCTAATACCATAGGAACCAGACACATGACTTCCTGTCACACTCCACGGGTGAGGACTTTGTTACCCGGCCCCTTGACTCTGGGGGGTTCTGGAAAATTAGTCTGGCTGAGCATATGGGAGCCTTGTTGCAATTCTAATCCTGTGATGGAAGAAGACAGATTAGATGGACTTCTAGCATTGTCCATCACAACCAGCTCCCTGCCCCCAACACACACAAAACTCCTGGCCTTTATACCCATGGGCCATCCCCTATCCCAGCGCCCAGGGTTGTAGAAATTTTCCAAACCCTGGGCCTCGATTTGGTAGCCCCATATTTTCCTCCTCAGTTAAACTCTCCTCTTGCACTCTCCACAGAAATATAATCTCAAGGTTTTTACATCAACTTTCTTTATCTTCCCCAAGCTTGCAGGGCCAAAACCAGCCAACAAACACTGTACCAGCTCTATAGTATCCATTTGGATTTCCCTTCCACCTTAACCTAAAGTTTCTCTTTTCTAGCCCTTTCTATTACACAGAACCAAGAGATCACCTTGAAATAAATAAACCTAAGCACAATAATTGCTGACTAGGTAGAAGTCCTATGTCTTTTTTTTTCCTGTGTTACCTTTATAGTGACATTTATTCTTTGGTCCTTGTGGTTTAATTTGCAGGACCAGTATGGCGGTGTGGAAGTATCTATTGTTCATCTTTCCATGTCAGTTTCTAAAATCAATATGAGTGTGCTCTCTTGTGGGAGCCAGTGCTATGTAAAAAGTACGGACTCTGAAGTTAGACTGGTCTGGGTTTGAGGTTCATTTGCTGGGTGGCTGTGGCTACATTCCTTCCTTAATTCAGTTCAGCCTCAGTTTACCCATGCTTACTCTGAGGATAATACACTTTCTCTCATGTGGCTGTTGTGGGCATTGAAGGAGTTCATATTGTAGGATATATGATAGGGGCCAAGTGGGAGTAGCTCAGAATATTATAAAAGCAGTGAGATCAGTAACCTGAGTTCCTGAGTCTCCTTAGCTGTTGACTTGTCTTTCTCATTTAGATTACCATTTAATCTCTCTGTGCACCAGCCTCCTCATCTACAAATCAGGAGTTAGACTTACCTTACCTACAAAATGGTGCTGAAGAAAAGAATGATTAAGACAATGGATGTGAATGCACTTAGGGAGAAAAAAACAATGAACCAGAAAAAGTGCTGTGCAAATATGAATCATTGTTTCTTATCAAGGTCCCCAATTCAAGATGCTGACTACTTTTGGTTTCAGATTGAAGGTTGGTATTCTTCCAAATATATAGCTAGATCCAGTGGCTCCTATAGAATTCACAGAACATGAAAGATCCTCCAGGCAACTATTATTACATTAATTTAACCCCAAGCCTTGTCACTTGAATAAATAAGTAAAAATAACTTGTGCTATAGTTGGGGTCAGGATGGTCTAATATTTTCAGATTTTAATCTTCCCCAGTGGAAACACCATTAAATGGACATGCTGGAGAGAGTTAAGGGAAATTAATAGAATGTTGACAATAGCTCAACACAGTTAAAAAAATATTGCAAGCTTGTTCTCTGGTATCCTGTTGTGACATGAACTTACAGGCAATTGGGAGGATCATGGGCAAGAATCTGGCTATTTCTCACTATGATGTGGTTTGTGCTGTTGCTGTAGTTGATTTTATATCCTAAGGTTGGCCTTGGCAATGGAATATGGACAAGTCAGTTTATATATATATTTTATAAATGGGTGATATTTGTTTTTGGTTTGGGATTATGAAAGTGTTAATTACCAAAAATTTGGAAAATGTAGAAAGTCACAAATGAGAGTTTGGTTTTTTTTTTTTAAATACCTGTAACTCTTAGTAAATTAGCTTATTTCTCTCAAAATCTGTGGATTTCATAATGAAGGATGTGAGATTAATGACAGAAGCAGGGTGGAAGGGCATTAAGGGTTTGAGGTTAGAGGAGTATTTTTGGACCCTCAGTTTGTGGGGATGGGGGTTGGGGTGGATATTTTTACAGTTACTGTGGCCACAGTAAAGGAAGTAGAGGGACATAAGCAAGCTGTGAAGCATGTGTGTGTGTGTGTGTGTGTGTGTGTGTGTGTGTATTTTGATGGCTCTCTCATCTTTCATTTTCTACCCATCAATAAGCCTTTGGCCCACCCTGCCATTGTACTAGTCCACAACCTCTACCCTGAGGCAGAACTCTAGAACTAACCCACTATATTCAGTTATGCCTATGAATGAGTGCCCAGATCCATTCTGTATGTCTCCTTTCAGGAGGTTTCTCATCTTCCTCTCACATTCTCATTCCACTCCCTTCAACCTGTCCTTCTGATTTGAGCCACCACTTCCCTGGTGGCTCAGATGGTAAAGCGTCTGTCCACACTACAATGCGGGAGACTCGGGTTCGATCCATGGGTCAGGAAGATCCCCTGGAGAAGGAAATGGCAACCCACTCCAGTACTCTTGCCTGGAAAATGCCATGGACGGAGGAGCCTGGTAGGCTGCAGTCCACGGGGTCACTAAGAATTGGACACAACTGAGTGACTTCACTTTCTGATTTGAGCAGTCATGTGGGCAGGACTGATGGGGTACATCATCTGACCTCCTCTGGGGCCCCAAATCTCAGTGGTTTAACACAACAAAGGCTCATTTTTGTAATCAGTAGAAGTCCACCACCAATCAGCAGGAGGACTCTGCTCATTGTAGTGACTCAGGGACTTCGCTAGACAGAGGTACCATATGTGTCCACGATAGTCAAAATAAGAATCATGTTCTGGTTCTTTAAACTTCCACCAGACATAAATATTGGGCTGGCCAATAAGTTCGTTCGAGTTTTCATACATGCTTAAGGAAAATCCAAATGAACCTTTTGGCCAACCCATTACGTCTTCAGCTTGCATTTTGTCATGCAAAGGAAGCTGTATGCTCACATCTAATTGCATGTGCCCAAGAGAAGGGAACAGGATGTTTGTAAAAAGTCCTAATGGCATCTTTACTGGACAATATGAATTCCACACACTCTCTAGGAAGTTCCTACCACACGCAGCCAAGCTTCTTGCAGGTATGGGCCAGAGGTATACTCATAGGTAAACTGCTTCCATAACTCCTAAATCCTGTCAGTATGATGGTCACACTGGAAAGTACTAGAAAACAGGGCTTGTCTGCTCATTTTTCTTTATTAAGTCTTCAACTCAGATCTGTCGAAGGCAATAAGCAATGTCCTGACCAGAATCTATTACTTTTTGATAGAATTACCTTGGAATGATATTGACCACGGTTGGCTGTTTTTCTTCTGTATACAGTTGTTTTGGTTAAGGCAACCTGCTTTTATAGTTCTTGTTCTTACAGAGCTCATACTGTGTTAGAAGAGGCACACAAAGGACATAAGGGCAACATGAATGTAAAAGGCTACGGAGGGAACTTTGACCTGGTCTTGATGGGGAGTAAATGTTGATTAGGTCTGGTGGTGTGAGCAAGAAGGGCACTGTAGGCAGAGGGCACAGGCTGGGCAAAGGATGAGTAGCAAGAGGAAAAGGAGGCATTCTGGAGTCTGGAAGAAGACCAGGTTGGATGAACAGAGAGCGGTGTAGTCAGCATATGGGATCTGATAGGCCTGGTTAAGGATGACTGTCTTCATCTGCAGATCTAGAAAACTAGATTTGCATTTCGAAACCAGTGCTCTGAAGACAGTGTGGAAAATGGAAAGCTACAAAGTTGCATGCTGAGGGCAATGAAAGGACAATTGCCCTGTACAACATGAGCTTAGATGAGGATGTAATGACAGAGTAGAAAAGCAGTCAAGGGAGGTGGGGCTGGGAGAAATACTCAACAGTCTTCTCAAAAGCCTTGCTCTGCATATAACAGGAAAGCTAAGAACATGAGATAGAGAGTGTCTCCATACCAGCCACTGTATCGCAGGAAGAAAGCTGCCATATTGAATGGACAAATTGGCAGTTTTCACATGGATTCCCATTTCAGGGGTCGAAACATGTGGGGTGGCAGCAGGTATAAATCTCTCAAGTAACCACTGATTAGGAAAAGATTGCTTTTTCCTCTTGTCCAAAAGCTCTTGGATGCATCAATAAGAGAACTGAATCAATAGCACCGTTTGGTCCTCTAAATATTTTTCCAAAAATGGAGAAATTATTTCACTGTTTATGTGCTCCTGAAAGGTGCTTTCTGAGTAGAGACGCAGGAGCATGCTGACCATTGTACAGCACCCCAAGGCCCCACCACTGTTGCCATTTGACTGTTCTACCTGGCTTAGTGCAGAATTTATAATTGCTCTTTATGATATAGAACTAAGCCCTGAAATTGAACTCTGGGAATAGACATCTGGCCCATACTCTTAAAGCAGACCATATGCTTAAAGTAAAAATTTCTGCATGATTCATGAGATAAGGTCACAAGATGTCGTCAGTGGGTGACCGGATGTTAACTCTTCACTGATCCCCTCCCGAAAAGCAAAAACTTTGCTTCCAAGTGACTCTAGTCCTGTGTATATTTTCTTTACTTCCATAGTTCATTATGCACACTGCAGTGATTTGTTGACAGTACAAGGCAAATCCACGATAAAACCAGAGAACTTCTCCAAAGTAAATATTTGGTGCTACAAAACAGGGGCTTTTTGCACATTAATCCAATAATAAAATATAGTCTGCGGGAGGAACAAGGAGCATTTGCTAATTTCCTAAATTGCTGTAGGTCACAGAGGCTTCTAATTGATTTGAAAAATATTTTCTTTATGGAGAAGTAATATTTCCAGTCAGGAGGTCTAGCTCCTTAATGCTGTGGGTAGCCGAGGAGGCCCCCAGATGCTATGAACCAGAGGGGTGAGGGGAGAAGCTGAGGAATTGGCCTGCTCTAATCCACCTCGTGGTTTTGAAGGCAATATAGGAGGCGCAGCTAGGAGAACATACATGAATTGGCTCTGAGAAGACAAAACTCTGCCCAGTGTGTGAGTCTGGAGCAAGTAAGAGGCTTGCCACTTCTTTGAGAGCTTCCTGGGCCCATCCCTGTCTACTTTACAACATTTCTAGAACTTGACTTTGCTCTGGAAACAGCTCGGGGAACAAAAGCAAAAGACAGATGGATATATGAGCTCAGTGTAGAGGAGGAAAGATGCACGTATACACTCATAATTACAAGAGGGTGAAAAACGCCCCTTGGAGAATGCTGGCATGGGGAAGCACATATGCATCATATGTTTGCTTTGTCATGGTGACCCAGAGGAAGCGATGGACTCAGGGAGGTGGGGGAATTCAGGAGAGGGCAACACTTTGAGTTCAAAAGCAGGAGTAGGAATTTGCTAAGAGAAAAAAAAATGATAAAAAACAGTGAACTTGACAAATCAGCCATGTAAGCAAGTTTACAGCTACAATTCTATCATAGCTGATGAATAGAAGGAGAAGGGATTAAAAATCGTGGAGGTATACATTTTGTGCCAGGGACTATGGCAAGTGCTTTCTACGCATTGTTTCAATGAGATGGTCCCTGGTGTTGACCTAAACTTTAGAGAGCCTGAACAATTTTCCCAATACAACTTGGCAGAAAATTTGAACTCAAGATTCCTCTATGTAGGTTTTCTGTGTTAACCCAAATACTGTATTGCTACCCAAGCTGACTGCCGAAACACCGTGAGACTGGGGATAAAGGAAGTTTCATGGGTTTCCCAACTGAAAGGGTTTTTAAAAACTTGGTATCATAAAAGCAAAATAAACACTGGAGATTAGGAAGCTTGTGACTCTCAGCAACAGCCTCCATAAAGCTGCCGTGTTGATGTAGAAGCTTTGTGAATCTGTGGCAGCATCCATAACCCTTGAATTCATAGTGGCAGTTTGAAAACTCTGAATCAAGGAAGGATAGTTCCAAGCGGCCCATTTAGAATGAGGTGAAGGTATATTTGGGTCAGATCTCACTCTTGTTAATGGCATATATTTCCTTACATCCTGTGACTTCCTGCTCGGTTCTATAGAGCACCACCTCAGTGGACACCTCAGTGGGGGAAAGTCCATTAACCTACTTGACTAGCATCATGTCGACCCAGGCAACATAAACTGGCTTTCTCAATAGCTCTATGAGACTCACAGAGCCCAGATTTGCAATGTAGACAAATAAAACTCAGCCCATTTAGCTCTATGGGAACTCTAGGTCACCCTTCTTTTTAATTCCTGGGCTCTCTCTTTTTCAGAGAGGTTTATAGTGAAGTTTCTCACTGGCATTGCCAGAGCCCCTTAGTATTAGGAGAAAATGATCTGCAAGAAAAAATTGAGTTTGGACAATAGAAGGCCAGATGCCACACTCTGTAAATAAATTTTTTAAAAGCATGCAATGCAGCCAGCTGCACCATATAAACTCAGGTTTTTATACCACATTGTTGTATTCTGTGTATCCTCATTTGGTTCCAACATCTGTTCATCCCTGTCCATTCCTCCCATATATTAGTTATAATTACATACACAGGAGCTTGTTTATGAAGCTGAGGAACTGACCCAACAGCAGTGCTTTGGTGGTTCTCTCACACACTTTGATAAAGACACTGATGAGTCTTTTCAGGAATTAAGCTTAGGCTGATTTGTTCTGGAGAGCAAGACCAAACTCAGATTTGTGTGTTACCCTCCTGAAGTGAAGAAGTGCGTCTTTTTAAATATAATTTTATTTATTTATTTATTTTGGCTGCACTGGCTCTTCGCCGCTCCTTGGGCTTTCTTCTCTAGTTGCAGCGAGCGAGGGCTACTCTCTAGTTGCCGTGCACAAGCTTCTCATTGCAGTGGCTTCCCTTGTTGCCAGACGTGGGCCCTGGGGTGCACAGGCTTCAGTAGCTGCAGCACATGGGCTCAGCAGTTGAGGCTCCCAGGCTCTAGAGCACAGGTTCAATAGTCGTGGCGCATGAGCTTAGTTGCTCTGTGGTATGTGGAATCTTCCTGGATCAGAGATCAAACCTGTGTCTCTTGCATTGGCAGGCAGATTTCTCACCACTGAGCCACCAGGGAGGCCCAAGACGTGCTCCTTCCATTTCTTTTATTCGTTTCCCAAAGCAGCTTGCTATCTGTTGGACTCTCTACCTTTGCCCAATTAATTCCTTTTCAGTGTTCTATCAAAATGTTATTTGGTTGCAGTCTCATCCTAGCTCTCCAGCTAGAAGAGATCTTTTTATTCTCCAAATTTCATTGAATTTCATACCTGTGGTTGCCTACTGAGTACTTAGCTATTTTTTCTTGAATTAAGATATTTCTTATTGGTGAATTCCCAAAAGTAACTGTTAATTATATGTTTCCGGATAAAATCAGCACTGATTTTTATGAATAATAAATGCTTAAAATTGTCTTTGAATAGATTCAAATGGGGATGTAGCTCAGTAAATTACAGATTTTAAAAAAATTTGAAAGATCTTATCAACTATTAGCCTGTGGTTAGATAAACTCTGAACCCAAGTTTGATCCCTGGGTTGGGAAGATCCCTTGGAGAAGGAAAATGGTAACCCATTCTAGTATTCTTGCCTGGAGAATCCCATGGCCAGAGGAGCCTGGCAGGCTACTGTCCATGGGGTTGAAAGAGTCGGACATGACTTAGTGACTAAACAAAACCAAAGTCTGGAGATAAATTCCAGGCTCAGGTTCAAAAACATTTTTTTTAAGTTGACAGTATTTAGAATGCAGAAGATTGCACATAAATCTCTACATTTCTGGCTTCAACTCTTAAGTCCAAAGCTGGATAATACACAGAACTTCTCTATTTAAGCAGGAAATATATGTGGTTTTCACTTTGAGTCTTATCTGGCATATTTTCCCAATTTATTTTACCTGCTCAATCTCTGTAGAAATTTGAGTTTTTAATACTTGCAATAAGATTATGGATTTTTATGACAAATGATGATTATTATAACCAGCTTCCCTTTGGACTAACTTATATCACACTAACCCATCCACTAAGAGCAACTAGAAAAGTTGGATATGTGTTTTAGAAATCCATCTGAAGACATTGGAGGGCCAATAAGGCAACCAAGATGTACATGAGAGTGATCCTGGAGAAAAGGGGACTGCATGAAGTTAAACTGAAAAGTCTTCAGTACTCTTTCACTTGAGGCACTTGCTGATTTACAAACAACAAAAGGTAAGAGAATAAGATCAACTATGAAAAGAATCCGAGCAAAATTTTTTGCTAAGGGAGATAAAAATTGGTTGGAATTTAGAATTCTTTTCAAGGTAATTCATAAGAAGGCAAAGTCCTAGAGAGGAAAATGTAGACAAATCAGTTGAGATTTCCACATGTCTTTTTCAGTTGAGGCATTTGACAATTTGTAAACAGCACAGAGGCTAAGATGCTGGGCAGAGCTTTTGACAGTCTCCTGGCACCAGGGAGACAAAATTAGAGTTTGGAACTCTCCAGGGAGAGAAAGAGTTTTGACAAACATATGTGGATTTCAGTGGGTACCACCAAATGGCCGCATCCTGAGGGTAAGTGTATTTCTGAAATGGCTCAGTTTCAAATGCCTTCATTCTAGACTGGACTAATGTGATACGCCTCTGCTCTAACTACGTGATAGTGCGAAGTAGAACTTCTCTGGATGTAGAAAACATCATCCAAAGCCTCTAGAGATTTCATACAAAATAAGTGGGACTTAATAAAATATTAATAGGCTGTATGGAAACAGTACTACATCAGAAAATTCAAAAGAAAGAAAAAAGCCTGCTAATAACACAAATCCACAGACAATCCAGATAATGGTGACTAAGAAACAGACTTTAAAATTATTGTGACATCAGCAGATGGTCAACACCGAAACCAGATTGATTATATTCTTTGTAGCCAAAGATGGAGAAACTCTATACAATCAGCAAAAACAAGACCAGGAGCTGACTGTGGCTCAGATCATGAACTTCTTATTGCCAAATTCAGACTTAAATTGAAGAAAGTAGGGAAACCACTAGACCATTCAGGTATGACCTAAATCAAATCCCTTATGATTATACAGTGGAAGTGAGAAATAGATTTAAGGGCCTAGATCTGATAGAGTGCCTGATGAACTATGGACTGAGTTTCGTGACATTGTACAGGAGACAGGGATCAAGACCATCCCTATGGAAAAGAAATGCAAAAAAGCAAAACAACTGTCTGAGGAGGCCTTAGAAATAGGTGAGAAAAGAAGAGAAGGGAAAAGCCAAGGAGAAAAGGAAAGATATAAGCATCTGAATGCAGAGTTTCAAAGAATAGCAAGAAGAGTTAAGAAAGCCTTCTTCAGCCATCAATGCAAAGAAATAGAGGAAAAGAACAGAATGGGAAAGACTAGAGATCTCTTCAAGAAAATTAGAGATACCAAGGGTACATTTCATGCAAAGATGGGCTCGATAAAGGACAGAAACTATATGGACCTAACAGAAGCAGAAGATATTAAGAAGAGGTGGCAACAATACACAGGAGAACTGTACAAAAAGAGCTTCACAACACAGATATTCACGATGGTGTGATCACTAACCTAGAGCCAGACATCCTGGAATGTGAAGTCAAGTGGGCCTTAGAAAGCATCACTATGAACAAAGCTAGTGGAGGTGATGGGATTCCAGTAGAGCTATTTCAAATCATGAAAGATGATGCTGTAAAAGTGCTGCACTCAATATGCCAGCAAATTTGGAAACCTCAGCAGTGGCCACAGGACTAGAAAAGGTCAGTTTTCATTCCAATCCCAAAGAAAGGCAATGCCAAAGAATGCTCAAACTACCACACAATTGCACTCATCTCACATGTTAGTAAAGTAATGCTCAGAATTCTCCAAGCCAGGCTTCAGCAATACGTGAACCATGAACTTCCAGATGTTCGAGCTGGTTTTAGAAAAGGCAGAGGAACCAGAGACTAAATTGCCAACATCCAGTGGATCATGGAAAAGCAAGAGAGTTCCAGAAAAGCATCTATTTGTGCTTTATTGCCAAAGCCTTTGACTGTGTGGATCACAATAAACCGTGGAAAATTCTGAAAGAGATGGGAATACCAGACCCTTGACCTGCCTCTTGAGAAACCTATATGCAGGTCAGGAAGCAGCAGTTAGAACTGGACATGGAACAACAGACTGGTTCCAAATAGGAAAAGGAGTCCGTCAAGGCTGTATATTGTCACCCTGCTTATTTAACTTATATGCAGAGTACATCATGAGAAATGCTGGACTAGAAGAAGCACAAGCTGGAATCAAGTTTGCCGGGAGAAATATCAATAACCTCAGATATGCAGATGACACCACCCTTATGGCAGAAAGCGAAGAGGAACTCAAAAGCCTCTTGATGAAAGTGAAAGAGGAGAGTGAAAAAGTTGGCTTAAAGCTCAACATTCAGAAAACGAAGATCATGGCATCTGGTCCCATCACTTCCTGGGAAATAGATGGGGAAACAGTGCAAACAGTGTCAGACTTTATTTTGGGGAGCTCCAAAATCACTGCAGATGATGATTGCAGCCATGAAATTAAAAGACGCTTACTCCTTGGAAGGAAGGTTATGACCAACCTTCCTTCTGCATATTAAAAGCAGAGATATTACTTTGCCAACAAAGGTCCATCTAGTCAAGGCTATGGTTTTTCCAGTGGTCATGTATAGATGTGAGAGTTGGACTGTGAAGAAAGCTGCATGCCGAAGAATTGATGGTTTTGAACTGTGGTGTTGGAGAAGACTCTTGAGAGTCCCTTGGACTGGAAGGAGGTCCAACCAGACTATCCTAAAGGAGATCAGTCCTGGGTGTTCTTTGGAAGGAATGATGCTAATGGTGAAACTCCAATACTTTGGCCACCTCATGCGAAGAGTTGACTCATTGGAAAAGACCCTGATGCTGGTAGGGATTGGAGGCAGGAGGAGAAGGGGACGACAGGGGATGAGATGGTTGGATGACATCACCAACTCGATGGACATGAGTTTGAGTGAACTCTGGGAGTTAGTGATGGACAGGAAGGCCTGGCGTGCTGCAGTTCATGGGATCACAAAGAGTCGGACACGACTGAGTGATTGAACTGAACTGACCTGAATGTGTTTGATAAAATGGACAAGATGAAGAAAATCATCACAGAATGGGAATCCTTACAAAAGAATCAAAAGGAACTTCTGTTACTGAAAAATAATAGAAATTAAGTACTAATACATTGGTTGAATGGCAGATAAAGTGTACTGAAAATTAGTGGAATGGAAGACAAGTCAATAGAAAATATTCAGACCAAAGAATGGAGAGAAATAAAAATGTATAACACATACAAATCTAATATACACGTAATCCAAGTTTTAGTGGATATGAGAGAAGAAAGAAGGAACGAGAGCAATATTTAAAAAAAGTAATGACCGAGAATTTTGCCAAACTGAAGAAAACATCATGCTACAGGTTATTTAAACCAGAACAGGATAAGTATAACATTAAAAATAAATAAAAACATAACACATGCCTAGGCTCACAGTAGCAAAACTGCTGAAAGCCAAAAACAAAATGAAATGTGAAAGCAGCTGGGAGAAGGGAAGAATTCTAACTTGCAAAGAAGCAACAAGACTAACAGCAAATTTTCAACAAAAATAATGGAAGTCAGAACACAAGGGCTTCTCTGGTGGCTCAGATGGTAAAGAATCCGCTTGCAATGTGGGAGATCTGGGTTCATTCCCATGGTTGGGAAGATCCCCTGGAGGAGGGCATGGCAACCCATTCCAGTGTCTTGCCTGGAGAATCTCCATGCACAGAGGAGCCTGGCAGGCTACAGTCCATGGGGTCACAAAAAGTGGGATATTATTGAGCAACTAAGCACAGCATTTTTATTTTTGGGGGGAATTTCCCTCATAGCTCAGTTGGTAAAAAATCCTCCTGCAATGTAGGAGACCTGGGTTCGATCCCTGGGTTGGGAAGATCCCCTGGAGAAGGGAAAGGCTACCCAGTCCAGTATTCTGGCCTAGAGAATTCCATGTACTATATAGTCCAGGGGGTCACAAAGAGTCGGACACAACTGAGTGACTTTCACTTTCACTTCACAGAACACAAAGGGAGACATTTCCAAAGTGCTAAAAGGAAAAAAAAAAAAAAAAGATTGTCAAGTTAGATTCTACATGAAGTGAAAATACCCAGGAAAAGTGAGAGTGGAATAAAGACATTTTTAGACAAGCAAAATCTAAAATAATTAGCCAGCAGCAGACTTGTAATAAAAGAAATAGTAAGGTGGTAATGATTGAGGAAAGGGGTTATATCTTCAGTCAGATAGAAACATGAAAATGAAGGAAAGCATGACTACAAATCGGTGGACAGCCTAAGTTCATATCAATATCTTGTAGGATTAAATACATAGGTAGAATTTAAAATGTACAGTGATTATATAAAAGTCATGAGATGAAAGATTCAATTAAAATTTTCTAAGATCTATGTGTTAATCAGAAGTTGGTATAAATACTAAATTTTATTGTTCTCCATAAAATCAAAAATCCATATTATAATATCTAGTTTAACTAATGAAAGAACTGTGAAATTATATATAACCAACAATTAATGATGTGAAAATGGAATAGTCAAAACTACTTTATTTATCAATAAAGAAACAAGAAAGAAGATAAAAAGGAACATAAAACCTGTGGAACACATAGAAAACAAAAACTAAGATGATAGATATAAACACATATGTCCATAATTACATTAAATTTATTCAGACTAACTGTGCTGGTTAAAAAAGATTGCTATATTGAATAAAAATTTAAAACCTAATTATAGGCAGCTTACAAGACAAAACTTAAATGTAATTTTATAGATAAAGTGAAACAATACATCAGCAAAGACATACCATTCAAATACTAACAACAACAACAAAAAAGTGGTGTAGATAGACTAATATTAGAAAAATCGATTTTTAGGAAAGGTGAATAATAACGAGGGATAGTTCATAATATTAGATGAGAAAACATCTAATAATATATGGGAAGATAGAATAATTCTAAATTTCTATGTACCTAAAACATATTCTGTGAATATGTAAAGCAAGTATCAACATAATTAAAAGTAGAAATAAAAAAAAAACCCAAAGCATAATTGGAGACATTAATATACCTCTCTCAATCACTGAGAAAGTGAACCTTAAAAATTCTGATAAAGGAGACCTGAACTACGTGATTGACTTATTCCTCCTAATTGACATTAGAGAACATAGCACCCATAGCTGCAGAACTACAAAATACATATTCCCTTTAAAGTGTGCGTGGACTGTTAACCCATATTGCACTGTGAAGCAAATATCAATAAATTTCAAAGGATTATATTATCTATAGTATGTTCTTTGATCACAGTGAAATTAAACTAGAGATTAATTTTTTTTTAATTTTTAGAAAATCCTCATATGTTGGGCTATTAAGCAGCACACATAAAAAACACATGTATCAGAGATAATGCATGGACAAGTATTCTCTATGTTCTGACTGATCCACCAGCTGCTTGTTCCCTAGTCTTCCTCTCCTCAAGCTTCGCTATTCCTTGAAAGAGAACAATATTGAAATTATGCCAACTAATAACCGCACATGAACCGTGAACTTCCAGATGTTCAAGCTGGTTTTAGAAAGGGCAGAGAAACCAGAGATCAAATTGCCAACATCCGTTGGATTAACAAAAAAACAAGAGAGTTCCAGAAAAACATCTATTTCTGCTTTATTGACTATGCCAAAGCCTTTGACTGTGTGGATCACCAAAAACTGTGGACAATTCTGAAAGAGATGGGAATACCAGACCACTTGACCTGCCTCTTGAGAAACCTATATGAAGGTCAGAAAGCAACAGTTAGAACTGGACATGGTACAACAGACTGGTTCCAGATAAGAAAAGGAGTACGTTAAGGCTGTATATTGTCACCCTGCTTATTTAACATATATGCAGAGCACATCATGAGAAACGCTGGGCTGGAAGAAGCACAAGCTGGAATCAAGATTGCCGGGAGAAATATAAAAAACCTCAGATACGCAGATGATACCACCCTTATGGCAGAAAGTAAAGAGGAACTAAAGAGCCTCTTGATGAAAGTGAAAGACGGGAGTGAAAAATTAGCTTAAAACTCAACATTCAGAAAGCTAAAATCGGAGGGAAAGATGGCGGAGGAATAGGACGGGAAGATCACGTTCTCCCTCACAAATTCCTCAAAAGAACATTTCAACGCCGAGCAAACTCCACAAAACAACTTCTGTAGGCTGGCAGAGGACATCAGGCAACCAGAAAAGCAGACCATTGTCTTCAAAAACAGGTAGGAAAAAATATAAAAGACGAAAAAGGAGACAAAGGAGGTGGGGAGGGAGCTCCGTCCCGGGAAGGGAAGCCCGTCCCGGGAAGGGAATTTTAAGAAGAGAGGTTTCCAAACACCAGGAAACACTCTCCCTGCCGAGTCTGTGGCGAGCCTTGGAAACACAGAAAGCTAAAATCATGGCATCTGGTCCCATCACTTCGTGGAAAATAGATGAGGAAACAGTGGAAACAGTGTCAGACTTTATTTTTGGGGGCTCCAAAATCACTGCATATGGTGACTGCAGTCATGAAATTAAAAGACACTTGCTCCTTGGAAGAGAAGTTATGACCAACCTAGACAGCATATTAAAAAGCAGAAATATTACTTTGCCAACAAGGGTCGTCTAGTCAAAGCTATGGTTTTTCCAGTATTCATGTATGGATGTGAGAGTTGGACTATAAAGAAAGCTGAGCGCTGAAGAATTGATGCTTTTGAACTGTGGTGTTGGAGAAGACTCTTGACAGTCCCTTGGACAGCAAGGAGATCAAACCAGTCCATCCTAAAGGAAATCAGTTCTGAATATTCATTGAAAGGACGGATGCTGAAGCTGAAACTCCAATACTTTGGCCACCTGATGGGAAGAACTAACTCATGGAAAAGACCCTGAAGCTGGGAACGACTGAAGGTGGGAGGAGAAGGGGACGACAGAGGATGAGATGGTTGGATGGCATCACCAACTCAATGGACATGAGTTTGAGTAAAGTCTGGGAGTGGGTGATGGACAAGGGAGGCCTGGTGTGCTACAGTCCACGGGGTCACAAAGAGACCCAACTGAGTGACTGAACTGAACTGAACTGAACTGAACTGAACTGAATAACCATACAATGATCTCTAAGTGTTCAGGGGAAAGAATTGCACACTCTCACTTTAAATCAAAATTCCGCTTAGTGAGGAAGACATGTTGAAAGCAAAGATAAGCCCAAAGCTAGGCCTCTTAAACCAAGGAGTTAAACAATTTGTGAATGCAAAGGAAAAGTTCTTGAAGGAAATTGAAAGTGCTGCTCCAGTGAACACATAAGTGATAAGAAAGTGAAACAGACTTATCATTGATATGAAGAAAGTTTTAGGGATCTAGATAGAAGATCAAACCAGCCACAACATTCTTTTAAGCCAAAGCTTAATCCAGTGCAAGGCCCTAACCCTTTTCAAGTCTGTGAAGGCTAAGAGAGGTGAGGAAGCTGCAGAAGAGAAGTTTGAAATTATCAGAGGTTTGTTCATGAGGTTTAAGGAAAGAAACTAGCTTCATAAATGATTGCCAGTCCAGGTTCGATGTATGATTACAGGATGCTCAGGGTTGGTCCACTGGGATGACCCAAAGGGATGGTTTGGGGAGGGAGGTGGGAGGAGGGTTCAGGATGGGGAACATGTGTACACCTGTGATGGATTCATGTTGATGTATGGCAAAACCAGTACAATATTTTAAGGTAATTAGCCTCCAATTAAAATAAATAAATTTACATTAAAAAAAATTTTTAAGCACATGGTAAAACAGCAAATGCTGATGTAGAAGCTGCAACAAGTTATCCAGACCTAGCTAAGATCATTAATGGAAGTGGTTACCCTAAACAGGTTTTTGACATGGATGAAACAGTCTTTTTGGAAGAAGGTGACATCTAGGACTTTCATAGCTAGAGAGGAGAAGTCAGTGTCTGGCTTCAAAGCTTCAAAGAACAGGCTGAGTTTCTTGTTAGGGGTTAATGCAGTGGGTGACTTTAAGTCAAAATCTATGATCATTTAACATTCCTAAAGTCCTTGGGACCTTAAGAATTATACTAAATTTACTCTGCCTGTGATATGTAAATGGAAATGGGAAGTATTGGGCACCCACAAAACATACATATACATAAGTCACAAATCACTGATATCAGAAATAAAAGGATAACAAGAAGTTATTTTGATAATTTAAAATATAATGAATTTAATATAACATGCAAAAAAAGTTGAATAGGCACCTTACAAAAGGGGAAATTCAAATGGTCAATAAGCATATAAAAACTATCAACCTACTTAGTCTTTAGAGAAATGCAAATTAAAAACACATCGTATACACCAGAATGACCCAAATTCTTAAAAATGCTAAATATTGATGAAAATGTGGAATAATGGATATTATCCTACATTGGGATTGGTTTGTATATGGATACAATCACTTTAGAAAATTGATGATCTCTACTAAAGTAGAACATGCATTTAATTTAGGATTTAGAAATTCCTCTGTTGGACATCTGGGGCTTTCCAGGAGGCGCTAGTGGTAAAAACCTGCCTGCCAGTGGAAAAAATATAATGAGACTCAGGTTCGATCCCTGGGTCAGGAAGATCCTCCAGAGAAGGGCATGGCAACCCTCTCCAGTATTCTTGCCTGGAGAATCCACTGGAGAGAGGAGCCTGGTGGGCTACAGTCCATAGGACCACAGAGTCAGACATAACTGAAGCTACTTAACATAGCACACAACACAAAGTTGTATATACACCTAACAGAGACATGTACTGGTATGCACCATGTATAGGAATATCCATAAGAGCATCCTTAGTAGCTAGAAATTGGAAACAACCTTAATGTCCACCAAGAGGAGAATGGAAAAATAAATTGTAGTATATTCATAAATGAGATATTTTACATCAATGAAAAGTGAATGAACTATTGCTATATTTAAAAGTATGGACGTCAACTATGGATGAAATACAATTTTGAATAAAAAAAAATCCAGACACACACACACAATACTTATTATGTGGTTCCTTTATACATATTGAAAATAGGTTAAATAAGTCTATGATGAAAGTGAAAGAGGAAAGTGTAAAAGCTGGCTTAAAACTCAATATTCAGAAAACTAAAATCACGGCATCTGGTCCCATCAGTTCATGACAAATAGATGGGGAAACAGTGGAAACAGTGGCAGATTTTATTTTCTTGGGCTCCAAAATCACTGCAGATGGTGAGTGCAGCCATGAAATTAAAAGACACTTGCTCCTTGGAAGAAAAGCTATGACAAACCTAGACAGCATATTAAAAAGCAGAGGCATTATTTTGACAACAAAGGTCTGTCTAGTCAAAGCTTTGGTTTTTCCAGTAGTCAGGTATGGATGTGAGAGTTGGACCATTAAAAAAGCTGAGCACCGAAGAATTGATACTTTTGAACTGTGGTGCTGGAGAAGACTCTTGAGAGTGCCTTGGACTGCAAGGAGATCAAACCAGTCAATTCTAAAGGAAATCAGTTCTGAATATTCATTGGAAGGACTGATGCTGAAGCTGAAACTCCAATACTTTGGCCACATGATGCAAAGAGCCAACTCAGTGGAAAAGACCCTGATGCTGGGAAAGATTGAAGGCAGGAGGAGAAGGGGATGACAGAGGATGAGATGGTTGGATGGCATCACTGACTCGATGGACATGAGTTTGAGCAAGATCCAGGAGTTGGTGATGGACAGGGAAGCCTGGTGTGCAGCATCCATGGGGTCACAAAAAGTTGGACATGACTGAGCAACTGAACTGAACTGCTGTTGTAAGACGTCAAGAAAAAGGTTTCTTTTAGGAAGAGCTGAGTTTTGACATGGGGGAGTATGCAGGGGAGTCTTAGTGCTTTGATGATTCATGTATTGATTTGAATAGTGGTCATATAGGTGTGCTCACCTTGAGAAAATTTATTGAGCTATTTATGTATGAACTATGTACTCTTTTCTCAGATATATTTCAATAAAAGTTTTTTTTAAATAAAAAATGTTGAGTATAGATGAAGATTGACCATTTAAGTCCCCATGGTTTCAGATTTCCAAAGGGCTTGATGGAGAAATGGCATTCCTTCCTCGTGGGGAGCCCTGAGAAACAATTGCTGTCTGAAGATCAGACCAAGGAGCCTAAGACTTAGAGGCTGCCTTCCACCATCAGGACCATCTAAGTCTCAACCCCCAAAATATTTCTTTGTTCGTGTCAGTGTTTTGACCAGTGTGATATAGGTTGCAGTTAAAAAAAATTATGATAAATAAAAACAACTTTGCCCACTGAAATGAGAGGAAGCCAAGTCAAGGGTGAAACTGTTCCTGTTTTCTTTCCAGTCACTGAGAAACCTAACTGTGAACATGAGGAGATGGTGCTGAGGGCGATAGATTATGCATTTGCACTTGGAGTAGTTATGGGGGATGAATCAACCATAATTGACATTGAATAAACTAACCATTAACAAAAGAAAATTTTCCATTTGAGGGAATTCTGGGAAGAGACAATTCATTAGCTTTTGCTACTCAACCCTGGTGGGATCATTGCAATATTTACCCCAGTGCTTGAACCTTTTCTGTGGTTTGTGGGAACTACTGCATAGTCTACCAGTTATTTCCCTTTTGGCTTTATGTCAGCTGGAGTTAGTTTCTGATGCTTGCAACTCAAGAACCCTAGTTGATGCACCATGTCACCAACTTGAACATCATGAAGACGCCTGGATCTTGCACAGTGAGTACTTACCTGGCAAGCACACTTGGAGAAAAAGGGAGTGAGAGCTGAACCTCCCATGACTTCCTCAAACCCTGTGATTCCCTTTAGTTGACAAGGAGTGTTTCCACTGTTGAGTTAATGTCATTCTTCCTTTACCTTTGTATACATCCCATGCTGTGCTGTTTTTTTCTGCACAGAGATAACACCCCAAAATGGGGAGCTCTGGGGGGAAAGAAACTTTCATTTCAGTGAGTTAGTGAAGGAGTCATCAAGTCTTCAGGGATCTCTGAGACATTCCAGCAAAAATGACTAACTTGTAGGTTTGCTAAGATGCAGCGTAGGATTTGGGAACTCGAGTTTTCATCAGAAGAGAGTGCCAGGTGGGAGAAATATACCCTTATCATAGCAGTTATAAGGATATAACTAACTATAACTAGCAATAATAGCACCAACAAATGTTGACACCGGTTGAACACTTATTATATGCCAGGCACATGTGTGTATTAGTCACTCAGTTGTGTCCGATTCTTTGTGACCCCACGCATTGTAGCCTGCCAGGCTCTTCTGTCCATGGAATTCTCCAGACAAGAATACTGGAGTGGGTTGCCATTCCCTTCTCCAGGGGATCTTCCCAACACAAGGATCGAACCCTGCGTTGCAGGCAGATTCTTTACCGTCTGAAGCACCATGGTCTAGCACAATGCTATGGATTTTATAAGCATTATCTTATTGAATCCTCCCAATATCATACCAAGATAGACTAGAATATCAACTTCATGAGAGCAGGGAGTTTTGTCTGTTTTGCTCCTTGTGTCTCAAAGCATATTAAGTGCCTGGTTTGTTAGTAGATAGTTAATGTTCATTCCAGTACTATTGCCTGGAAAATCCCATGGACAGAGGAGCCTGGTAGGCTACAGTCCATGGGGTCGCAAAGAGTCAGGCACGATTGAGAGTCTTCACTTCACTTCACTTCACTTCACTTCAAGAAGTGATAAAGCAAGGATATTTTTCAGGTCATAAGACTTGGAGGAGCACAACTCTAAGTTTGAAATTTTAGGAAAAATACAAATGATCAGAGAATGGAAAAGATCTTGGTGGAGCTTTGCATACAAAGGTCTTTGCTGATCCAAATCTTCTGGCTTTAGAGCTGGTCCCATGCCTTAAAGCTAAGTAGTGATGCCCTCAGGATGTCATGGAGACAAGGAAGGAAAACAAGTGTATTGCTCAAAACTTGCTCACACAGGATGGAATGAATGACTGAAGGGAACTTTGCTGATTTAGTTGATGATTCCCTTAGGTAGTCATTGGAGAAGGAAATGGCAACCCACTCAAGTACTCTTACCTGGAAAATCCCATGGATGGAGGAGCCTGGTAGGCTAGAGTCCATGGGGTCGTAAAGTCGGACATGACTGAGAGACTTCAGTTCAGTTCAGTTAGGTAGTTATAGACCTTGTTTACTATTCACTTTTCAGAATCACAAGAAACTTTTCATATTCAGATTAATTATAAAGTGGAGACTCATGAGTTTAACTAAACCCTAAATAGTATTGAGGAGAGAAGAAATGCAGACATCAGTGATCACTGGTTCCTCAATAGCCATTTCCTTTGAAGCTCTAGTCCATTGTGACTGAACCACCTGAATTACTGGCAATTTTATTCTACCAGGAAACCTTCCCCTACAAGTGAATAAAGAGTTATTTGATCTCTTTTACAAGAACAACCATAAGAGATGTTAACAAATCTTATGAAAACATTGTTTATAATGCTGTGTCCAATGTGATCTGGTAGCCAAGATTTCATGAACTGAAATGTTACAAGGAAAAATAAAATCTATAATGTATTAACAGATTTATAAAAGCTTCTGCACAACAAAGGAAACTATAAGCAAGGTGAAAAGACAGCCTTCTGAATGGGAGAAAATAATAGCAAATGAAGCAACTGACAAACAACTAATCTCAAAAATATACAAGCAACTTATGCAGCTCAATTCCAGAAAAATAAACGACCCAATCAAAAAATGGGCCAAAGAACTAAATAGACATTTCTCCAAAGAAGACATACGGATGGCTAACAAACACAAGAAAAGATGCTCAACATCACTCATTATTAGAGAAATGCAAATCAAAACCACAATGAGGTACCATTTCACACCAGTCAGAATGGCTGAGATCCAAAAATCTACAAGCAATAAATGCTGGAGAGGGTGTGGAGAAAAGGGAACCCTCCTACACTGTTGGTGGGAATGCAAACTAGTACAGCCACTATGGAGAACAGTGTGGAGAGTCCTTAAAAATTGCAAATAGAACTGCATTATGACCCAGAAATCCCACTGCTGGACATACACACCGAGGAAACCAGAATTGAAAGAGACACATGTACCCCAATGTTCATCGCAGCACTGTTCATAATAGCCAGGACATGGAAACAACCTAGATGTCCATCAGCAGATGAATGGATAAGAAAGTTCTGGTACATATACACAATGGAGTATTACTCAGCCGTTAAAAAGAATTCATTTGAATCAGTTCTGATGAGATGGATGAAACTGGAGCCGATTATACAGAGTGAATTAAGCCAGAAAGAAAAACACCAATACAGTATACTAACACATATATATGGAATTTAGAAAGATGGCAATGACGACCCTGTATGCAAGACAACAAAAAAGACACAGATGTGTATAACGGACTTTTGGACTCAGAGGGAGAGGGAGAGGGTGGGATGATTTGGGAGAATTGCATTCTAACATGTATACTATCATGTAAGAATCGAATCGCCAGTCTGTCTGACACAGGATACAGCATGCTTGGGGCCGGTGCATGGGGACAACCCAGAGAGATGTTATGGGGAGGGAGGTGGAAGGGGGGGTTCATGTTTGGGAACGCATGTAAGAATTAAAGATTTTAAAATTTAAAAAAATAATAAAAAAAAAGAATACACCTCTGAGAATGTTTTAGGGAATTATTGAATTCAGGTAAATGTCAAACCCTGCTTTTAGAAACCATTGATGTTGGTTGATATTATTGATGCTTGTTTCTGTATTTTTCTCTGTATTATTCTGATTTCCCTCAGATGCAAGTGATAGAAACTTGGTTTTAACAATGTAGACAAAAATGGAAATTCAGTTGTTCACTTAACTGAAAAATTCAGGGATAGGTGGCTTCAGGTAAAGATATATTCCAGGGTTCTAATAATGTCATGAGGATTTATTCTCTTGCCCTCATCTGTTAGTTCCACTTTTATATGTGCTTCATTTTCAGGCAAGCCCTCTCAAACCCATGGTCTTCAACAGCTCCAAGCAGCTCCTCTGTCCATGAAATTCTCCAGACAAGAATACTGGAGTGGGTAGCTGTTCCCTTCTCCAGGGGATCTTCCAAACCCAGGGATCTAAGCCAGGTCTCCCACATTGCAAGTGGATTCTTTACTGTCTGAGCCACCAGGGAAGCTCTACGTCATCCCTAGAGCTCCCAATTTCATCAAAGTCCAGGAATTCAGTATCATTGATCTGCTTCGAGAAACATGCCCATCCCTAAACCAAAACCATGATTAGACGGAAAAATAAAAGTAACTGCTCTAAAAATTTAACTTTCTAAAAAGTGTATCTGACAGCATAGACATTGTAGAAGTTTTCAAAATAATTTGGGTGATTGCTTTTCTTTTTTTTTAATTTTAATTTTTACTGTATTGGTTTGGCCATACATTGACATGAATCAGCCACGGGTGTACATGAGTTCTCAAACCTGAACCCCCTCCCACCTCCCACCCCATATCATCTCTCTGGATCATCCCCGTGCACCAGTCCCAAGCATCCTGTATCCTGTATCGAACATAGACTGGCGATTCGTTTCTTACATGATAGTATGCATGTTTCAATGCCATTCTCCCAAATCATCCCACCCTCTCCCTCTCTCACAGAGTCCAAAAGTCCGTTCTAAACATCTGTGTCTCTTTTGCTGTCTCACATACAGGGTTATCATTACCATCTTTCTAAATGCCATATATATCTGTTAGTATATTGTATTGGTGTTTTTCTTTCTGGCTTACTTCACTTTCATAATAGGCTCCAGTTTCATCCATTGCATTAGAACTGATTCAAATGTATTCTTTTTAATGGCTGAGTAATACTCCACTGTGTATATGTACCAGAACTTTCTTATCCATTCATCTGCTGATGGACATCTAGGTTGTTTCCATGTCCTGGCTATTATAAACAGTGCTGCGATGAACATTGGGGTACATGTGTCTCTTTCAATTCTGGTTTCCTCGGTGTGTATGTCCAGCAGTGGGATTTCTGGGTCATAATGCAGTTCTATTTGCAATTTTTAAGGACTCTCCACACTGTTCTCCATAGTGGCTGTACTAGTTTGCATTCCCACCAACAGTGTAGGAGGGTTCCCTTTCTCCACACCCTCTCCAGCATTTATTGCTTGTAGATTTTTGGATCTCAGCCATTCTGACTGGTGTGAAATGGTACCTCATTGTGGTTTTGATTTGCATTTCTCTAATAATGAGTGATGTTGAGCATCTTTTCTTGTGTTTGTTAGCCATCCGTATGTCTTCTTTGGAGAAATGTCTATTTAGTTCTTTGGCCCATTTTTGATTGGGTCGTTTATTTTCTGGAATTGAGCTGCATAAGTTGCTTGTATATTTTTGAGATTAGTTGTTTGTCAGTTGCTTCATTTGCTATTATTTTCTCCCATTCAGAAAGCTGTCTTTTCACCTTGCTTATAGTTTCCTTTGTTGTGCAGAAGTTTTTAATTTTAATTAGATCCCATTTGTTTATTTTTGCTTTTATTTCCAGAATTCTGGGAGGTGGATCATAGAGGATCCTGCTGTGATTTATGTCGGAGAGTGTTTTGCCTATGTTCTCCTCTAAGATTTTTATAGTTTCTGGTCTTACGTTTAGATCTTTAATCCATTTTGAGTTCATTTTTGTGTATGGTGTTAGAAAGTGATCTAGTTTCATTCTTTTATAAGTGGTTGACCTGTTTTCCCAGCACCACTTGTTGAAGAGATTGTCTTTACTCCATTGTATATTCTTGCCTCCTTTGTCAAAGATAAGGTGTCCATAGGTATGTGGATTTTTCTCTGGGATTTCTATTTTGTTCCATTGATCTATATTTCTGTCTTTGTGCCAGTACCATACTGTCTTGATGACTGTGGCTTTGTAGTAGAGCCTGAAGTCAGGCAGGTTGATTCCTCCAGTTCCATTCTTCTTTCTCAAGATTGGTTTGGCTATTCGAGGTTTTTTGTATTTACATACAAATTGTGAAATCATTTGTTCTAGCTCTGTGAAAAATACCGCTGGTAGCTTGATAGGGATTGCATTGAATCTGTAGATTGCTTTGGGTAGTTTACTCATTTTCACTATATTGATTCTTCTGATCCATGAGCATGGTATATTTCTCCATCTATTAGTCTCCTCTTTGATTTCTTTCATCAGTGTTTTATAATTTTCTATATATAGGTCTTTAGTTTCTTTAGGTAGATATATTCCTAAGTATTTTATTCTTTTCATTGCAATGCTGAATGGAATTGTTTCCTTAATTTCTTTTTCTACTTTCTTATTAGTATATAGGAATGCAAGGGATTTCTGTGTATTGATTTTATATCCTGCAACTTTACTATATTCATTGATTAGCTCTAGCAATTTTCTGGTGGAGTCTTTAGGGTTTTCTATGTAGAGGATCATGTCATCTGCAAACAGTGAGAGTTTTACTTCTTCTTTTCCAATTTGGATTCCTTTTACTTTTATTTCTGCTCTGATTGCTGTGGCCAAAACTTCCAGAACTATGTTGAATAGTAGCAGTGAAAGTGGGCACCCTTGTCTTGTTCCTGACTTTAGGGGAAATGCTTTCAATTTTTCACCATTGAGGATAATGTTTGCTGTGGGTTTGTCATATATAGCTTTTATTATGTTGAGGTATGTTCCTTCTATTCCTGCTTTCTGGAGAGTTTTTATCATAAATGGATGTTGAATTTTGTCAAAGGCCTTCTCTGCATCTATTGAGATAATCATATGGCTTTTATTTTTCAATTTGTTAATGTGGTGAGTTACATTGACTGATTTGCAGATATTGAAGAATCCTTGCATCCCTGGGATAAAGCCCGCTTGGTAATGGTGTATGATCTTTTTAATGTGTTGTTGGATTCTGATTGCTAGGATTTTGTTAAGGATTTTTGCATCTATGTTCATCAGTGATATTGGCCTGTAGTTTTCTTTCTTTGTGGCATCTTTGTCAGGTTTTGTTATTAGGGTGATGGTGGTCTCATAGAATGAGTTTGGAAGTTTCCCTTCCTCTGCAATTTTCTGGAAGACTTTGAGTAGGATAGGTGTTAGCTCTTCTCTAGATTTTTGGTAGAATTCACCTGTGAAGCCATCTGGTCCTGGGCTTTTGTTTGCTAGCAGATTTCTGATTACAGTTTCAATTTCCATTTTTGTGATGGGTCTGTTAAGATTTTCTATTTCTTCCTGGTTCAGTTTTGGAAAGTTGTACTTTTCTAAGAATTTGTCCATTTCTTCCACATTGTCCATTTTATTGGCATATAATTGCTGATAGTAGTCTCTTATGATCCTTTGTATTTCTGTGTTGTCTGTTGTGATCTCTCCATTTTCATTTCTAATTTTATTGATTTGATTTTTCTCCCTTTGTTTCTTGATGAGTCTGGCTAATGGTTTGCCAATTTTATTTATCCTTTCGAAGAACCAGCTTTTGACTTTGTTGATTTTTGCTATGGTCTCTTTTGTTTCTTTTGCATTTATTTCTGCCCTAATTTTTAAGATTTCTTTCCTTCTACTAACTCTGGGGTTCTCCATTTCTTCCTTTTCTAGTTGCTTTAGGTGTAGAGTTAGGTTATTTATTTGACTTTTTTCTTGTTTCTTGAGGTATGCCTGTATTGCTATGAACTTTCCTCTATAGCACTGCTTTTATAGTGTCCCACAGGTTTTGGGTTGTTGTGTTTTCATTTTCATTAGTTTCTATGCATATTTTGATTTCTTTTTTTATCTCTTCTGTGATTTGTTGGTTATTCAGAAGCGTGTTGTTCAGCCTCCATATGTTGGAATTTTTAATAGTTTTTCTCCTGTAATTGAGATCTAATCTTAATGCATTATGGTCAGAAAAGATGCTTGGAATGATTTCAGTTTTTTAAAATTTATCAAGGTTAGATTTATGGCCCAGGATGTGATCTATCCTGGAGAATGTTCTGTGAGCACTTGAGAAAAAGGTGAAATTCATTGTTTTGGGGTGAAATGTCCTATAGATATCAATTAGGCCTAACTGGTCTATTGTATCATTTAAAGTTTGCGTTTCTTTGTTAATTTTCTGTTCAGTTGATCTGTCCATAGGTGTGAGTGGGGTATTAAAGTCTCCCACTATTATTGTGTTATTGTTGATTTCCCCTTTCATACTTGTTAGCATTTGTCTTACATATTGCAGTGCTCCTATGTTGAGTGCATATATATTTATAATTGTTATATCTTCTTCTTGGATTGACCCTTTAATCATTATGTAGTGGCCTTCTTTGTTTCTTTTCACAGCCTTTGTTTTAAAGTCTATTTTATCGGATATGAGTATTGCTACTCCTGCTTTCTTTTGGTCTCTATTTGTGTGGAATATCTTTTCCAGCCCTTCACTTTCAGTCTGTATGTGTCCCTTGTTTTGAGATGGGTCTCTTGTAGGCAGCATATATATTGGGGTCTTGTTTTTGTATCCATTTAGCCAGTCTTTGCCTTTTGGTTGGGGCATTCAACCCATTTATGTTTAAGGTAATCATTGATAAGTATGATCCCATTGCCATTTACTTTATTGTTATGGGTTCTGGTTTATACACCCTTTTGTGTTTCCTGTCTAGAGAATATCCTTTAGCATTTGTTGGAGGGCTGGTTTGGTGGTGCTGAATTCTCTCAGCTTTTGCTTGTCTGTAAAGCTTTTGATTTCTCCTTCATATTTGAATGAGATCCTTGCTGGGTACAGTAATCTGGGCTGTAGGCTATTTTCTTTCATCACTTTAAGTATGTCTTGCCATTCCCTCCTGGCCTGAAGCGTTTCTATTGAAAGATCTGCAGTTATCCTTATGGAAATCCCCTTGTGTGTTATTTGTTGTTTTTCCCTTGCTGCTTTTTAATATTTGTTCTTTGTGTTTGATCTTTGTTAATTTGATTAATATGTATCTTGCAGTGTTTCACCTTGGGTTTAAACTGTTTGGGACTCTCTGGATTTCTTGGACTTGGGTGATTATTTCCTTCCCCATTTTAGGGAAGTTTTCAACTATTATCTCCTCAAGGATTTTCTCATGGTCTTTCTTTTTGTCTTCTTCTGGGACTCCTATAATTCAAATGTTGGAGCGTTTCATATTGTCCTGGAGGTCTCTGAGATTGTCCTCATTTCTTTTAATTCATTTTTCTTTTTTCTTCTCTGATTCATTTATTTCTACCATTCTATCTTCTATTTCACTAATCCTATCTTCTGCTTCTGATATTCTACTATTTGTTGCCTCCAGAGTGTTTCTGATCTCATTTATTGCATTATTCATTATATATTGACTCTTTTTTATTTTTTCTAGGTCCTTGTTAAACCTTTCTTGCATCTTCTCCAGGCTATCAATCTGTGATTCCATTTTGATTTCAAGATTTTGGATCATTTTCACTATCATTATTTGGAATTCTTTCTCAGGTAGATTCCCTATCTCTTCCTCTTTTGTTTAGTTTGGTGGGCATTTCTCCTGTTCCTTTACCTGCTGGGTATTCCTCTGTCTCTTCATCTTGGTTATGTTACTGCATTTGGGGTGGCCTTTCTGTATTCTGGGAATTTGTGGAGTTCTCTTTATTATGGATTTTCCTCACTGTGGGTGGGGTTGTATCAGTGGCTTGTCAAGGTTTCTTGGTTAGGGAAACTTGTGTCGGAGTTCTGGTGGGTGGAGCTGGATTTCTTCTCTCTGGAGTGCAATGAAGTGTCCAGTAATGAGTCATGAGATGTCTATGGTCTTGGAGTAGCTTTGAGCTGCCTGTATATTGAAGCTCAGGGGTGTGTTCCTGTGTTGCTGGAGAATTTGCGTAGTATGTCTTGCTCAGGAACTTGTTGGCCCTTGGGTGGTGCTTGGTTTCAGTGTAGGTATGGAGGCATTTGATGAGCTCCTATCGATTAATGTTCCCTGGATTTTTACAGTAACCTCAAGACTTCTCCATCTATACAGCACCAATAATAAAACATCTAGGTTAAAGATGAAAAGTTTCTCCACATTGAGGGACACCAAGAGAGGTTCACTGAGTTACATGGAGAAGAGAAGAGGGAGGGGGTAGTTAGAGGTGACTGGAATGAGATGAGGTGGGATCAAAAGAGGAGAGAGCAAGCTAGCCAGTAATCACTTCCTTATGTGCACTCCACAGTCTGGACCGCTCAGTGATGGTCACAGAGTTATACAGGGAAGAGGAGAGGGAGGAGGTAGACAGAGGTAGCCAGGAGGATAAAAGAGGGAAATGAAAAGGAGAGAGACAGATCCAGCCAGTAACCAGTTCCCTAAGTGTTCTCCACCGTCTAGAACACACAGAAATTCACAGAGTTGGGTAGAGAAGAGAAGGGGGAGGGAGGAGGCAGAGACGACCTTGTGGAGAAAAAGGAGAGTCCAAAGGAGGAGAGAGTGGTCCAGCCAGTAATCTCACTCTCAGGTAAAATTGGGTACTGAAGATTGGGCTTTTAAATGTACAAAATTGACAACAAATACCAAAAAGCAAAGATTAAAAGTCTAGAGTAGAGGTTGGATTTTCAAAAATACAATGTTAAAGAAAAGAAAAAGAAGAAAAAAAAAAACAAAGTCATGAGAATTATTAAAAAACAACAACCGCTATATATATATATATATATATATATATACACACATATATATGGTGTTTGCTTTAAAAATAGAGTCTTTTTTTTAAAGTAATAGTAGGTTATAAAAATTAAAATTAAAGGAGAAATAGAGGACTTACAAATTTTAAAAAGTTTAAAAAAAAAAGAAGAAAAAGTAAAGAAGAAAAAATAATCAAACAACAACATCAACAACAACAACAAAAAGAGAATGGTTGTAAAAATAGTAAAGATATTTCTGGGACTTTCCCTGGTGTTGTGGGCAGTGTGGGGTCACTTCCAAGATGGTTCCCTCTGTTTAGCTTCTTCTGTTTGTTCATCTCTTCAGTGTCTGATTTCTGCCCTGACACAAGGGGGGCGGTGGTGGACACTTTTTTTTTTTTTAGGCTCACTTGTTCAGTTGCGACTGCAGCCCACGCCTCCCTGATCAGCCCCTGCTTGCTAGTCGCGGATGCAGGCATCTGCACTGCTTCTTTGCTGGGGGGGGTTACCATTGGGCTCATAATCTGTTGGTTTTAATTAATTATTTATTTTTCTTCCCTGTTATGTTGCCCTCTGTGCTTCCAAGGCTTGCCACAGACTCAGCAGCGAGCGTGTTTCCTGGTGTTTGGAAACTTCTCTCTTTTTAAGACTCCCTTTCTGGGCCAGGACTCCCTTCCCAGGATGGAGCTCCCTCCCCACCTACTTTGTCTCTTTTTTCATCTTTTATATTTTTCCTACCTGTTTTTGAAGACAATGATCTGCTTTTCTGGGTGCCTGATGTCCTCTGCCAGCATTCGGAAGTTGTTTTGTAGAATTTACTCAGCGTTGAAATGCTCTTTTGATGAATTTGTGGGGGAGAAAGTCGTTTCCCCATCCTATTCCTCCGCCATCTTAGGACCACCTTGGGTGACTGCTTTTCACCTCTGAGAGCTAGTCTTTTAGATGGTATTACAAAGTGAGACACTTCTTAGTCATAATCTACACTCATTTTGCTGGTTCAGACAAGGTTGGTTCCTTGCACCATTGCAGGCTTGACTTCTACAACCTGCTATTTCTGTTCCTTCAGAAACTAGTGAGGGTGATCATAGATACCTGAAGACCATAGTTTATAAGACAAGAGTGGCTTCCATGTGGCTGGAAAGTGAGGGCTCTGTATCCCCAGCTGGTGCATCAGGTGTTGTTGTTCAGTCGCTAAGTCGTGTCTGACTCTTTGTGACCCCATGGACTGCAGCACACCAGGCTTCCCTGTCCTTCACCATCTCTTGGAGTTTGCTCAAACTCATGTCCATTTTTGCCATCCAACCATCTCATCCTCTATTGCCCGCTTCTCCTCAATCTTTCCCAGCATCAGGGTCTTTTCCAATGAATTGGCTCTTTGTATCAGGTGGCCAATATATTGGTCTTTGATTTTGATATATCAGCATTTACTTATAAATCTTTAGGTCTTATGGTATAGGAGTTAATAGTATAGGTTGAGGAATGAGGTGGACCAGTATTTGTGTGTCAGCTCTAGAGCTAATGCAAATTAGTTAATAGAGCTGCAAAAGGAAGATATTAGTAGTATCTATCCCCCCAGGGTGTGCCTCTTGAGAAGACATGAAACAATAGACTGGTTCCAAATAAGAAAAGGAGTATGTCGAGGCTGTATATTGTCACCCTGCTTATTTAACTTATACACAGAGTACATCATGAGAAATGCTGGGCTGGAAGAAACACAAGCTGGAATCAAGGTTGCTCGGAGAAATATCAATAACCTCAGATATGCAGATGACACCACCCTTATGGCAGAAAGCGAAGAGGAACTAAAAAGCCTCTTGATGAAAGTGAAAGAGGAGAGTGAAAGATTTGGCTTAAAGCTCAACATTCAGAAAACTTTGATCATAGTTTGATCAAACTTTGATCTGGTCCCATCACTTTATGGGAAATAGATGGGGAAACAGTAGAAACTGTCAGATTTTTGTTGTTGTTGTTCCAAAATCACTGCAGATGGTGATTGCAGCCATGAAATTAAAAGATGCTTACTCCTTGGAAGGGAAGTTATGACCAACCTAGATAGCATATTCAAAAGCAGAGACATTACTTTGCCAACAAAGATCCATCTAGTTAAGGCTATGGTTTTTCCAGTGGTCATGTATGGATGTGAGAGTTGGATTTTGAAGAAAGCTGAGTGCCAAAGAACTGATGCTTTTGAACTGTGGTGTTGGAGAAGACCCTTGAGGGTCCCTTGGACTGCAAGGAGATCCAACCAGTCCATTCTAAAGGAGATCAGTCCTGGGTGTTCTTTGGAAGGAATGATGCTAAAGTTGAAACTCCAGTACTTTGGCCACTTTATGTGAAGAGTTGACTCATTAGAAAAGATTCTGATCCTGGGAGGGGTTGGGGGCAGGAGGAGAAGGGGACAACAGAGGATGAGATGGCTGGATGGCATCACCGACTCAATGGACATGAGTTTAAGTGAACTCCAGGAGTTGGTGATGGGCAGGGAGGCCTGGTGTGCTGCAGTTCATGGGGTCGCAAAGAGTCAGACATGACTGAGCGACTGAACTGAACTGAAGTGAACTGATCCCCCCAGGGTGTGCCTAGCTCATGACAAACATAGCTGTTACTATTATCCTGTTCACCCAGTACTTACCTTCATGCCCAGTACCCTCCCCCTTTTTCTATGAGTTGCAGGATTCCCAAAATGAAAAGGTTTCCCTCTTTTAACTCATAGACTATTTTTTCTAGCCCTCCCAGTCCTATGCAATAACTTCTGAGATATTTTGAGTTCAAGTCTTTTATCTCCTATATATTAATTGAGGGAGACTGACCAAAATGAATATTCTGGGTCTCAGTCTCCTCATCTGTAAAATGAGGTTATTTACACTAATGTCACAAGAATGTAGTGTAATTTAAATTAAATAATACAAATAAGGCATCTGGTTTGCCTTGGAAATGAACAGAGATCATTCTGTTGTTTTTGAGGTTGCATCCAAGTACTGCATTTTGGACTCTTTTGTTGACCGTGATGGCTACTCCATTTCTTCTAAGGGATTCCTGCCCACAGTAGTAGCTATAATGGTCATCTGAGTTAAAGTCACCCATTCGAGTCCATTTGAGTTCGCTGATTCCTAGAATGTTGATGTTCACTCTTGCCATCTCCTATTTGACCACTTCCAATTTGCCTTGATTCATGGACCTAACATTCCAGGTTCCTATGCAATGTTGCTCTTACAGCATCAGACCTTGCTTCTATCAGCAGTCACATCCACAACTGGGTATTGTTTTTGCTTTGGCTCCATCCCTTCATTCTTTCTGGAGTTATCTCTCCACTGATCTCCAGTAGCATATTGGGCACTTAATGACCTGGGGAGTTCCTCTTTCAGTATCCTATCATTTTGCCTTTTCATACTGTTCATGGGGTTCTCAAGGCAAGAATACTGAAGTGGTTTGCTAGTCCCTTCTCCAATGGACCACATTCTCAGACCTCTCCACCATGGCCCACCCATCTTGGGTGGCCCCACACGGCATGGCCGTGTTTCATTGAGTTAGACAAGGCTGTGGTCCATGTGATTAGATTGACTAGTTTTCTGTGATTATGGTGATAATCATAACCATAATTTTCTGTGATAATGGTGACCTCCTTCAGAAGGTCCCATGCTGCACTCAGTGCCCCAGGTTCTGCAGCAGGCCACCGCTGACTTACGCCTCCACCGGAGACTCCTGGACACTCATGGGCATGTCTGGGCCAGTTTCTTGTGGGGTCATTGCTCCTTTCTCCTGGGTCCTGGTGCACACAAGGTTTTGGTTGTGCCCTCCAGAGTCTGTTTCCCCAGTCATGTGTAAGTTCTGGTGGTTCTATGGTGGGGTTAATGGCGACCTCCTCCAAGAGGGCTTATGCCACACCCAGGTCTTATTGGAAAAGACCCTGATGCTGGGAAAGATTGACGATGGGAGGAGAAGGGGACGACAGAGGATAAGATGGTTGGATGGCACCACCGACTTGATGGACATGAGTTTCAGTAGGCTCTGGGAGTTGGTGACGGACAGGGAAGCCTGGAGTGCTGCAGGCCATGGGATTGCAAAGAGTCGGACACGACTGAATGACTGAACTGAACTGAAGGCATCTGGAGCACAATAGATGCCAAATAACTTTTCTTTATCAATTGCTTATATAATATTTTATATCTACTATGTTGCCATCCTTGTTTTAAGTACTTTGTAAGTTTTAGTTCATTTAATCTTAATTTTTAGAATTAATCCTACCATTATCATCTTTTTACAAATAAGGAAAGGAAGTGTCAAGAAGTTCAACAAGTTGCTTGCCCTTACAATGCTTGTATATGGTGGAAGTAAGCTTTGAATCCAGGCAGTTTGGTCCAGGTTCCATTACCTGAATCACTTTTTCCTCTCTGAACTATCTCTTACCAAAAAAAAAAAAAAAAAAAAAAAAAGATGAATGCTATGGTCAGAATTAATTGAGAAGATAGGATGCCATCTGACATCTTCCTGGAGCTTGAGTCTGTCCTACTCTTCATCAGTGTGTTTGCCCAAGGAGGTATTTAGTCATAGGCAATTGCCACATTTGCTCTAAGAGTTGCCGTTACTTATTGTGCCTTACTCCAAGTAGTAAAGACACTGATTCTTCTTCATGGAAGGCTCACAGGTACCACATTGAATTGCTAATCACACACCACGGAAGCTTCATGACACCCCAGTGAGGCAGCACTGAACCTCCAGGGTCACCCAGCTAAATGTGACAGGTTCATTATTTGAACCCAGGACCCTCTGTCTAACGGGCTTGCTTTTCATGGACATGTCATGCCATCCTTGATGTAACAAAGAACACTTAGAATATAGAATAAATGTCCTCTGGGCTTCCCAAGTGGCACTAGTGATAAAGTACCTGCCTGCCAATTCAGGAGACCTAAGAGTCACGGGTTCAATCCCTGGGTCAGGAAGATCCCCTAGAGAAGGGCATAGCAATCCACTCCAGTTTTCTTGCCTGGAGAATCCTATGAACAGAGGAGCCTGGTGGGCTAAAGTCCATAGGTTCGCACAGAGTCAGATATGACTGAAGCGACTTAGCATGCATGTCTGTGATGTCCCTTGTTTTTAGAACCCATGTCAAATCCTTAGCAAAATGAATACTTTCACTCACTTTTTTCAAACTGCATTCATTGAGATATTATTGTATCCCAGCAGTGAATATGTGAACCTTGAAAGAGAGATCACATTTGATCTCTTGTACCCCACTTTGGGACATTACCTAGGTCACATCAGCTTGCTTTAATTTCAGCCAATTTTGCCATGATTGGATGCCCTGGTTTGACTTTAGGATATGATATCAATGTCATCGATCATTCCAGTTGCAAAATTTAAAACAGATCCATGTTTCGAGTTCCTACAAAGCAAAGACTAGAAAGAGAGATAATTTTGGACTCACTTTCTTAGTGATGGTCACTAAGTTGTCATCAAAAGCCGTTTTGCAATATGGATGAAGAAGGTGATGGTTAAATTTACAAATATTGGACTTCAAGTGGCCCTCATTGTCATGCAGTTTAGATAATGTGTAAGACACTTTAGATAAGGTGTAGGACACTTTAGATAAGGTGTAAGACATGAGGAAATCATGGTTTTCAAGAATTTAAGAATGAATGTAACTAACACTAATGAAGGAGTTATAACTTAGAACCAGATTTAGAAGGTAAATATCATAGCAGTAAAATCTGACCAACATTAATGAGCTCTGTCTGCCAATTCAACAATCAGAACATGCCCCTTTTCCTATTCTTTATCTCCTGAGCTTTATTTGTTTATTAGCCCACTTGGACAACAACATATAAATTTGGGGAAGACAACCAATAAAAGTTTGCCAGAACAAAAGGCTAGTTTACTAATTTCCCCCATGGCCCTGTGTAGGATTATAATAAAATTTCTTCCTGTTGAAATCTGGGCTCTGCTGTCTCAGGAGTGACCCCTCTGGTTGAGAAGACCATCAAGAATATGCAACATCTCCACCATCTCCTGCCCACAGACTGGCCTGATTAATCCCGATTGAGTCTTTGGAAAGCACACAAATATAAACTATTCATTTATTTCAAATCGGTGGGCGCCGTGGGGAAGTTATCTCATATAATCTAGTGTTAGTCTATCCACTGCATCATAAAAATTAATTTGTCTAATTAATGACATTAGTACTTTTATACATGCATAATTCATATTAATTGATAGGTCTGCCTAAAAAGAATACCTTTTGGAAGAAAAATGATCCCATTAGTGCAAGTTTAATCCAAATCAGGGCTGACAAAGCATGGAGCCTTCAAGGCGTATCTTCAGCTTTGTTAATTGTCATAAGCATTCTAAATTGATTATTCTTACATTAGCATGAGACATTTCATTCATCAATGCTTTGCTGTAAAGGAAATTTGTCTAATGGATTTGGGTAGCTCAACTAAATAAGTAGTATTTTTTTTTCCTAGGGTAGCTAGAGGGGCATTTGAAGCATATTAATTCACTAATACTGGAGGGAAGAAAAATTAGCAGTGGAAATATATAGAAATATCATACAAAATTAGATTTCTGACACTGAATAATTTTTGTGATATCTATTTCAATGGTAATTGAGTGAGTGTGCCTGCACTTTTATTGCTTTTCTGTTTTGCAAGCTCCATGATAAACAGCTAATGTTAATATTTCTTATGAGTTATGTTCCTGCACCTGGTAGGGCCACAGGGGTATGAAATGGAGGATGAATGAGACAAATATGCATTTTGTGGGGGGGGGGGTTGGGGGGTGGGGGGTAGAGGGGGTGGCGGGGAACTGCTAGAAGGCACAGGGATTATACAAGGATTGACCATAGCAACGTTTACCTTGGGCTTCTGGGAAAACCATTTCCACAGACACGTGTGGCCAGGTAAGCCATGGGGGGACAATAAACTTAGATTCGATTGTGTCCCAGTCCACACACACTAGAGAGCAAGGCAATCCATTCAACTTGCTGTCTGCCTCTTCATTTCGGGGCAGTCATCGGAGAATTCTTTTTAATGGCCAGAGCCAAACTTCTTGGTTAACGTCCAGAGATTCACACAAAGCCTGGTTGCGATCCTCTGTTTGGGAAGCAATAACCTGACAATGAGCTAGCAAGATATATTTTAACAGCTGTTCTATACTCTTTTTCGGCTGTATAGGCCAATCCCATACGGTTGATTTTGGGCAGAGCTGAGGAGTTCATTTAGATGCAATGGTGCTTGTGCTGTAAGGATCTTAGTTGGAAATTGTCCACCATGGTCTTCTACTTTGGAGCATCTCCTTCTACTCCTCTTCTTCTTCTCGCCAGGATGGATTTGAGAAATTTCCAATACTTTAGACCACTCTTGGGCACTGGAAAAAAATACACCTGTGTTAAAGTCTTAGCAAGTTAGTTACTCAGTAAGTGAGTGACCTTGGCCAAGTAGCTTAATGTCTTTGAGGTTCCATTTCCGATAGTAGCAGTTTCAATGCGTTGCTGTGATGGACATGTACATGCCCTAAGGGCTTAGCGGTGTGACTAGCATAACAGCTGTCAAATAAATTGGAACACTTATGAGCTATTAGCTGGTGGAATTAAATAGAGACAAAAAGAGTCTTTCTTGCATTCTTACTTCTTTTTCTTATTTCCCTTCTCTTCTTTCTCAAAGGATTTTTGTCTCTAGGTGACATTTTTTTTGTCATCCCAATTACCCTTGAGTTTCAGAGTGGACTCTTTGGTCACATGTCACTCACAGAAATTCTAGCCAGGGAAAAAGTGCTAACAAACTCCCCACCAACCTTCCAGAACATGGTCACAGCAATTGTCCCAAGGGTATCACTTACTTCAAAGCCTCTGGGCTCATATTAAAAGAGACTATGTTGTGGAGTAGATTAAGCTCAGGTTTCAGATTTAGATAAACCTGAGCTAGAAATCTCTCTCATTCAATCATTCATTCATCTATTCAATAAATATTGAGTACCCAGTATTTAGATCTTGGGGATACTGATGTACATTTAAGGAGTAGGCATTCTAGTCAAGTGAAATTTGCTCAGTCATGTCTGACTCTTTGCAACCCCATGGACTGTATAGAATTCTCTGGGCCAGAATATTGGAATGGGTAGCCTCTCCCTTCTTGAGGGGAATCTTCCCAACCCAGGGATCGAACCCAGGTCTCCTGCATTGCAGGCAGATTCTTTACCAGCTGAGCCACAAGCTGATTGACAATTCACCAAAAAGCAGACACCTACAGAAGAGAATTCAGAGAGAGAGAGAGAGAGAAGTGCTAAGAAGGGAAGGAGACCAGGAGTGTGGTGCAGAGTGGTTGGGCTGTGGGCAGAGGAGGTAAGAAAGTACTTTAGCGAGGACGGACAGGGAGGGACTCTGATATGTAATCAGACCCATGAAAAGCATCCTTCCAGGTACCAGGTGAAACGATCCAGCAGAAGGAAGGCCCTTTGCACATTTAAGACAAAGAAAGGAGGATATGACTCCACTGCAGGAAATGAGTCTCAGGGTAGGCAGGGGCTTGAATTAAAAACCATGGTGGATCAGTGGAAAAGAATCCACCTGCAATGCAGGAAACATGGGTTCAGTGCCTGGGTCAAGAAGATCCCCTGGAGGAGGAAATGATTACCCATTCCAGTATTCTTGCTAGGAAAATCCCATGGACAGAGGAGCCTGGCAAGCTACAGTCTATGGGAGTCACAAAGAGTCAGACACAACTGAGCAAATAAGCACATGCCATGCTCAGTTGTGCCTGATTCTCTGTGACCCCCAAGGACTGTGGCCCACCAGGCTCCTCTGTCCACAGGATTTCCCAGGCAAGAATACTGGAACGGGTTGCCATTTCCTCCTCCAGAGCACAGCACAACACCTGCCTTTTACTCACTGTACATTCTTGGGAAGTTTCTATAGACCTCTCTCCCAGCCTCAATTTTCTCACCTGCAAGATAGGAATTAGTGCAATTGCTTCCTCATATGTTTCTCTTCATGAATAAATGAGACATTTCAAGATTATCGATAAATCTGGACTCATAAAATGTTGCTCCCTCATCTTCCTTCTCCTCCTTGAATACAATTTGGTAACAAATACTGAAATATTCCTGTTCAGTTGAATGACCCTCACCCAATTTATTTTGGAGATTTTACACAATCCAGGAGATAGGTACATATTTCCTCTACCAAGAGAAACCTTCCTTTGTTTGGTGGTGACTGTGTGTCCCACTCAACAAGGCTGTGAGAGTCTGGAATAAGCAACAGGGGGCAGAAGGAAGCCTGCTCTCCACTTCCGGTGAAGAGCTATTGCAGCCTGTCTTCCGGCCACGCCTTTAGATCCGTTCACCTTCTAGCATCCTGTACTCTCTGCTGGCAATTCTTCTGGGATGTTTTCAGTAGACTCTCTCCAGACCCCATGTATCCCATGATGTGCTCTCTGACCCTTCAGGACCACATTAGGCTCTAATCTCTCATCTCCTCCTCCCAATAAGTGTTGATTTTTTCGCATCCATTTTCAATCCATTCCTCAAGCTCTCTCTTTAGGCCTCGAGTTTCAACAGAAAGGAAACACTTCCTAAAGTTGTTCATTTTGGTTTCCAGCAGACAGAATTTGGGAAGGACAGAGATATTACATATCCCACAACTAAAATATACCAGATGTGTAGCTTTATTCTGGTTTTTAACATATAATATTCCTGTTTTCCTAAATGTAACTTAATATTGCTTTCAACATGGAAAGTGATACTCTAATTATACAAAACATAAGCCATGCCATTCCTTGAATATATATTTATACATAGACTAATGGAAGGGGCCAGGACAAATGATCTGTGTTAGATATTCCAAATGTGAAAAAATGAGGTTCATAGAGATTTAACAGCTATTGAGGGAGTGCTTGCAATAATTGGTTATTGTTGAAAAGAAATGTCAGATATCATTATTGACATTTACAATTTTAATTAGCTTGATCTCGGAGTCCAATACATTATATTTTCCTCTTTACAATTTTTTTTTTCTGGAAGAATTAAAACCAATAGGCTTTCACAGTTATTTAAGGAAATGTTATTAAGACCCACAATGCTGGGATGTACTAATAGTTTAATGGATAAAGAATATGGGTCATTTTTCATGTTAAAACACAGCCCTGAAATGAAATAGTTCTCTCATTTGCTACAGAACCAGAACAGCAGATTGCACTGTTTCCTCGAAGTCTTTAGTTTGTTCAAGGGTTCCTGGAGGTTTTGATTTTTGTACCATTCAGTCTCTGTCCCCCTCAACCTTTACTCCAAGGAAAAGGGTGAGTGGAGGCTCCAGGAGATTTTGAGCAGAGAAATGGAGCTCTGTGTGAAGTATGGCTCTGCAACTTACAAGGCAAGGCATCTTTCTTTCCAGACACCCAGGGAGTTTTAATGTTTCTTATTTATCTGCAGGTGGCTCTAGACATTTTTGGTGGCATCCTACAAAGGTGGCATCCTTCATTCTGCAATGTGTTTAATGAGACCAAAGTATATGTAATTATTAGAACCAGCTCTAATTGTCTCCATGGAGAGAATTCCATTGGTGATGTGTGATGTGTAGTTCCTGCATGCTAATTCACTCCAGTCCTGTCCGACTCTTTGTGACCCTATGGACTGTAGCCCACCAGGCTCCTCTGTCCCTGGGATTCTCCTGGCAAGAATACTCAAGGGAGTTGCCATTTCCTTCTTCAGGAAATCTTCCTGACCCAGGAGTCAAACCCATGTCTCATGACTCCTGCACTGGCAGGCGGGCTCTTTACCGTTAGCACCACCTGGGAAGCCCGTGTAGTGCCTGCTTCTCCCAGATGGTAATACACAACACACAAGGTCATCTCTTTTCTGAAGCAAATATCATTTGGAACACAGATGGACTTTCAGAGACCATGTAACCATTTAACTATTGTGATATAATTATGCAATAAAAAATATGTTTTGGTGTTCACTTGATTCTAGCCTGAGCTCCTAAAGTCTTTGAGATTTCCTGAGGGTAAAATCAATTGGCCAGTTAGCAACCCCATGAACTGTATCCCACCAGGCTCTTCTGTCCATGGGATTTCCCAGACAAGAACTGGAGTGGGTTGCCATTTCCTTCTCCAGCCGATCTTCCCGTTCTGGGGTTGAACCTGCTCCATCTTCTGCATTGGCAGGCAGATTCTTTATCTCTGAGCCACCTGGGAAGCTAGGAGCATCTTTTGTTCTGGTATATGGTCTTTGATTTTGATTTTTGACACAGCGCTCCTAAATCCCTGGGAATTTCTAGAATGATAAGAGAATATTTGGTTCTAATGAGTTGACACTTAATGGGCTCCTGGATAACTGCAGGATGGTGGCTGCTCACTGGAAAGACAGAACAATTATCAGAGGCTTAGAACTTTCAGCACCACCCACGAGCCTCCGGGGAGGGGAGAGAGGCTGGAAATTGAGTTAATAATCATGTCTATGAGATGAAGCCTTCATAAAAATCCCTGAACTACAGAGTTGGTGATGGACAGGGAAGCCTGGCATGCTGCAGTCCTTGGGGTTGCAGAGTCGGACACGACTGAGAGACTGAACTGAACTGAACAGAGTTTGGAGAACTCCTGGGTTGGCGAATGCATTCACATGCCAGGAGGGTATATGTTCCAACTCCATGGTGAAAGAAGCGCCTGTGTTTGGGACCCTTCTCTCCTTGGGTACCTTTCCATCTGCTCTAACCTTTATCATATCCTTTATAATAATGCATTTTCCTGAGTTCTGTGAGACATTCTAGCAAATTATGGAAACCAAAGAGGGTCTTGGGATTGGTTGGAAATACAAGTGAAAGCCTGGGACTCCCTACTGGAAACTGCAGTAGGGGGAGTACTGTGGGTCTAAGAACTTGACCTGGGTGGGGAGAGGGGGTGTGTGCTAATCCCGGGCAGGGAGTGTTAGAACTGAACTGAACAGAAGGACACCCTGCTGGTGTCAGAGAATTGGTGGGTGTGTGGGAAAAAGTCAAAAATTCTATAACCGGAAGTATTGTGAGCATTCAGAGACTAGAGAACAGAGGAAAACGGAGTTTTTCCTTTTATACTTGTGCATAATTTATATGTTATATATATATATGTATAATGTTTTTGTGTGTGTGCTAAGTCTCGTCAGTGATGTTCACCTCTTTGCAACCCATGGACTATAGCCCTCCAGGCTCCTCTGTCTATGGGATTCTCCAGGCAAGAATACTGGAGTTGGTTGCCATGCCCTCCTCCAGGAGATCTTCCCAACCCAGGGAGCAAACCCATGCCTCTTATGTCTCCTGCATTCGTAGGTGGGTTCTTTACCGCTAGTGCCACCTGGGAAGCCCCATGTATCTTGTATACCACACACTTGAGTACTCTATTTAAACATAATGATACATGGAACTTTAAATACAATAAAATTCTGAATCCAGACAGAAAAGTATTTGAATCACTCTTTCTTGAGGATGATCAGTGCTTTGGGATTAGCTGTGCCAACCTACACAGGCAACTAAAGATGGTATAACTTTATAGTTATATAAATATAAGCCCAACTGTAATGCTCACTGGGGCTCAGGAAAAGAGACAAAGGAGGCACATGTACCATATATTTAAATACTTAAAAATAGAAATCAAGCTAATAAACTATTTAATATGATGTATTCTTGACAATATAATGGGCCTTAGGAAGCATCACTATGAACAAAGCTAGTGGAGGTGACGGAATTCCAGTTGAGCTATTTCAAATCCTAAAAGATGATACTGTGAAAGTGCTGCCCTCAATATGCCAGCAAATTTGGAAAAGTCAGCAGTGGCCACAGGACTGAAAAAGGTCAGTTTCCATTCCAATCCCAAAGAAAGGCAATGCCAAAGAATGCTCAAACTACCGCACAGTTGTACTCATCTCACATGCTAGTAAAGTAATGCTCAAAATTCTCCAAGCCAGGCTTCAGCAGTATGTGAACCGTGAACTTCCAGATATTTGAGCTGGTTTTAGAACAGGCAGAGGAACCAGAGATCAAATTTCCAACATCCAGTAGATCATGGAAAAAGCAAGAGAGTTCCAGAAAAACATCTATTTCTGTTTTATTGACTATGCCAAAGCCTTGACTGTGGTTGACAACAAACTGTGGAAAATTCTTCAAGAGATTGGAATATCAGACCACTTGACCTGTCTTCTGAGAAATCTGTATGCAGGCCAGGAAGCAACAGTCAGAACTGGACATGGAACAACAGACTGGTTCCAAATAGGAAAAGGAGTATGTCAAGTCTGTACATTGTTACCCTGCTTATTTAACTTCTATGCAGAGTACATCACGAGAAATACTGGGCTGGATGAAGCACAAGTTGGAATCAAGATTGCTGGGAGAAATAACAATAACCTCAGATATGCAGATGACACCACCCTTATGGCACAAAACGAAGAGGAACTAAAAAGCCTCTTGATAAAAATGAAAGAGGAGAGTGAAAAAGTTGGCTTAAAACTCAACATTCAAAAAACTAAGATTATGGCATCTGGTCCCATGGCAAATAGATGAGGAAACAGTGGGAACAGTGACAGACTTTATTTATTTATTTGGCTCCAAAATCACCGCAGATGGTGACTGCAGCCATGAAATTAAAAGGTGTTTGCTCCTTGGAAGAAAAGTTGTGACCAACCTAGACAGCATATTGAAAAGCAGAGACATTACTTTGCCAACAAATGTCTGTCTAGTCAAAGCTATGGATTTCCAGTAGTCATGTATGGATGTGAGAGTTGGACTATAAAGAAAACTGAAGAATTGATGCTTTTGAGCTGTGGTGTTGGAGAATACTCTTGAGAGTCCCTTGAACTGAAAGGAGATCCAACCAGTCCATCCTAAAGGAAATCAGTTCTGAATATTCATTGGAAGGACTGATGTTGAAGCTGAAACTCCAATATTTTGGCCATCTGATGGAAAGAACTGCTTTCATTTGAAAAGACCCTGATGCTGGGAAAAATTGAAGGCAGGAGGAGAAGGGATTGACAGAGGATAAGATGGTTAGATGGCATCAGCGACTCAATGGACACGAGTTTGAGTAAACTCTAGGAGTTGGCAATGGACAGGGAGGCCTGGTGTGCTGCAGTTCATGGGGTTGCAAAGAGTCGGGCATGACTGAGTGACTGAACTGAACAGAATTGATTCTTGACAAATAGGCTTTCCCAGGTGGCACTAGCAGTAAAGAATCCACCTTACAATGCAGGAGACATAAGAGACCTGGGTTTGATCCCTGAGTTAGAAAGATCTGGAGGAGGGCATGGCAACTCATTCCAGTATGCCTGTCTAGAGAATCCCATGGACAGAGGAGCCTAGTGGACTATAGTCCACAGGGTCACAAAGAGCTGGATATGACTGAAGTGACTTAACACACACAAACACACAGACACACACATGCATTCTTGACAAATACACATCAGGAGTCCTCTGAGTTGCATGGTAGAGGATAGCCATTCCCCAGGAAGGAACCTTTAGCTTGGCCTGTGGTGCCCAGTCGGTTCACTTCCTCTTCCATCGCCGCTTTCCTCCACATCACTGGGGGCCTCCAGCTTTCAAGAATGGACAATCTGGTCTCATCTCTTATTTCTCTCTCTCTCTCTCTCTCTCTCTCTCTCTCTCTCTGTCTCTCTCTCTCTCTCTCGTTGAAGTACTACCCCATGGCTTCCCCGCCGGGGTGTGTGCATACTGAGTGGTGACTTCCACCCTTGGAAAAGCTGAGCATGGGAAGCAGACTCAGGGCTGACTGATGGGCTGTTTCACAGTCTTGGCTTGTGGAATATGGTCCAGGGGAAAATCAGAGCTCTGCACAGGTCCATCCCCTTAGTTCCAGTGGTGCTCTGGCCAGAGGAGGCCAGATGAGAGACACTGTGAAGCATGAGGCCGAGGGCTGAGTCAATGGTATCGCTTGTCTCTTTGTGTGGTTAAACTCATTATCTGGAAGCTTTAGCCTTTAAAATTCTCAGCCAAATAGGTGATAGTAAAAATTAGAGATGAATTTAACTTTTACTAATAGCAAATTAGTAAATAGCAGTAAACGAGTTGTTTCTTCACTCCTCTTTCTTCAAATCAACCCAACCATTATAGTGCTGATTCATTCCCTTTTGGTTGGGAGGATATAAAAGTTCACTTTATTGTACTGGCCTTCAACAATCCTAAACTTTATTGACTGGCCTTCAACAATCCTAAACCCTAATCCCAGTCCTGGAATTAATTTCTGGGTGATTTTGAAAAGGGTATAAGAAGAAAAAGTACCTCAAAATCCCTAATATCATGGCAAAGAAAGATAGTTAGAGCTACCTGGCTCAATCATATTAAATTTACTAGTATTTGACTTTTTTAAAAAAACTTTTTTTTTTTTTTTAACTCTCCACAAAAGCCCCTTTCAACTCTGTCATGTGGTCATGGAGTTTTGTCTAGAAGCCTGGGAGCCCGTTCTAAGTGTTTCCTTTCAGGATGGTTGGGTCAGATGTTGGGGAAGGACACAGACAGCTGGCTCTAACTCGTCCTTTTGGCAAAGAAGGTGGGCTACAGTAGCCACTGCCCTGTAATCACACTGCCTCACTCTGAGTCATAAACCCCCAGTGCTTTACTTTTCAAGTGCTTGGCAAAGATTATATTTTTCCATGTTCTCACGCCTGCCCCTCAGCCTTTGTGAAGCAATTTCCACAGAAACGATGTTCTGCCACCAAATAAGAGTTTACTAAGAATAAAAATTGAATTTCGTCTGCCTGTTGACAAGCTGATTGATCTGGGGGCTCTTGTGACTGAATCCTCTCCTAAGCACATTCTCATTTATCATGTGTGAGATTGTTTCAGAATCAATAGCAGCCCTGAGCAGACACGTCTCTGCTGGAGACCCATCGGGGCCCACAGCCTTCCCTGTAACACTGCTAATTTTTTTGACAGAATTATTTCAACAGTTAAATTGTTCTAGGCCTGTTGTTCCCAGCCTTTCACTAGAATTGTTTGTTAAGGTCATAATTTTTAATATACTTCCTGTAAACGCTGGACCTTGAGGAGTTTGCCCTTTTTCTCATGAGGTTGATTTCTCACCCCTGCTCTGAAAGTGAAAGTGTTAGTTGCTCAGTCATGCTAAGAGTCAGTTGTGTTTGACTCTTGGCGACCTCCAGGCTCCATGGAATTCTCCAGGCAAGAATACTGGAGTGGGTAGCCATTCACTTAATCTGTGGTTGAGTGATGTTAGATTTTAGGATATCACTGAGGTGCAACTCTTTATATATAACCTGTGTCAAAGGATAAGAGCTGGAGAAAGGCAACTTAACTGCCATCCTAGGGCTTCATGGCCCAGCTGTGTGGCTTTGACAATGATCTTTCCCTCTCTGAGCTTCATGTTAAGAAATTGGGTCAAGTAGTCTTAAGTAGAGTCTATCCTGGATAGTCTCTTTGTCCAAGTCAGCAGTTGTGAACTGGAGGTTCATGGGTAGAGTCTGATCTGAAGATGGGGTTCATTTAGCTTCCAGAGTATCTGCTTTTTGTTTGTTAAATTTGATTCCTTTCTTACTTTATTTAAAAAATTAATTTGTTAATATGTTAAATTTACGTAAATACAATTCGTTCTTTCTGTGACACACTGTTTTTGGTATGAGTTTTGACATATGTGTAAATTCTTGTACCCACAGTATACAGAACAAGCCTAACATCCCAAGAATTCCTTCATGTTCCTCCCTTATAATCAAGCCCTACCCCCACTCTTAACCCCTGACAATCACTGATATGTTCTCTGTTCCTATAGCTTTGTCTCTTTCAGGATATCACCTGAATGAAATTATATGATTATATAACCTCTTGAAACCAAGTTCATGAGCAAAATGCATTTGATATTCATCCATGTTGTATGCGACAATGGTTTGCTCCTTTTATTTCTGAATAATATTCCACCGGTGCTTCATTGTTTGTATGTATGTAGGTATCACCATGTGTTTATACATTCATCTACTGAAGGATATTTGGGCTTTTTCAAGTTTTGATGATCATGAATAATGGTCCCATTAGAGTTTGTGTGTAGTTTTTATATGAACATAAGTTTCCATTTCTACAATAAAATGACTGTTTCTGGTGGCATTTTTTTAAAAGAACTTCCAGGGTACTTTCCAGAGTATTTATGCCATTTTATACTCTTTCCAGCAATGTATGAGAATTCTCTCTACATCCTCATTGACACTTGATATTATCAGTAACTTTTAAAACTTTAAGGATTCTAATCGGTGTATAGTAATATCTCATTTTAATTTGCATTTTCCTAATTATTAATCACATTGAACATCTTGTGTTTATTTGGCATCATATATCTTCTTTGCTGAAATGCTTGTTCCAATATTTTTCCTATTTCTTTGAATGGGTTGTTTATTTACTTTTGGATTTTAAGAATATTTTTAAAAATATATTACTGATACAAGTTTTTGTTCAATATATGACTTACAAGTAATTTCTCTCAATATATGGTTTGTCTTTTTATTCTGTTAATTGTGCTCAGCATGGAGAAGGGTGCTTAACTTTGATAAAGACCCGTCATTTTTTCTATTTATCATTTTTCTTTTGTGTGTTTTGCTTTTGATGTCATATCTAAGAAGAATTTGCCTTACCCTAGGTCCTGAAGATTTAGTTCTGTGTTTCCTTCTAAGAGTTTAATAGTATTATGTTTTAATATATTTGTGTCTATGATACATCTCAAGTTAATTTTATATTTCTTTTACGTATTGATATCCAGTGTTTTTACAGCACCATTTGTTGAGAAACTACCTTTCTCCTTTCAAATTATCAAAAATCAGTCAGTGATATTTATGTGCACTAGAAAATTTCTGGATGTTTTTCTTCTATTCCATTAGACTAAGAATCTACCATTTCACAAGCGTCACATTGTCTCAACTATCATAACTCTATGCTGCTGCTGCTGCTGCTAAGTCACTTCAGTTGTGTCTGACTCTATGCGATCCCACAGACGGCAGCCCACCAGGCTCCCCCGTCCCTGGGATTCTCCAGGCAAGAACACTGGAGTGGGTTGCCATTTCCTTCTCCAATGCATGAAAGTGAAAAGTGAAAGTGAAGTCGCTCAGTCGTGTCTGACTCTTCGAGACCCCATGGACTGTAGCCTACCAGGCTCCTCCGTCCATGGGATTTTCCAGGCAAGAGTGCTGGAGTGGGGTGCCATTGCCTTCTCCACCATAGCTTTATGAAACATCTTAAAATTTGGTTGTGCACATCCTCCAACTTTTTTCTTTTTCAGAAATGTTTTGAATATTCTGTTTCCTTTATCTTTTCATATATATTTTAGAATTAGCTAGTGTGAATCTACAGAGAATCCTGCTGGGATTTTGATTGGGATTGCATTAAATGCATTAGTCAATTTGGGGAGAATTGACATGTTGACTATATTGACTCTTTTACTCCCTGGGCACAGTGTGTCTCTCTGCTTATTTAGGTCCTCTCTAATCTCAGGCATCAGCGTTTTGTAGTTTTAGTTACACATCCTGCACATATTTTTGCTAGATTTATATTTACAATTTCATTTCTGGGAGCTCTTGTAAATGATACTGTTTTCAAATATTTTACTTACAATAGTCTGTTCATTGCTAGTATATAGAAATGCAATTGATTTCTCTATATTGATCTTTTATTCTGCAATCTTGTCAAGCTCACTTAGTTCTAGTGATGTTTTTTGGTAGATTCCCTATGATTTTTTTCACATAGAAAATCATAGGGATTTTTTACATAGGGATATTTTAATTTTTAAAAATCTGAATGCCTTTTATTTATTTTTCTAAACATATTGAGTTTGCTAGGACTACAAGAATGATATTGAATAGGAGTATAAAAATGGACAGCTTGACTACTTCCCAATCTCTTATGGAGAAAACATGTGATATAATGTTGGCTGTAAGTTTCTCTGTTAACTTTCCTTCTGTTTCTAGTTTTCTGAGAGTTGTAATTACGAAGGGATGTTGAACTTTGCTGCCTTTTTTCGCTATTGGTATAACCATAATGTGATAAATTGCAGTGATTGATTTTTGAGGATGATTCATGAATCAGCTTTGCAATCTCAGGATAAACTTCACTTGGTCATCAATATATTTTTTTAATGGAGCAGATTTTAAATGAACACGTGGACTTTTTAGTTTCTCTGAAAAATTCAGAACATCTGGCAATACTGAGTCAAAAATCCTGCCTGGTGCCTCAATTATAAAATTCAGACAACATTCATATACCAACAGGAACATTAGTGTTAAGTGCAGCTCAGTTAACTACACAGAAAAAGCTATTCCAGGACTTCAGAATAGAAGCACAGGAATGAAATACATGTACTAAAATAACCCCAGCATGATTTCTGATATACCACACTAGGAACAGAAACCTACTTTAATAAATGATCTCTTGAAACTGTACATAGGGCTAACAATGTTAGCTAATCCAGATTCCTATGCTCTCCTGATACATATAAAAGTTTCTCAGTTATTGGATAATCTAGTTCATATCATGGAAGCATTACCTTTCTTAAGACCCACTGATACATATTGCACTGATGCAAATATTAAGTAGGGCATAAAGATAAAATTTATCTTAGAGAAATGAACTATTCAGGAATTCTCTGCACTAGCAGTGCAGGAGAACAGATAACTAGTGCTGCTGTGGCATTGACCCCAGGAACCACTAGCAGTAGCAGGGCGCTGCCGATCTAACATGCGCACAGGTGCTTCATGACAAACAGTACCAGCACACTCATCTGCATCATATTCTGGCACTGTATTTTGACTGATACTAATTTATTAAATAAATCTGTGTGCATATATGTGTGTGTGTGTGTGTGTGTGTGTGTGTGTGTGTGTGTGTGTGTGTGTGTGTGTATGTAGAGTTGAAGAAGCTGGTTTTCCTGGTGGCTCCAGCCATAAAGAATCTGCCGGCAATGTAGGTACTAGGATTCAACCCCTGGGCTGGGACGATCCCCTGGAGAAGGAAATGACAACCACTCCAGTATTCTTGCCTAGATAATCCCATGGACGGAGAAGCCTGGCAGGCTACAGTCCATGGGGTTGCAAAGAGTTGGACACGACTTCGTGACTAACAGACACACACAGAGTTGAAGAATGGCCATCTTCTAGTAGGCTGGTCAGTGTCCTTAAGAAACTACAGTAGAGATCAAAGTAAAACTTACTAATCACGGCATGTGGACTCTGTTTTGCTGTTGCTAAATTTTATGTATTTATTTATGCTGTGCCAGGTCTTTGCTGCCATGTGAGGGCTTTCTCTGGCTGCAGCAGGCAGGAGCTATTCTGTTGTGGTGTGTGGGCTTCTCATTGCGGTGGCTTCTCTTGACTCTTGTTTCAGAGCATGGGTTCTAAGGCATGAGGGCTCAGCAGTTGTGGCGCGTGGGCTTAGCAGCACCAAGGCATGTGAGATTTTCCCAGACCAAGGATCAAGCCCATGTCCCCTGCCTTGACAGGCAGATTCTTAACCACTGGACCACCAGGCACGTCCCTGTTTTATTTATTTATTTTTTTAAGCAAAGACATCTCCATGTCTCTCAAAGAAGTAGAAAGCAAATGATAGACAAAATGCTGTGCATTTCATGGAAAATGGAAGAAAGCATGTAATTTTAGGGAAACATCAGTATTCCTGAATATTTTCTTATCCTTGCCCACATCCATCCCAGTTAGCACCACCTTAACCTCTGTCGGCATTTATATTTGAAACTGTAAATGAGTAGTATGCGTAACACTCCCTGTACTTGTCCAAGACACAACCATGCTAGACCTCTGCAGGGATGCAGGTTTATTGAGGGGAACAAGCAGCACGGAGTTCTTTACAAGATTTGCAGTTTGGTCAAATGACTTTACCATGAAGCCCCATTCCATTCCTCCTGTAACCCAGCATCACCCTGATTCCCAGGTCTTAGTTTGATGACCTCTGATTTCCTCTCTTTCTTTTTAACCCAACTGCCTATTTATTTACCATGTATTTGATGCCAGAGGAAGGACAATGAATTTGTCCTGTTGAGTGATTCCCCTGGAACATTCTCTGAAGTCTACAATAAAAATCACTCCCATGAACAAATATTTCTCTTTTGTGCTGTTATCTCACTCATGTAACTCCTTCTGGCTGGAGTGTCCTTTCTACTACTTTTATACTTGACCGTAACTACTAACCCCCCAGCCCTCTAAGCAACCCTCCTGACTCTCAAAGGAAAAGTTAATCATACTCTCCTCAGGGCTGTGCGACCCTATTTTTCCTTCTTTCGAGGCTCATAGTATGTCACCATTTGATAGTTTTCATCTTGATTCTAAAACTAATTTTATTTTAAAAATCAAAACGAGGTTGATTCCTAATAATATTGTATTGGTTTCATGTGTGTAACATTGTAATTCAGTATGTTTGCTGGTTGTATTTCATTTTAGGTTCTTAAACAAGATAATGGGTATAATTATGCTATATAGTAAGCCCTTGTTGCTTATCTATTTTATATATAGTAGTTTGTATCTGTTAATCACATACTCCTAATTTGTCCCTCTCCCGTCCCTTTCCCCTTTGGTAACCACAATTTATTTTCTATGTCTGTGAGTCTGTTTCTGTTTTGTATATAGATTCATTTGGATTATTTTTTAGATCCCACATGTAAATGATACCAGATAGTATTTGTGTTTCTCTGTCTGACGTATTTCACTAAGTAGAATATCCTCTAGGTCCAACACCTTGCTCCAAATGACAGTATTTCATTCTTTTATTCAAAAGCAAAATGCATGTGTAGTAAACAGAATAATCAAGGTATCTGAAAGCATATGTGGTAAAAACAAAGTCATCCTGCCATTCTTAACCCCACATCTCCTGGTACTTCTCCCCAGGAGAGACCACTTTCCCAGTCTCTTGCGTATCTATTTAGAGGTCTTTTGTAAAGTGTATACATGGCCAACACTGGTACACAAATCAGCCTGTTATACACAGTTCCTCACTGTGCTCGTTACTTGAACTATATTTTGAAAGGTTATATCTTGAAAATATATTTTAAAGATTATTCTAATTCAGCACATCCATTCACCCAAAAATGATTGAACGCTTACTGTATGCCAGCGCGGTTCTAGCCTCTAGGGATAAAGCACTGAAAAAACAGATATAATTGCTGCCCTCAGTGATTCATTCTACTTATTGTTTTGGGTGATAAGTCAAAACAATACAAAATAAAAATATTACATGTATATCGAATGTATATATTTTATATATACACATTTATGTATATCAATATATTATGCTAGATGACATACATTATGATAAATGGTACTGAATGTTATGATAGAAAATAAAGTGTAGTCACTTAGCAGCAGCAGCAGCAGCAGCAGGAGATAGGAACTGTTGGGAGATGGTGTTGCTGTCTTAAATAAAATGATCAGGAAAGTCCTCTCTGAGAAGATGACTGTTTTCTTGGGGAGACAGTCCTGCATCTGGTGTACACAGATAACCTCCTTCTTTTAAGTCCAGCATAGTGTTCTAAGTGTATGGTATGTCCACAATAAGGGACTTCTAGATTGTTACCATTCTATGGCCAATAAACAAAGCTACAGTAAAGAACAGAAACAGTATGGACCTAACAGAAGCAGAAGATATTAGCAAGAGGTGGCAAGAATACACAGAGGAACTGTACAAAAAAGATCTTCATGACCCAGACAACCACGATGGTGTGATCACTCACCTAGAGCCAGACATCCTGGAGTGCGAAGTCAAGTGTGTCTTAGGAAGCATCACTATGAACAAAGCTAGTGGAGGTGATAGATTTCCAGTTGAGCTATTTCAAATCCTGAAAGATGATGCTGTGAAAGTATTTCACTCAATACACCAATAGATTTGGAAAACTCAGCAATGGCCACAAGACTAGAAAAGGTGTTTTTATTCCAATCCCAAAGAAAGGCAATGCCAAAGAATGTCCAAACTACCACACAATAGCACTCATTTCACATGCTAGCAAAGTAATGCTCAAAATTCTCCAAGCTAAGCTTTAACAGTACGTGAACCGTGAACTTCCAGATGTTCAAGCTGGATTTACAAAAGACAGAGGAACCAGAAATCAAATTGCTAATATCCATTGGATCAGAAAAAAAGCAAGAAAATTCCAGATAAATATCTGCTTCTGCTTTACCAACTACACTAAAGCCTTTGTGTGGATCCACAATGAACTGTGGAAAATTCTTCAAGAGACGGGAATACCAGACCACCTTACCTGCCTCTTGAGAAATCTGTATGCAGGTCAAGAAGCAACAGTTAGAACCGGACATGGAACAATGGAACAACAATACAAGCCTTGAAGTAATAAAGGAGTATGTCAAGGTTGTATATTGTCACCTTGTTTATTTAGCATCTATGCAGAGTACATCATGTGAAATGCTGGGCTGGATGAAGCATAAGCTGAAATCAAGATTGCCAGGAGAAATACCAATAGCCTCGGATATGCGGATGACACCACCCTTATAGCAGAAGGTGAAGACAAACTAAAGAGCCTCTTGAAGAAAGTGAAACAGGAGAGTGCAAAAGCTGGTTTAAAATTCAACATTCAAAAAACTAAGATCACAGCATCAGGTCCCATCACTTCATGGCAAATAGATGGAGAAACAATGGAAGAGGTGACAGACTTTATTTTCTTGGGCTCCAAAATCACTATAGATGGTGACTGCAGCCATGAAATTAAGACGCTTGCTCCTTGGAAGAAAAGCTATGACAAACCTTGACAGCATACTAAAAAGCAGAGACATTATTTTGCCAACAAAGGTCCATATAGTCAAAGCAATGGTTTTTCCAGTAGTCATGTATGGATGTGAGAGTTGGACCATAAAGCAAGCTGAGCACTGAAGAATTGATGCTTTTGAACTGTGGTGTTGGAGTAGACTCTTGAGAGTCCCTTGGACTGCAAGGAGATCAAACCGGTCAATCCTAAAGGAAATCAGTCCTGAATATTCATTAGAAGGACTGATGCTGAAGCTGAAACTCCAATACTTTGGCCACCTGATGCAAAGAACTGACTCATTGGAACAGACCCTGATGCTGGAAAAGATTGAAAGCAGGAGGAGAAGGGGGTGAACAGGGGATGGGATGGTGGGATGGCATCAGCAACTCAATGGACATAAGTTTGAGCAAGGCCCGGAATTGGTGATGGACAGGCAAGCCTGGCATGCTACAGTCCATGGGATGGCAAAAAGTCAGACATGACTGAATGACTGAACTGAACTGAAACAAAGCTGCAAGGATTATCGTTGCAACCACTATTTGGACAAATGTTCAGATTTAACTGTAGTGGGAAAAAAAAAAGTCTTAAAATTGTTGTATCAGAAGAGACTATTATCTGTGCACATTTCTATGTCACCCACAGACTAAATTTCTTGAGGACAGGGACCATTCCTGACACATATTTGAATTTCCTGAGCCAAGAGGATGTTTGTGGTTTGAACACCTAAACAGTTCGGAATAGACAAGGAGCAGAATGGTTTGAGCAGAATGGTTTTCATTCTTCTGGGAAGCATGTGAGCATCTTTAGTCCCTCAGACCATATCCTCCAGCTTCAATACACAGCTACTCCCTTGGATATGGTGATATGGCTGAGCTTACTTTGGGAACTTACCTAGGGTAGAACATAAACATCTCTTCCCTTAAACAATGAACAGAATATTTTCTCCTCTGTGTAGAACAGACAGTACATCCTCAGGGTGATAAGCCTTGATGACTCAGCCCAAAGAACAAAAGGAATAAAATTTACTCCACATACTCAAGCACTTTCAAATGTATGAGTGTCTCCTTCCCAAAGCCTTTTCTTTGGGGGTATGTATCCAAAAGAGTCTACACAACCTCAAGTTCAAGGTAACTAAGAAAACTGGCACACCTCAAGGGCTATTAAAGTTTAAATTTAAAATCAGTCTAGTTTAGGGGGAAAAAAACCAAAGTACTTATAATAAAAACTCTCCTGGGTAAGACATGATGGATATGTAGCAACTTAGAGTCCTGATAATATTTTCAGAGGGTGTCAGAACATTTACAGTTATTCAGAGCTGAGAACTCACTTGCTCCCTGGCATTATCTTTGTTGGTCATAAACAGAAATATCCTTGAAGTAAATGGGGAAAGGTCATCACACAAATATGATAAGCAAGCTCGTTGCTCTTAGTTTGGTTGAGGAGGTAAGAGAGAAGTACACAAATAAGAAAGTCAACTATAGACAGCTGGAAGATATGCCTGGATTTGTATGGAAGGCGATTCTTGTTGGCTCCGGAGCCTGGTCTTTCCGGGTAGAACAACAAGAAGTGATTTCTATTAAGTCCTCATATCTTATTATTTTTATAACATAAGTTGCCGTTAGGCTTTCCCTTGGAATAGACGATGATGATAATTTACACATGCTGGACAGATAAATGATTCAATTCTTAGTTACAAGAGACTGTTGACAGTGATTACTGATGCTCATTTCATTCATGCACATTATGTGGGGCAGGCAACTCCAGGTTTAGAGGCCTTTCATGTTTTTTCAAAGGAAATCAGTCACTCACATAATAATTATTTATTATTCCACATTGGCAGACAGTTGGATGCATTTATGACAGTTAAGAGCCTTAGACAAAATGCTGCAAAGTGGTGCAACCGATAAAATATTTTACAGCACAGGAGATACCAACAATAATTAGAAGGCCTTGGTACATAATGAAAAAAAAGAAAAAAAAAAAAAAAAAAACTCTGCGGTTTCCCCAATGACTCTTGGCTAGTTTTCACCTGTACATTTGACTTGTTCCAGACTGAAATGCTGGTGTTCATCCAAGATTTGGATTCAGACCACTATGTTTCTTTGCAAAGAGTCTTCTTCCCTAAATAACATCTGCCTACCCATCTGTCCATGGGTTCCTTTTTTGATTCATACATTTAACTTTTATTAAGCATTTTCTATGTGCAAAATATCCTACTAAATCCTTCATAAAGTCTTATCTCCCTGGAAGGGCCTTTGACTAAGAACTGTGGATTCTAGTTTTAATTGTAAATAGTATACATCTTCCAATTCTCAGCCTAGCTGTATTCCAAATGTTCATCACTGTCAAGTTTCTTTGAAAATAGAAAATTTCAAATCTGAATTCTTTGGTTGCAGTATTTGGTTAATGCTACTTTATTTCTCAAATGTACTTCATTTTGAAAACACATTGCAAAAGAAGATATTGTGAAAAATAAGTTTCCCTCTTATTGCTGACTTCCAGTTGCCTCTCTGAGGTACAGGTTTCTTACATAACATCTCAAAGGTATTATATGAATAGTAAATCCTGCTGTGATTCAAAATATGGGTTCCTAAAAATCACCATACTGTGCAAAATCACACAATAAAAACCACAGAGTTTCTGGGGAAAGTGGGGGTAAGGATACAACTTTCTAAAATATCAAGGACATGTTTTTTGAAAAGTAAAAACCATAGGACTCTAATAAAAATAGTAGCATAGTGTTACACATATTAAATGTTACACATTAAGTGTTACACATATTAAATACTACAATAAGTATGGTACTTTGGCTTGAAATAGACCTGGAGGTTTGCTTGTAGGATTGGATTTTGGAAGGGTTGTGGCTCGCAGGTTTCTGTGAATTAGTTAAAGGAAGATCACCTGAAACCTGTTGGAAAGTTCAAACAGCAGATGAAGATGGGTGCATCCCATAACACAAGGTGAGCTGAGGTAGCTGGTGGGTGTGTGAGGTGTTTGTGCGTGTCTGCTTTTTGCATTCCCACATGGCTCCCATCAGTAGGCTGTAGTTTTCTGTGTTCACCATGTGTTCATTCCATAACAAATTGTGCATAAGCAGAATTCATATGATGTTAAAATTTTTCCCTAATAGATCAATCATATGAGTGATTTTTTAATCAAAACAAATATTATCGCAGAACTGACTGCATACATGAGAGCATGTGTTTTACTTTCAACATTAACATTAACGCAGAGCATCTTCTTTTTGTAAATGATGAAAATACAGAAACATAGAAAAGACATGTTACCTTTAGCACCCAAGCAACCACAGAGATTTTTTTGGATCTTTCTCTATTTTTATGATAATTTACTTGTGCATGCAATGAATCCTGCCTGAGAGAATCTATCAGAAGCATTTATTGAATTCAAATAGAGTTGTTACCATGATAAGTGGTAAAATTTCCTCAAGAATCTGCTTTATATTTTCAGGTTTTGCATTTGTCTTTAATCCGTTTTGAGTTTATTTTTTATCTGGTTTGAGAAAGTAGTACAGCTTGTTTCTTTTGCTTGAAGCTGTCTAGTTTTCCAGTCACCATCACCTTTGAAGAGGCTGATTTTCCCTTATAGTGTATTCTTGCCTTCTTTGTCATAGATTAACTGACCATATAAGTGTGAATTTATTTCTCATCCCATCCCTGTGTTCTGTTCCATTGATCTGTGTTTGTTTTTGTGGCAATATCATACTGTTTTGATTACTGTAGCTTTGTAGTATAATTTGAAATCAAGGCACATGATACCTCCAGCTTTGTTCTTCCTCCAGATTTATACGACTCTCCAGGGTCTTTTGTGCTTCTGTAAAAATTTTAGAATTATTTGTCCTATGAAAAATGTCTTTGATATTTTGATAGGGATTATATTGTATTGATTGTATTGTATTGAACCTTTAGATTGCCTCGGTCATTTGAGCAATATCAGTTCTTCCAATATATGAGAACTGTATAGCTTTCCATTTGTTTGTGTTGTCTTCAACTGCTTTCATCCATGTCTTTGAGTTTTCAGAGTATAAATCTTTTACCTCTTTGTTTAGATTTAGTCCAGGTATTTTATTCTTTTCAATGCAATTGTAAATGGAATTGTTTTCTTAATTTCTCTCTTAGTTACTAGTGTACAGAAACACAACAGATTTCTATATGTTAATTTTAAATGTGAGACCTGAAACCATGAAACTGCTAGAAGAAAACATAGGCAATATGGTCTTTGAATCTACTGTGGTAATATTATTCTTTAGGTCTGTTTTTTAGATCTCTTTTTACTCGAAAAATAGAACTATCATACGATCCAGCAATTTCACTGCTGGGTATTTACCTGAAGGGAATAAAAACACGAATTCAGAAAGATATCTGCACCCCCATGATCACTGCAGCATTATTGGCAATAGCTAAGAAACAGAAGCAAACTAAGTGTCCATTAATAGATGAATAGATACAGCAGCTTCCCACTAGCTATTTTACACATGGTAGGGTGTCCCCGGTGGCTCAGAGGTAAAGAATCCACTTGCAATGGAGAAGACATGGGTTCAGTCCCTGGGTTGGGGAGATTCCCCTGGAGAAGAAAATGGCAACCCATTCCAGTATTCTTTCCTGGGAAATCCCATGGACAGAGGAGCCTGGTGGGCTACAGCCCATGGGGTCTCAAAAGAGTCAGACACGACTGAGCAACTAAGCAACAAACTGTATGCATGTCAGTGCCACTCTCTCAATTTATCCCTCCTTCTCCTTCCCCACCGTGTCCATATATCCAATCTCTGCACCTTTGTCTCTCTATTCCTGCCCTGAAAATAGGTTCATCTGTACCACACACACACACACGCACACACACACACATCCACACACACATGCACACACACACACACGCACACACACACGCACACACACACATGCACACACACGCACACACACACATGCACACACACACACACACACTGGATTATTACTCAGCCATTAAAAAGAAATCTTGCTGTTTGTGATGACATGAATGGATTAGAGGGTATTATGTTAAGTGAAACAAGTCAGACAGAGAGAAAAAAATACCATATGATCTCACATAGATGTGGAATCTAAAAAACAGAATGAATGAAACAAACTCATAGGTATGAGAGGTTGCCAGAGAAGAGGGGAGTGGGGGGTGAAATAAGTGAAGAGAATTAAGAGGTATAAGCCTTCAGCTGTAAGTCACAAGGATGTAATATACAGCATAATGAATATGGTCAATAATAAAATAATAACTGTGTATAGGGACAGGTGGTTATTAGACTTACAATGGTGATCCTTTCATAATGTACACAAATGCTGAATCACTATGTAGTACACCAGAAACTAACATAATATTGTGCATCAACTATATTTCAATTAAAAAATGAATTTGTGTTTTTTTTAGGTGAAAACAACCCGAATGCCCACCAACTGATGATGACAATAGATAAACAAAGGTGGTATATGCATACAATAGGATATTATTCAACCACAAAAAGAATGAAGTACTGAAGTACTGATACATGGTACAACATGAATGAACCTTTGAAAACATGTTAAGTGAAAGAAGATAGACACAAAAGGCCACATATTATAAGATTCCATTCATATGAGAGTTCAGAATAGGGAAAGAAAGTAGATTAGGGGTTATCTAGGGCTGGGAGTTATTGATCTTTCTCCCGGCAATCTTGATTCCAGCTTGTGTTTCTTCCAGTCCAGCGTTTTTCATGATGTACTCTGCATACAAGCTAAATAAGCAGGGTGACAATATACAGCCTTGACATACTCCTTTTCCTATTTGGAACCAGTCTGTTGTTCCATGTCCAGTTCTAACTGTTGCCTCCTGACCTGCATACAGATTTCTCAAGAGGCAGGTCAGGTGATCTGGTATTCTCATCTCTTTCAGAATGTTCCACAGTTTGTTGTGATCCACACAGTCAAAGGCTTTGGCATAGTCAATAAGGCAGAAATAGATGTTTTCTGGAACTCTCTTGCTTTTTTGATGATCCAGCGGATGTTGGCAATTTGATCTCTGGTTCCTCTGCCTTTTCTAAAACCAGCTTGAACTATCAATAACCTCAGATATGCAGATGACACCACCCTTATGGCAGAAAGTGAAGAGGAACTAAAAAGCTTCTTGATGAAAGTGAAAGAGGAGAGTGAAAAAGCTGGCTTAAAGCTCAACATTCAGAAAATGAAGATCATGGCATCTGGTCCCATCACTTCATGGGAAATAGATGGGGAAACAGTGGAAACAGTGTCAGACTTTATTTTTTGGGGCTCCAAAATCACTGAAGATGGTGACTGAAGCCATGAAATTAAAAGACGCTTACTCCTTGGAAGAAAAGTTATGACCAACCTAGATAGCATATTCAAAAGCAGAGACATTACTTTGCCAACTAAGGTCTGTCTAGTCAAGGCTATGGATTTTCCTGTGGTCATGTATGGATGTGAGAGTTGGACTGTGAAGAAGGCTGAATACTGAAGAATTGATGCTTTTGAACTGTGGTGTTGGAGAAGACTCTTAAGAGTCCCTTGGACTGCAAGGAGATCCAACCAGTCCATTCTAAAGGAGATCAGCCCTGGGATTTCTTTTGGAAGGAATGATGCTAATGCTGAAACTCCAGTACTTTGGCCACCTCATGCGAAGAGTTGACTCATTAGAAAAGACTTTGATGCTGGGAGGGATTGGGGGCAGGAGGAAAATGGGACAACTGAGGATGAGATGGCTGGATGGCATCACTGACTCAATGGACGTGAGTCTGAGTGAACTCCGGGAGTTGGTGATGGACAGGTAGGCCTGGCGTGCTGCGATTCATGGGGTCGCAAAGAGTCGGACATGACTGACCGACTGAACTGAACTGAACTGAGGGCTGGGGGTAGTGATGGGAAACACAGGATTGATAGCTAATGGGTGAAAGAGTATTTTTTTAGGAAGATGAAAATGTCCTAAAACTGACTGTAGGGATGGTTGCACATATCTATGAATATACTAAAAACAATGAATTGTACACTTGAGGTAGATTGTATGATATGTGAATTATATCTCAATAAAGCTGTTAAGAAAAAAATTCATTTTATTTTAGGTTGTATCCCTATAACATTGTGAGAGAAGGCTCCAAGACCTCCATGTTCTTGGAAACTCCTTATTGTGATATGCTCAGCTGAGTCTGGTGTGCAGAGGTGGTGATCTGCAGAAATCTAGCGATTTGGATGCTCTGCCCTTCCACAAAGAAGTCTGCCGGTTCCTTTCTGCTATCATCTCTCTATGGAGATCTTATCCATCCTCAATTTGATATATTCTGTGGCTGACAGGGGTTTATCACCAGTCTTTTTAAGAAAAGCACATGGGAGGATTGCTTTTTGAACACTTTCATTTCTGAAAATAATACTTTTTTTTTTAATCTTCCCCTATGACAGAAAGTGGGTAGAAAAATATTAGGTTATTATCACCTTTTCATCTCTGAAGTCTGTAAATTTGCTAATGTTTTTGAACTTTAAAAGTTTTAAAGAAGTTCAAGAGTAGCTTGATTTTCTTCCCTTGAAGAAATCGTAAGTTTTCTGCTTGGACACTAGTAGTGTTTTTCCCGTGTACCTAGAATTTGGAAATGTCACCAGGGCAAGATTTATTATTGGCCTTTTTCATTGATTTTTGCTGGACTGTGGTGAGCCATTCTAATATGCCTATGTTTTATCAGCTCAGAGATTTATCGAGATGTGTGTGGGTTTTGTTTTGATTTCTTTCTTTAGAAGACTTGAATTTTTAACACTTTAAAATTTGTATCTCTATTCTTTATCTTCCATGTCTAATATCTTGAGCATTGTTTTTGTCCCTGTGTTGTGTCCATTTGCATTTTCTAGGAAAATTTCTCAATTTCATCCTCCACCCACTGACAATCTCACACTGCCCTCTTTCTGCCTTCACTACCCTTTGTAAGAGTTTGCGGTGCTTGAGTTTTAATTTTTCCTTTCATCCTAACATGTTCTGGGCTTTATGACTTCATCCTTCAGTTTCAAAGAAGCTCTGACTTATGATTTTTTCTAAACAGAAAATCATTTTAAAAGGTTACTGGGTTTTTATAATAAGTACTTTTCAAAATTTTGTTTTTCCTTTAGGTCATCAGAATAATAAAGCTTTATTTTCTTTTCATTATTTCACAGGTGTTAAGTTTTCCTGTGGATTCAGAGCACAAATGGGGTAATGAAGAGAAATTCCTACAGACTCGGATATTTGACAGTCTGCATGCAAATCCTAGCTCTCCCAATTACACTCTACGTATCTTTGGGCTAGTTAATTACACACTTCCTGTTTAAGTTTCATCATTTGTACAACAGGAATAGTTATATACATAATGGAGCTGTTTTCAATATTAAATGGGATAATACATAGAAAGCATTTAACACAGTGCCGGACACAAAGTGAATGCAGATAAAAGTTTTGGCTTTTTTAAAAATATATATATAAAGTTATCTAACAAAGTGTATGAACTTTCTCCTTGGCCCAGCTTTCTTCTCATATGAGTGTTTGTTGGATTTCTTTTATGAGTCTAGAGCTGGAGAGTAACTTGCTGTTCCCTCTGCTGCTGAACAGGTTTTTACCAACTATGACTCTGCCTCCCAGGTTTCTTTTCCTTCCTTCGGCGCTTCACGCTCAGGTCTGAGCAGATGGGGTCCATGGATGTTACTGACGCAGATGGCCCTGTCTTCCCTCTATTTATGGCTACTGCATGGGTTCATGTATTATTTCCATTCTTCCATCTCCTTTTATACTCAGGAATTTTCCAGAAGTTAAAATCTCTGAATAGAGATCAAAGGAGAGTCATTCACAGGTCCACAAGAATGGCTAATAAAAGGTCCACAAGGCTGGTTATCTCACCTGGAAATACTGATGGAAGTAAAGAAACGGCAGTTTCCTGACTGATATTGTCCTTGTAGTTCTGAACCAATGAAAGGCAGCAGAAGTGGGATGAGAATCTCTTTGGGTTCTTCAGTCCTGTTGTGCTGCCTTTACGTTATGAAAGTTTCTTCTAAATTCTGTCTGCAAAATGTTGATGGAGGGGTTCTTGATTTCTCTCATGTTGTGTTCTAACTCCAGGCCAGCAAAAGGCCTGTGGAAGCCTAACCACATGTGCCATTGGGTCTCTGATGTTTGTTGAGGCCTGGGAACTACTTGGAGTGGCTGATTGTCTAATTCTTGCAACAGCCTCACTGGGGTCACATTCAAAGGGAATCAGTTGTCCCAAGATCAGAGACTCTCAGAGTTGGACAGGATGATGGAAATTATAGAGCCTAAGCTACTGCCTGGTAGTCAAACTCTCTTCACAACACTCCTTTCCTATGGGTTGTCTGGTCTCTTCTCTCTCTCTCTCTCTCTTTTTTTTTAGTATAGTTGCTTTACAGTGTTGGGTTGTCCAGTCTCTTCTTGAACTTCCTTCTGTGACAGCAAGCTCACTAGCCACCAACCAATATGGCCCATGTCATTGCTGGGCAGCTCCTTTAACCAAACTGAAATCTGTCCCCTATATATGGTCTTAGAATAAAAGGAGAAAACTATTGTGCTTATGAACGATCCATGAAGGAAATAGAAAGCACTTTAGCCATTATATTCTGAGAGCTATTTAATAAAGAGACTTAGGCACTTCAGAATAATTTTTTAAATTAAGTAGTTCAGAAGTCAGATGGTTGATATTGATTCTTTTTTAATTTTTAACTTTTACTGAATTATAATGTACATACTGAAAATGTTATTGATATTTTTTACTTTAGGATCAACTGACAGAAGTTTCTTCTGCCACCACGTCCCCACAGTGTCTCACACCCACAGATACGGTTTCAAGACAACGGAACCTAAAAGCGGGCAACGATAGACACATAAGCCCATGGTAGGTTGTCTGTCTGCCGGGGTTGCCAAAGAGAGTTTTCTCTAGTCTCTACCATTCATATCCCAGAGGGAAACATCTCATTCACAGAACTCAAACTGCAGTGCATGCTCTGACTCTGAGGTGATCTTGGAAAAGCAGTTTTCTAACCTTACCAGCCTCTTGAGAATGCATATCAAGGCACCATACATGGTATTAAGTAAGGTATCTACTGGAAGGACAGAAGTTTCTTATCTAAAGTATTTCTTCCAATATTTTTATTCATATCATCTACAATAGTGGGGCTCAAGAGAAAAAGACCTTTGATAAGTTATCAGTATCTTCTGGGTAGGAGAAATAAGCCATTCTAGGACAGTAACATCTGAGTTTAAATATTTTTGCAGATTTGTGTTAACCAATTATCAGGGTCTGATGAGTAAGGTATTATTACCAGGGTCCTGAGATTCAATAAAGAAAGTGGGGAAAGGGCCAAAAAGGAGAATTGAATGGTGATGAATATAAATGAGGTTTTGTTCCTCAAGAAAGGATTGCTCCTGTGTTTTACTTTGAGAATGTTCAGGAGAACAAAGCCAGAAGGCTCCAAAAATGGAACACCCCATAGACTCAAGGGCACTCCTCAGTAGTGGGCATAGCCTTCAGCTTTGTAGCAACGGGCAAGGAGAGGCCACCATGAGTAACTCACCATGACCACACTTGCATGTATATGTGCAAAGCCCCATCAGCCATGTCCAACTCTTTGCAAGCCGTGGATTCTAGCCCACCAGGATCCTCTGTCATGGGATTCTCCAGGCAAGAATACTGGAGTGGGTTGCCATGCCCTCCTCCAGGGGATCTTCCTAACTCAGGGATCGAACCCGTGTCTCCTGCTACTCCTGCACTGCAGCAGATTCTTTACCGCTGAGCTACTGGAGAAGCCCATGACCACACTCGATCAGTGAAAAATGCAGTGAAATTCATGGGATGCCAGGGCCCTTTGCTTGTTCCCTTTCCATTTCTCTGGAGAGTAGCAGTATGATCAGGAAGTTTATTCACTTGTAAACACACCTTATTTTTAACATCTTAGTCATATTCAACTGAGTTATCACTGCTTATGTTATTTGAATGACTCATTTCCTCTCACAGCTTGCAAATATTAGACATTATCATATCCCATATCTGTCTTATTTTTTGTCTCCCTGAGGACCATCATTTAGTTTATCCAAAAGAAGAGTTTTAGAGAAAAAAATTTACCAAAGACCAACAAGATGCAAGACAGGAAAAAGCAAATTGCACATGTAGCTTTTTATTTGAAGCCTCAGCACACTAGAAAGGTCCTGTTAGTGTCTATTGTAGAATGTAGATGGATGGCAGCAATAAAATCAGATATAGGGGGAAAGCAATCAGATCATTGAGTAGGTCACATTCAAAATATATTATATCAGGATTCGAGGAGGACTCTACCTTAGGGCATGTGTTGCTTCCCACAAAATGCTTCTGAAAAGTGTTCATGTATCCTTTCCTTTTCTATATATGCCTGAGTTGATACATTTCAAATCTTTTTCTGTACGCAGACTGTTTTCTTATTGTTCCATGAAAATCTTCTGTTCACTTACACATCTTTGTCTTAGCTGTTCATAACAGAGGCTAGTGGGGATCTCACCCCCATCCCCTTTATCTGGGCAGTGCACCCATCCTCCACTGAGCTACCTTGCCCATTAGGTCACCCTCTTCAAGGGACAGTCCATAACCAATGATTGACAGATGTAGGGTCAAAAGGCCTGCTCCTTTACCTTGAAGGAGAGAAATTCCATAATGCAATTTACACACCAGAATCTGTATTTCATCCTTTCCTTTTATGGAACCTGACCTAAGACGCTGCTAAGGTAGCTTTTTCTTCTGCTTGAAACCCTGAGTGCAGGTCCTTTCTGCTTCTCCAAGGCAGTCAAGATTCACCTTAGTTTCCACTGTCTTCCAAAAAACCTTCCCTGCTCTTTCTAATTCTTTCTCTTGTCTTCCCTTCTTTGTGCTGCTGAGTTATTCTCAGACAGCGATACTTTGTTAAATGCTCTCATAGACTCATAGGCAGCTGTGTTATTGAGTTAGCTGACAGCTTGCCATATATATATATATATATATGTATGTATATATAAATCCCTCAAGGTGGACACTCCTAAGATGAGCTATGTGTGGGCAGCAAGTGGTGTCCTCTAGCTTTGTCTGCAGTAGTTCCCTAGGAGGGCTTGAGCCTTTAAATGAATGTTCATAAGCTGAGACATTAGGCCAAAGAACTTGTGTCTAGGATTAAAAGCAGATTATGCATGGGGGACCTTCTCCAAGTATCTGGATTGTTCCTTTTGAAAGCAAACTAGGGCAATCACTTGTCAAAATAACAATGACTTTTTTTTTTTACAATGATTTTTGCTTTTTACTAAAGTTTCTCAAGCTATTTTTTGAAGTATTATTTTCTTTAGGTAAACTGAAAACAAAAGATTCAATCTTCAAATGAATTTAGATATAAACATATATAGCTCATGGAAATTCCCAATACATTTCAAAGGCTCCAAAATATCCTGTAAGTTGGGGAAAAAACCTCTCACTTTGCTTAATGTAGCATTTTTCTGTATAATGGAACATGTGAGTATAGAATTCATATCCCTGGGATAGCAAGAATTATCCCAGGGAAATATTCTTCCATGGAATTCCTTAGGGAAATGCTAGAAGTGGTAGTGGTGTGGGTAAGGGGGGAAGGGGATTAGTGAGGGCCCTGGTCACCTGTAATTATTAGTCCCTCAATCATATCCGACTCTTTGGGACTGCATGGACTGTAGCCCACCAGGCTCCTCGGTCCATGGGATTTGCCAGGCAAGAATACTGGAGTGGGTTGCCATTTCCTTCTCCAGGGGATCTTCCCAGGAATTGAACCCATGTCTCCTGCATTGCAGGCAGATTCTTTACTGTCTAAACCACCAGTCCTAGTCACCTAAGAGTATGTGAAATTTACGTAATTCATTTCAAATTGGTGGGGATTGAGTATGAATCCAGTTATCTTCTTTTTCTGTTTGATATTTATCAGGAGGAAAATAATTTGTCCACAAGCAGCATGGGGGGTTTCAGCATGTCTTTCATCCTGTAGATGAGACGCCAGGCAAGAGTAGGATGTGGAGGGGTTCAGAGCTTGGAACACCTCACTCCACTCCTCCTCCCCGAGCGCCAGAGATGCCGTGGTAACTTGGAATTGAGATCCTTCTTTGACGGGCAGAGTTGTTGCTTCCTAACTTAGTGAAGGATGTTCATTGGTTTGGTGTGGAGTCGACTATGGGAGGCATCAGCTGAGTGGTGGTCAAATGGAGTCTATTTTATTTCAAGGACCACTGGTCCCTAAACCCAATTCTCAAAATAGCATTCCAGGAATCACATAATTTCTTCCTCACAAGAATCCAAAAATGCCTATGAAACAGGTGTTAGCACTATCCCCACATTATAAGAGGGGAGAAGGAGGCCCAGAGAAAAGTCAGGAGTCTTGACTAGATAATACTTCATCCAGTTTTCCATCCATCTGTCCATTCACTCAGGAAATATTGATCAAGTACTCAAGTATTGATTGAGTAAGTCTTCTGGAATGTGAAGTCAAGTGGGTCTTAGAAAGCATCACTACGAACAAAGCTAGTGGAGGTGATGAAATTCCCGTTGAGCTATTTCAAATCCTGAAAGATGATGCTGTGAAAGTGCTGCACTCAATATGCCAGCAAGTTTGGAAAACTCAGCAAGGCCACAGGACTGGAAAAGGTCAGTTTTCATTCCAATCTCAAAGAAAGGCAATGCCAAAGAATACTCAAACTACTGCACAATTGCACTCATCTCACATGCTAGTAAAGTAATGCTCAAAATTCCCCAAGCCAGGCTTCAGCAATATGTGAACCATGAACTCCCTGATGTTCAAGCTGGTTTTAGAAAAGGCAGAGGAACCAGAGATCAAATTGCCAACCATCTGCTGGATCACTGAAAAAGCAAGAGAGTCCCAGAAAAACATCTATTTCTGCTTTATTGACTATGCCAAAGCCTTTGACTGTGTGGATCACAATAAACTGTGGAAAATTCTGAAACAGATGAGAATACCAGACCACCTGACCTGCCTCTTGAGAAACCTATATGCAGGTCAGGAAGCAACAGTTAGAACTGGACATGGAACAACAGACTGGTTCCAGATAGAAGAAGGAGTTCGTCAAGGCTGTACATTGTTATCCTGCTTATTTAACTTATATGCAGAGTACATCATGAGAAACGCTGGGCTGGAGGAAGCACAAGCTGGAATCAAGATTGCTGGAAGAAATATCAATAACCTCAGATATGCAGATGACACCACCCTTATGGCAGAAAGTGAAGAGGAACTAAAAAGCCTCTTGATGAAAGTGAAAGAGGAGAGTGAAAAAGTTGGCTTAAAGCTCAACATTCAGAAAACTAAGATCATGGCATCTGGTCCCATCACTTCATGGGAAATAGATGGGAAACAGTGGAAACAGTGTCAGACTTTATTTTGGGGGGCTCCAATATCACTGCAGATGATGATTGCAGCCATGAAATTAGAAGACACTTACTCCTTGGAAGAAAAGTTATGACCAACCTAGATAGCATGTTGAAAAGCAGAGACATTACTTTGCCAACAAAGGTCCGTCTAGTCAAGGCTATGTTTTTTCCTGTGGTCATGTATGGATGTAAGAGTTGGACTGTGAAGAAAACTGAGCACCAAAGAATTGATGCTATTGAACTGTGGTGTTGGAGAAGACTCTTGAGAGTCCCTTGGACTGCAAGGAGATCCAACCAGTCCATTCTAAAGGAGATCAGTCCTGGATGTTCTTTGGAAGGAATGATGCTAAAGCTGAAACTCCAATACTTTGGCCACCTCATGCGAAGAGTTGACTCATTGGAAAAGACCCTGATGCTGAGAAAGATTGAAGACAGGAGAAGAAGGGGATGACAGAGGATGAGATGGTTGGATGGCATCACCGACTCGATGGACATGAGTTTGAGTAAACTCCGGGAGTTGGTGATGGGCAGGGAGGCCTGGCATGCTCGACTCATGGGGTCGCAAAGAGTCAGACATGACTGAGCGACTGAACTGACTGAACTGACCAAGACTCCACAGTGACATTGACCATCATGGATGGTTTGTACTAAAGTCTGTGCCCCTGGCATCCAGCGGGGGAGAGGAAAAGTGACAGAAAAGTCCTGATTCATAATTGGAGAGGACCATATGACTTGCTCCTTGGAAGAAAAGCTATGACAAACCTAGAGAGTATTAAAAAGCAGAGACATCACTTTGCCAACAAGGTCTGTACAGTCAAACTATGGTTTTTCCCGTAATCATGTATGGATGTTGAGAGTTGGACCATAAAGAAGGCTGAGTGCTAAGGAACTGAGTGCTTTCAAACTGTGGTGCTGGAGAAGACTCTTCAGAGTCCCTTGGACAGCAAGGAGGTAAACCAATCAATCCTAAGGGAAATCAACTTTGAATATCCATTGGAAGGACTGATCCTGAAGCTGAAGCGCCAATACTTTGGCCACCAGATATGAAGAGCCAACTTGTCGGGAAAGACCCTGATGCTGGGAAAGATTGAGGGCATGAGGAGAAGGGGAAGACAGAAAGATGAGATGGTTAGATAGCATCATTGACTCAATGGACATGAGTTTAAGCCAACTCAGGGAGATAGTGAGGGACAAGGACGCCTGGCCTGCTGCAGCCCATGGAGCTGCAAAGAGTCAGACATGGCTGAAAAACAATAAAATATGAGTTAGTCTTTGGAAGTGAGGAGCCAATGATATGTGCTTCTTAGTTTCATCTAGAATTGTGCCTGTTTCTACATGAGGTTTTGAAGAGTAATAACGTTGCTCCAGCGGGCTTGCCCTGACCCACCACGGGCTCTGCAGATAATGGGTGTCATAGACAAGCAAACTGCCCTTCTCCAGACTCCAGCTCAAAGATGGTCAGTCAAGCCGACTCTTGTGGGCAGCAGACTAAATGTTTCTCCTCTCTTGCTCATTGTATCTGTGTACATCCTGCCTTGAGTTAAGAAAAACATTGGCTGGGTAGGACTTGGGGTTAGTAGGGAGCCGTGGGGCCTAAGCCACTGTTTATGACACATGTCATATTTCATGGACCACGTCTGGACCCCACCTGCCTCCTTAATCTCCTTGGAATGCTGACACTCCCTCTGTGAACTGTGTGTTATGCTGATGACTTCAGTGGGTACTGCAGTTTCCAATTTCCTAACCTTTCTATTAAAATTAATATTTAGATTTTATAACTTTAAAACTAGAAGAATGATGGAAGCAGTATTTGATGTTTATGTCTCTCAGTCACGAAAATGCTCCCAATTTCACTAATGCTGGGCCACACACATGTAGTCACAATAAATAGCATTTAACATGTTTACAGTATGGAGAGGATGAGGAGGACTTCTGTTTTTATATTGATGGGCTCAGCTGGGCTGGGGATACTATTGTTTACAATGAGCTACATTTTTTGTTGTTCTGATTTACCCTCAAATTAAATCTTTATTTCAGAAACCAACCCCAGGGAGTCCCCATAACGAGGGAATGTAATAAACAGCATTAGGAGAGGGCCCGTAGCCGCTGCTCCTTGGTAATTAGTCCAAACGTCTCAATCGGAGTGGTTTTCTAAGTTTTATGGCCGCAGTTTGGTCACAGGTTTATTTGTAAAGAGCCACTTTGGCATTTTGCTCGGAGCGGCCTTTGCCCTTTGGGGAGAGGTGTTGGGGGCTTGGCGACGTGGACCACAGGGAAGCCAGACTTTCAGATCTGCTTGGAGGTGATGCCCGTGTTTCTTCTTACCATCTGTTTTCAAATTAAAAATTGTCCAAATTTAAAGAAACTGGAAAAGGGAAAGAAAGAGCTGGCCTTGGTTTTGGAGGACACGCAAGGGAAGGGGAAGGGCCAAGGCTGGGACTGAGCATGTGGGAGAATTCCCACCCAGGGGGGGGGGTGACTGTTTTGTAAACCCTGATAGGAGGGGAAAGGTCATTAAAAAGTCCTGGGTGCCTGGGGTGGGGCCAAGAGCCTGCCCGGCGCACCTCCCAGTCTCCTCTAGCTTGGTGGGAAGAAGGAAGCCAGGCCTTAGCAAGGCCCCCACCCCACCCACTCAGAAGTTCCCTGGGGGCCTGTAAGCTGCTGAGACCTCCAGTATTCCCAGAAAAGAAGTCAGAATGCTCCCAGATACAGGGGAAGCTCTGGTCAGCCTCCTGTTTCAACCTCACTGTGGCAAAACCACGTCAAAAATGCAGGCCCCGCACAGCTGGTGCCTCAGCCTACATCTCTTCTACCATCCTGACTGTCCCCATAAGGCCTGTTGATTCACTCAATATTAGCTGAGTGCCACTGGGCCCCCTGGTGCCTCAGATGGAAAAGAATCTGCCTGCAATGCTGGAGACCTGGGTTTGATCCCTGGGTTGCGAAGATCTGGAGAAGGGAATGGCTACCCACTCAGGTATTCTTGCCTGGACACTTCCTTGGACAGAGGGGCCTGGTGGGCTAGTCTATGGGGTCACAAAGAGTTGAATACAACTGAGCGATGAACACTTTCGTGATAAGCTTAAAGATAATGTAGCCCTCTCATTTTCTGAGCCGGATGGTGAGACCGGACCATGGATAGGTAGGAGGCTCCTTCGAGCTTGAAGGGTGGGGCCAGATGGATGCACCTCTGTGTCTAGTGTGAGAAGAGTGAGAGGTCAGAGGATGGGGAAGTGTGCAGGGGAAGGGACCTCCACTGTTCCCTTCTCTCACATGCTGCCATGTTATTTGGTTTCCTTCCTTTGTTATTATTTTTAAAATAGCATCTCCTAAGTCTTAGCTCTTAAGGAACCTCATCAGTCACTGAGTGCAAGGGTTATGCAAGGGACGTCCATGGTGGTCCAGTGACTATGACCCCATGTTTCCAGTGCAAGGGGCCTGGGTTCAATCCCTGGGCAGGGAACCAGATCTCACATAGCGCAAATGGGAGTTTGCATGCCGCAACTCAGATCTGGTGTAGCCAAATAAATGAATAAATATAAAGAAATGGTATGCAAACTTTTTCTGAAAGGCCAGATAGCAAAAATTTTAGGTTTGGTGGACCACACCACTACTCACTCTGCTGTTTGGGGGAAAGCAGCCATAAGCTATACCTAAAGCAATGGGTGTGGCTGTATTTCAATAAAACTTTATTTATTTTAAGTTTTTTTTTTCTGGGTATAAAAATCATTTATTAAAGTACACATCTCTGAGTATACAGGTTCAAAACAATAAATACTCCGGTCAGTGGGCGTATGAGCCAAGTGCTATTTTGGGCTTTGGTATATAGCAGTGAGTGGGTACTCATTCCCCAGTGGCTCAGCAGTAAAGAAATCCAGTGTTCAGTAAATATCTGTAGAGTCTAAACAAGAAAATAATCATAATCACTCTCAGACCTCACCTCATTCTGTGTATCTCAAAACTTATCAACAGTCTTCCTGTAACAAAAGGATGAAAATGTGGCCCCTTACTGACAATCCAGCTCCAGCATAGTTTTACAGCTGATTCACGGCGACTGAGTTGTTTACTAAGGCTGGGGCACCAGCGCAGTACATTTAGATGGGAGGGAGGGGGCTGGTCCTTGCTCAGTTCTAGAAACTTCCCGTTACAGAAGTCTTCTTTCTTCACGGGCTCAGTCTGAATTGTCAACAGGGCCACTGTATTGATTGTGCCTTGTGACTATCAGGCATGTGGCATCTTAACAACATTAGTAAATTAAAAATGCTGTGAGTGTGAGGTATTGGTATATATATGTATGCTTTGGGTGGATAATGCTAATCGTGACCACAGCTAGAGAGTATCTTTCATCAGCTTCAGAAACACTATTTAGTAATTCTCAATAAAGCTTTCAATCATCAACTGAAGCCCCTAGCTGAGGCATATGTTCCAGGATAAAGCGATGCATAAATGTGCAAATCTCCTGCTTGCTAGTGGATATCAGCGGGTTGAAGAACCATTGGCATGATACTTAACTCTCAGAACTTAAAGTGCACAACTCAAGTTCATGTATTATGGGGGAGGAGTGGGGTAACTTAATGTAGGGGGCTGGTGAAATGGAAAACTAGATAGAAGATTCCTGGAAGGAATTTTGTTCAAAGGAGAATTCTGGAAAGGAGGCCCTCACTCTACCTACTTTTGACTGAAGCTGAGGGACACTGTTAACATGCTGGAAACACACTCACTTTGATTCTGTCACACTAAATTATGTCAGTTTTTAGAAATAAGGTGACTCGACGGTAAAGAATCCACCTGCAATGCAGGAGACCTGGCTTTGATCCCTGGGTGGGGAAGATCCCCTGGAGATGGAAATGGCAACCCACACCAGTATTCTTGCCTGGATAATTCCATGGGCAGAGGAGCTGGCAGGCTACAGTCCATGGGGTCACAAACAGTGGTACATGATTGAGTGACTAACACATTTAAAAATCAGCACCTTGGCTTAACTGCCCATGATTTAGGTACTCTTATCATCCATGGCTGTGCCTTTGGTAGCCAATAGCCCTCGGGTATTGCTGGTGCTTTTTTAGTCCACTTCCTCTCCTTCTCCTACCTTGTTTCTTCGTCTGTTGAAGTACAGAACACACCTTGGCTGCTAAGCATTGCCGGCATGCATATTTTTTAAAGCAGAGAATTGTTGCGCCATGCTGCAACTGGACTGCATTCAGAAGCTTTCTAGGAAATCTCACTGCACTCTGAAGAAGCCCTGAGCTTTTGGGTCAGCATTTTGGAAGGGAAGACAATTGATTCTTTCAGCCCTGCTGATGCAATTCCTTTTGATGTGTATCAAGTGTGTTTTGACACAATCCCCCGAGTCATTGTGGTTTTCAATATTCCTGGGCCTCTAATGAAAGTCAAAGAGAGGGGAATCTTTTCACTTAATGTTGATTTCTAATATTGATGGTGTGTTACCCATTTTGTGTCTCAAAAGCTTCTCGGGATGGAATTAACCCCTTGGATCTCAGGGTAAGCACGTGTCTTGCGGGACTGGGACTGTCAAATGCTGATACTGGAGACAAAAGACATTCTTGGGGAGGACATATCATCCTTATACAGGTAACAACTTTTTATCATTATCAATTTTTGGTAAATGCAACAGCTGCAGAAGAATTTGTGGGCTTTTTTTTTTTTTTTTTTTTTTTTGCTGTAAGGCATCTTAGAGAGTGTTTGCCAATTTTCTGTCTCTGTCTCAAAAAAGGTGTCTTCGCATCTTCACTTAGCCCTGAATAATTCAACAGAATCTCTAATAACAGACTTGCGTGTTGTAAAGCCCCCAAATGTGTTGTAAGCTAAAAGAGGCAGAAGGAAATTTAGCATCACAAACAGAAGTCAAAGAATCAAAGCTAGGGGTCAGTGTAGGAGTCGGTGCTTCACACATACGCTGGATGCTTAGTTTTGCTTATAGTTTCCTTGTTTTTCATAGAGCAGTGTCTCTTAAAAAGGACAAAGAACATTCCTGGAAGTTGGCTGTTGCTCCTAATTCGTTTTTTATAAAAAGTCCCTGCTCATGTCCCCTCCCATCCTCCTTCCCTCCTTCCCTTCCTCCTTCTCTTCCTTCCTTCCTCCTTCTCTTCCTTCCTTCCTTCCTGCCACCCAACACACAGCTATCGAGTGACTACAACTTTCCAGTCACTGCGTTAAGCCTTGAGGATTCAATGATTAGTAAAGACAAGCCTAACCTCCCATCTGGATTAGAATCCCCTCTTGTCCTCTCTCCTGAAGGCCAGGAAGCTTTAGAGTTCACTGGGACTCTGAGATACACCAATGTCTTTCCAACAATTTCCATGTCATCCTACTAACCACCCCCACCATTGTCCCCTGAATTTACTGAAGTGGCTTTTATTTTTTTATGATTTTCCACTGAAATCATAATGTGTGTATTGTAAACCCCGACATATGGGAAACTCTGACATCCATATGGAAACGAACGAGGGGTGCTTGGCTTGGGGAGATCGTGACTTTGGAAGATGTCTTACATGTTTGCTTCATTTTAGAGGAAAAAATTAGACTTCATCTTTATTTTTTCAAGGGGCAGGGATTAGACTAAATGGCTTAAGGGAACCATACGTGTTCTAACAATCAGGGTAAAAGTAACTGTGCCTGACACTGGGCTAAATAAGTGTGTGTGTTTGTGTTCCCATGTTTTTCTCTGTATGTATAGGTTGTGGTTTCTCAGCCTCAGCACTGTTGACATATGGGGTCAGATAATGAGGATTTTGTGGGAGGTTTTCCTGTGCATTATAGGATGCTTAGCAGTATCCCTGACCTCTACTTACTAGATGCCCATAGCATACCCCAATTATTACAACCAAAAATATCTCTAGTCTTTGCCAAATGTCCTTGGGAAGGAGACAGGCAGATAGATAGAATGTTGTTCAGTCGCTAAGTCGTGTGTGACTCTTTGTGACCCCAAGGACTGCAGCATGCCAGGCTTCCCCGTCCTTCACTATCTCCTGGAGTTTGCTCAAACTTATATCCATTGAGTCGATGATGCTATCCAACTATCTCATCCTCTTTCACCCTCTTCTCCTCCTGCCCTCAATCTTTTCCAGCATCATAGTCTTTTCCACTTAGGATAGATAAATAGAGAAGCAGGTGGATAGATGTAACAGATGGATCTAGGATTGAACTAGTGCTTTGACTTAAAACCTACAGGTTCCTTGGCAAAGCGTATAGCTTCCTTAGGCTGAAGGGCTTCTCAGCACTTGATTTATTGAAGTAGGACAACCGTGTATCGAATAGAGTAGGAGAGAATACTGCTTCAGGGATGGGGTCAGACTCTGTGATCTTTAAGACCCTCCACTTCCAACTAACAGATCTGATAGTTCTGTGAGGCCAGATCTGGATTAATAAAATTGGTGTCAGTTTCTAAGGGAGTATACCAAACTTAAGTTGTGACCGAGGGCCCCGCAGTGCTGTTTGACGTAGAATGCAAAGTGGCAGGGTGGGATGAGTGGAAATGTCTTGAGCTTATTTGGGGATTAATTGGCAATCAAAAATCTGCCTCCTAGATGCAGGCCTGTCACTGTGAAAGCACATAGAGCACATTACTTCCTCTGGCTGAAGTTATTAATATGTGTTGATTGATGTCAAAAGGGGAATTAAATCATAAATGTGCTCCAGGGTCTCAGGCTGGTGGCCTGGCAGCTTCTTCAGCCTTGTCAGTTTGGAGAGACAGCTCACAAGGCCCTGCCTCATTTTTTTTGATGATTTCTTAAAGATTTCACTTTATCATCATTTGTCTATGAGCAGGCTTTCCTCTCCTTCCTATTAGTATTACCTCCACCATGGCACAGCCTGGATAAAGTTATTACCTACAAAGGAATCCTACTTGAGTGAAACAATGGAGTTGTACACTCTATAAATAAAACAAAACAAAATGTTCCCAATTAGTGCTATTTACAGACATGTAACACCATGGCTGCTGATGGGGAGTGTATGTTCCTTTCCCATGGGGGTCCCAAAATTCCTAGCACCCTCTCACAGGCATAAAAAAGCATGGTCTTTCTCATTTCCAAGTTAATCCAATTTGAGTGTGGGCTGAGAGGGACCAGAGCTTCCCAAAGGGCCTGGCAGAACCGGGCAGCTCAGCATCATTACCAGACCACACACGTTATGTTTAATAGCCAGACTCTGCCCTGGACCAGAGAGGAGAAAAGTCAATGAATTACAAAGTCCTTGGGAACAGCCACCCTCCTCTTCCTCTACAACGTGGGGGCTTTCATTCCCAGTCCATCATCTCTCACTTGAATTTCAATGAGTCTCCTAAAGGGTGTGTCAGGGTGTCTGCATGAAGCGTGTGTCGATCAGCTTGCCATAGTGTTGGTGAAGCGATCTCTTTCAGCCCCAATACAGTCATGTTGTTCCCTCACTGGAAACTATCTTGGTTCTTCTATGCTTAAGGGATAAAATTCAACATCCAAATGATTCAGATGTGTGCATGTGTGTGCAGTCACTCAGCCGTATGTGACTCTTTGCGACCCCATGGACTGTAGCCCTCCAGGCTCCTTTGTCCAGGGAATTTCCCAGGTAAGAATACTGGAGTAGATTGCCATTTCCTTCTCCAGGGAGACTTTCTGACCCAGGGATTGAACCTGTGTCTCTTACACTGGCAGGCAGATTCTTTACCACTGAGCCAGTTGGGAAGCCCAAAGATTGAGATAAATGACCGTTAAAACCAACATGTCACCCTTCAGGCCCAGGCTCTTCCATCTGAGCCATCCTGTTTTTAAAGATCTTTTGTGGTTCATCTCAAATGTCCCCTTTGCTGTGAAGGCTTCTTCGTATTCCTGGTTGGAACATATTTTCCACACTCCAGAGATTCCTCCATATAGTATATCCAACTCATGCTACATATTTCAGTTTTGTCTATTTCTATATTTGTTTATCTACCTATTTATGAATCTTTTCTTTTCCCTCTAGCCTTGATAGGTAGAGGATAGCCCCCAAAATACTTGGAACATAAACAGTTGCTCATTAAAATCTTCTGGAAGGAATGCACAAATATATGACTGAATGTAAATGTGAATAAATAATCAGGTTCTCCCCATTTCCAAATCATTTCTTAGAATAAATTGAAAGAAAAAAACCTCAATATTATAGCACATAGTAATGATAGAGAAAATAGATTCTAGATTGAATTCTAGCTTCACTACTTACTTACTGTATGACCTTGGCAATTTACTTTCCTCCTGTCAGCCCTCAACTAATTTACCTGTAAAATAGGATAATAATAGCAACCTGTCTCTTAGCTGTTATAAGGATGAACTGTATCAGTATATTTACAGAACTGTACATAGAACTTGGCCCACAATAAATACTGTGTTAGCACAAACTATTTTGGGAGATACCAACTCTTCCTAGAATATCTCTAATGCAGAGCTTCTCCACCTTATGCAATGGAATCATCAGGAATGATTTTTAAAAATACACCTGCTGGGGCTTCACCCAAGGCCAACTGAATCACAGTCTCTGGAGTGAGACCCAGGCATGGATTCACTATCATATAATTTAATGGAGAAGCTTTCATGAAGTGGTTGTTGGAGGAGAGAGTAGGATTAAAGGACAAGACAAGGATGGTGAGGCACCCAGAAGCAGGCAACAGTGAGAAGCCACCAGTCCCACTGAGCTGAAGGATGAGGGGGATCAGTGTCACTGGAGCCAGTGGGCAGCGGGGTGCTGGGAGATGAGCTGCCCAAGGGGACCGTGGTCACTCAGGAGGAACTCAGTCTCAAGGAGAGACACCGCGCTGAGGCAGGGAAGGCATGGGAAACACAACCCTGACGCAGCCTGCCTATCCATCTCTGGCTTGATGCCTCCCCCATGCAGGATTCAGTTGACCAGGGAGCCAAGAAACCCCACCATCATCAGAGGTCAGCATCCTTGGGCACAGATCAGGATGAAAAGGGCCGGAAGTGGGTTTGAGGAGATAATGGGGAAAAAGCCAAAACATTGGATTTTAGGAGAAAAAAAAATCCCTAGGTGTTTCTGATGCCCAGTGAGGAATAAGACCCCTGTCCTGAATGAGGCATCCTCATCAGCTGTCTCTTCAAGTCCTCCCGCTGCCAGAGAGGAGAGCGGTTCACAAAGCACACAGCATTCCTGTGCTACAGTCCTTAGGATGTGCTGTCCATTGCAGTCTCTCTCCAGGACACCAGGGACTGAGGAAAACAGTTTCTGGGAAGAGCCCTGGCCATGTAAACCAGCTGGATTTAGGTTCAAGGTAACAACTGGCTTTCTTTCTGGGAGCTGCCTCAGTCAATGGGAGTTTGTTATACACCCAATGCAGTTTGGGAAGGAAGCACACACAACTCCTGCCTTTTAGGTTTTTATCCAAGCAAACGTACCAGAAGAAACCCCCGAGATTTCCACCATATGCCGTATCATATGATTCAATCTCATTTGCATAACCCCAAGGTGGAATTTGCAAGTGCGAGGGTGCACTGGTGCCCCAGACAAAGTGCTTCAGTTTGCAATGAACCCAACAGCTTGTTTTCCCATTGACTGTGTCGGCACGTTTCAGAAGACTTCATTTCTGCTGCTTCCTTTCCAAAAGGAGGAAGATATAAATCACAGGCGCAGAAGTAACTAGCAGTTGTGACATTTTGTTACAGAGTTTAATTACATGAATCATAAAATATTGCTACAATTTTCCAAACTGTTAAACCTTAATTAATATGAACCCACAGGGACCACCTTGATCGTTCTAAATATTCTGAAGCACAACTCCTACAGTAGTGCTTCCATCCGCCTGAAGTGCTTTGTAATTTGCAAAAAGTGATTAATTATTAGAAATGAAACTAGACAAATTAATTTAATATAAATGAGGCTGTACATGATTTGATTAATTCTTTTTAATTACCTATATGTTATTTTTTTCAATAGCTGAACAAAGGACTCCATTCTTCTCCTGCATGTTCATATTCATTAATCTCATTAGCAGAGAGTATTAATATAATTTTATCGCACGTTCCAGAAGTACGGCACATTGACAAACCGTAATGAATCGCGGCATTAGTGTCCTATCACTACATTAATTTCAAGACATGCCTGGCTCATCTGCAATTTACTTTGAGGCTTACTTTAAAATGAGCTGAATAAGCGTGTAATTATGACATCTGCTTCTTTTCAGGTACCTCCTTTGTAAATCAGTGACAAAGGAATAGCAGGTTTAAATATGTGTTAACACTTGGATAGCATGTATAATTGCAATATGGCGATGTGTAATGAAGATTAAATTAGACCATACTATACCTGACATATGCAAGGACATAATTGAACTATTGTCATTATTGCTGTAGAAGCAGCTGCAAAATGCTAATACTGGAATTGAGGAAAATGAAACCACGTTGGAAAAGAAGGCTGAAGAAGATAGTCTCAGAAAAAGTCACCAAGAAAAAACCATATCAAGATTGGATGCTGCAAACTCGAGGATTTTAGCCTTTTCCCCCTTTGTGGCTGATGACAGTTGGTCATGAATTTCATGAAACTTTCCAAAAGGGTCCATTTCGGATGTCACTGGGGCATGACCTCACACTGCATATCTTGTATGCTCAGCACTTCTGCTCTAGGCAGGCCATAGGGTGGGCACCCTGCCCAGTGCTTCTTTCTTGAGCCTCAGGCAGGGACTGGAATCCTGGGATTGAAATCCAAACTCTTGGCATGGTTAACCCTAGATTTCCCAGAGCAAGACATCGAGGATAAGAGAATGCTTTGAGATCACCTTGGAAGCAAGGTGACCTTGGGAAGTGTTTTAGGGGTTTGCAGTCATCAGAGGCCCCTGGAAAGCTGGGACAGAGAAGAAAATTGCATCTTCTCTCTCAAATCCCCCCTATCTTCCCTGAAAACAAATGCTTAGGACAGCCTTTAGGATTTATTCAGTTTCAGATAAGGAATTATCACAAGCTACATTTACTGTGAACCTCATATTTTCCTGGGCCAGGTGGGTCGGTGGCGGGGGGACACTTAACCATATCTATGGTTTTTTCCTCTTGAAAACACAGTCCCTGTGGTGCTTGCACATAGAGCTTGACAGCAGCCCTGAAATATTGCTTTTGAATTTAACAAATACTCTAAAGGAATTTGGGGCTCTATCTCAAAACAGTGTTAAGGAATTGGCTTTCTCAACAAAAATCCCCATGCCAGCCTTTTTAAGTTGATGGTAAGGGAATGTGAAGAGAAACTAAAAAGAGATGAAAATAAGACTACTTCATCCGAAGATGCTCCTGGTGAAAGGCCAACACAACTTTTTTGGCAGAGTTGACAAGAGGAAGTGGGGAGCATTAGGTTAATTGATTGAGATGTTCAGCTACTCAAAGTCATTTCATATCAGCAGAGATTGACATGATGCCTGATTGACTGAAAAATAGTTTCTGAGAGAGGATGCGATATTTATAAAATTATTGCAATAGAACCATTTATACAAATGTGGTACATTGGAGGAACCTTAAAGATCCTATGTTTCAAAGTGTGGTTTCAGAAGACAAGCATGGTTGGATTATCTGGGAGGTTTGTTAAAGCATGGGTTCTTAAGATCCAACTCCAGAGCCTAGGGATCAGAAACCCAGGAAGAGCCATTTGGGAATCTACATATTTAAAAAGCTCCTGGTGACTTTTAATACACGATTCCTGATCTAACGTAGCCACCTCTTTTTACAGAGGAGCAGGAAACAAAGACCCTGAGAACTGGGACCAGAGCCCAGGCAGCCTCTCTCCCTTGATGCTGAGTGTGCGTGGAAAGGAAAAGGTGGGATCTGGCTTTCAGCAGTCAACAGGTACTTGTACCACCATTACTTGGTCCATTGAGTTTGTGCTTCACCAGATTTAGCAAACAGATGTTATAATGCTACCTGACTCCATCCACTGAGGCCTGTCACAAACCCAGGACTTCAGACCAGCTCCACTCTCCAGGGCTGATCAGTAGAGAGAATGATCATGGGACAGTTCTCCGCAAAGTTTTAGAACAAGAAGGAGGATTATGACTTTCAACTTGCAGTGAGGACTGTTTCAGTGTCAACTTTCCCCCACACTCATTCATTTATTCCCTAATGTATCCATTTATCTTACAACCCTTATCAAGCTCATGCCAGGTATTAATGTTAAGCACCTAGTTACAACCTTGAGTAAGAAGGAAACTGTTCTGGTTCCCAGTAGGAATCAATTAGATTCAACCTGTTTGGCTCTCAAAGGTGATGTGAAATGAGGTGATCGTACTACATGGGTTGTTTCCCCTCTTTTCTGAGCTCTGTGTATACCTAAAGTTCCAGGTATATAAAGGATCATTGGGGGATATTCATTTTTTCCTCATCCTCTTCCTTCTTACTTTCCCTTTAATATGAGCGAGAAATCAGCTTGTAGGATAAGCCTGAGTAATTGATCCTGTGCTTTCTAAATCCTCCCCACTTCCTCCCGTCAGCTCTTGCCAAGAAGCCCCTGTGTCAGCAATTCCCCGCGAGCATCTTCAGATGAAACCATGTTCCTTTCATCTCCTTTTAGTTCCTCTCCACATTCCCTTACCTGTTACTGACATGATTGCTTGTTTAACAAATGTATACCACTTATTGGTCAAATATTAAATAATTGATGCCAAACTAAGTACAACATTTAGAACCACATGGTTTTCATTCCATATTATAGCTCCTTGTTGAAAAGAAACCCTATTTTAGAATCTCTAGTTCCATAGGGATTGAAAGAAGTCAGGCAGGACACATTTAAAGAAGGGTGTCAGCTGAATAAGAGCGCAAGTGTATCAACCTGCATAGATGAGGCTGTTGCATTGACAAATAATACAAACGTCTTGGTGACAACAAACCACAAAGGCTCTGATCCTCATTTTTAGAGCAGCCTCCACCTTGAGAGATGCTGTTACCACCCGGAGACTAACAGTGAGCTCTGAGACCACAAACTAAAGCTCTAGAATGAATGGGGCCCGTGCCATTTTCACTCATAACTCACTGGTCAGAGTTAGTCCTCTGATCCCACCACAACTGGGAGGGCCGGGAGGTGCAATCCTCCCCCATGCCTGCAGGGAGGTGGATGGAGAGATCTGACAGACAGCTCTAATGGCAGCACAAGGGGTAATCGAATGTTATCATCCTTGCTCGAGCTTCAAGTCGGCCTGCTTAGAAGGAGGCTGCAAATTAGGTAAAACATGTAGCCCCCAACCTGAATTCCTTGGCTGAAAATTGAGCACCTCACCTGCCCAAATAAAGTTACTTGGCTGAGCTATTCTCTGTCTTTGATAAAAGTGGAGTTTCTTGGAGAGCTGCAAGGAAAAGGCAGGTCCCTTGTTTTCCTAACTATGAATTAGAGCGAAGCATGTGAGGAAAGTGAGTTCCCTGTTGGCTTTAAGTCATCTCTTCTCATGTATGAAAACTAGAGAGAGCCCCGACTTTGATATGGGACACTTCTTGCCTGATGACTAGTTTTGTCTTGCAGATTTAGGTGATAAATCAGCAGGTCAGATAATATAAAAATGGTGCGATGGAGCAGTAAAACAGGCTTCTTCGCTCTTTGGAACTTTAAGAGTTCTTCTGAAACCACAGGGTTCTCTAAACAAGGCACCCCTTGACAGCGGGTGCTATTTCTGCCCAGAAGACGAAAGGTTAACGTTTTTCATAATAATGGGTTTCACCCTCATGACACAGATGAAACCTGCAATTGTTTTGCGTCTCCTCCGGCTCGCCTCGCTGTCTAAAAGTCACAGCAGTGGGAGGGAGCTGGTGGGAAGTCACTGCGGAGCTGGAAGCCAAAGCCACTAGCCTGGGATTGCGTGTGTTCAGCAGGGAAGGTCTGTGATGTCGTTCTAGTGGATGTCTCTCTGTACACGAGCTAGTCTTAATATTTAAACTCCCTGAAATGCCTATGTAAATAAGATGTCAAAGGAGACACTGGGGGCTCATAGGCTGCTAGCCAGGACTGTAATTTTATACAAGGACTTTGGATAACTATAGTAATATATATTTTAGCCAAACATATGCTTTACCTTTGACTCAGTAGTTCCACGCCTAGGTATATTCTTAATAGAATTGAGTGACGTGCTCAACAATAGATGTGTCTGAAAATTGTACATAGCAACAGTAGGTATCAAAGTCCCAAACTAGAAATGACACAAATTCCGTCAATGGTTGGATGAATAAGACGTGTCCTTTTCATGTAATGGAATGTGGCACAGCAAAAGCAAGCAGAACTAGGAGAGCACCATCACCTTTGAGGAGGAGGGGGCAGACAGGAGCCTGCTGGGATGCTGAGAGGTCCCTGTCTTCATCTAAGTGAGGATGATGTGAATATCAAAACATGAGGGTACATGCACTTACTGTGTACACATTATGCTTGAATTGCAAAACTGAAATAGGTATGCTGGTTTGCCTGAATAATCTTTTAGTTTAATCTGTGCCAAGCACACAGATACACAGGGATACGTGTATGTATATATGTGCATGTGTGTAGGTTCATGCATACCAAAATTAGCTATGTGACCTCAAGATTTAGTAATGGAACCAGTCAGTTACTTGTTCAGTTTTCTTAACTATAAAATGATTATGATAATTTTTGCTCATAGGATACATATGTACCATACACACTCACACACACACACACACATATACACATATATATTTGTGTATATACACACATACATATTTGTGTATATACACACATACATAGCTGTCCTGGTAGCTCAGCTGGTAAAGAATCTGCCTGCAAGGCGGGAGACCCCAATTTGATTTCTGGGTTGGGACAATCCCCTGGAGAAGGGATAGGCTATCCACTCCAGAACTACTGGGCTTCCCTGGTGGCTCAGATGGTAAAGAATCCACCCATAATGTGGGAGACCTAGGTTCGATCCCTAAGCATGGAAGATCCCCTGGAGGAGGGCATGGTTACCCAATCCAATATTCTTGCCTGGAGAATCCCCATGGACAGAGGAGCCTGGAAGGCTACAGTCCATGGGGTTGCAAAGATTTAGATATAACTGAGCAACTAAGCACAGTGTTTAAGGGCTTTTAAGCATTTAAGCCATTATGCACAGCATTTAAGCATATTATTTAAGGGCTTTCCCTGGTGGCTCAGATGGTAAACAATCCACCAGCAATGTGGGAGACCTGGGTTCGCTCCCTGAGCTGGGAAGATCCCCTGGAGGAGGGCATGGCAATCCACTCCAGTATTCTTGGGCTTCCTAGGTGGAGCTAGTAGTAAAGAACCCACCTGCCGACGCAGGAGACACAAGAGACATGGGTTTGATCCCTGGGTTGGGAAAATGCCCTGGAGGAGGGCATAGCAACCCACTCCAGTATTCTTGCCTGGAGAATCCCATGGATGGAGGAGCCTGGCGGGCTACAGTCCATAGGGTCGCACAGAGTTGGGTATGACTGAAGCAACTTAGCATGCAACATGCGCTCATACATAGACACACACACACGCACACACACACACACATCACAAGGTTGTTGCCTGGGTAAATATTTTCTAAGTTTATACAATCAGTGATTGTTACTTATAGACCATATAGTGGGTGACTTCAACCTATTATATACAAATTGCATACAATTTTTGGTAGCTAGAATTCAGAGAACAATCCCATTTTCCTCACTTTTGCTTTTAGAGTGTGTGAAAGAGTTGAATCGCTGTCTTGCCTCTCTTGTACACTCAGCAAAGATCCATTCCAGAGTCAGAAGAGGACAACTGTCAAGTGAAGGCTGCCTTTTATCCACTGCCTAATGTGAAATATGAAACTCTTCAAGTCTTGGAATAGGTTAAAGAAAATAAGAAAGAAATCCAACCAGCTTACCAACATTTAAAACTAGAATAAAGAGGAGAGAGAAGGGAGGAAAGCAAACACGGCCGAGAGCTGGAATAGAAGGCCTGTGTCAGAGTGAGTGGTGAACACTGCATCTTATTGAGCAACTTTAATAGGCTCTGGGGGCCCCCGAATTGGGGTTAGAACACAGTTTAAAAAGGGAGAGAAAATGAAACTCTGATAGACTGTGTAGTGAGGATTATTCTTTGCCTCAAATTTTATTTAAAAGAACTGAAAGACAGGGTCCAGAAACCCTAGGCTTTGGCTGATGAAAAAATAATCAAACGAAACATTTATTTTCACTGATTTAAAGGGACTTGCATGACTCTGAAGCTGAGAAATAGGCAGGCATCTGAGGCCCAAGGCAGCCTAGCCTGAGTAGGCTAGGCATGGAGGTTCAGGGGAAGAGCGAAGAGCTTGTTGTAGAGAAAAGTTATCCCACCCCTCTGCTGAGGGCCTCTTGAAGGCATGTCAGCTGCTCCATGTAGGCAGAAAGGTGACTCTTTGGTCATTGCCTGGTAGGTGAGGCCCCAACCCATGGGTAGGTGAGGTTTCTCAAGAAAAGGATGGACATTCTCAGTGTCCATCTCCCAGTTGTGAGGAAGGTCATGACACTGAGAATCAAAACCCAACAGCTGAGAATTCAGAAGGCCAGAGAACGCCTCTTGGCCTCCTGTGTCTGCACGGAAGAACCTGTAGGGCCCTGAGGAGGCCTTAAGGACAAGTCTTTGCAGTAATGGTCATGTTGGAGTCACCCTGTGCACGTGCATACCTGCTAAGTCACTTCAGTCACGTCTGACTCTTTGCAGCCCTGTGGACTGTAGCGCACCAGGCTCCTCTCTCCATGGGATTCTCCAGGCAAGAATGCTGGAGTGGGATGCCATGTCCTCCTCCAGGGGATCTTCCCCACCCAGGGATCAAACCTGAGTCTCCTGTGGCTCCTGCAGTGCAGGTGGATTCTTTACCACTGAGCCACCAGGGAAGCCCACTGGAGCCGCCCTATATAAATGGCCCCAAATGGAAGAGGCGGTGCATCTGATAAGCCAGTGAGCTAGTATGAGGTTTCTCTCTGCTTGTTTCCTTTCCACAGCACCAAGCTGGACACGGTGATGTACCACTCTATGAAGGCCAGCTTCTTAGGTTCACAACCAGTGCAGGGTCCAGTGTGTAAAAGGGTCACATGCTCTGTTTAGTATGTGGTGCTGCCATCTCGAAATTCTCAATAATTTTGAACAAGGGCCTCCACAAATTATGCAGTCAGTGCTGCCTCCCATTTGGGGACCAAGGCACTCCTTCTCCCCACTGCTGGGAGTGTTGGCTAACGAGAGCTTGCAGCTGAGGCATTGCCCCTGTCTGAAGAGAACCACTTTACCCAAGGTTGAACCTTCTTCCCAAGGGCATGAAATGTAGGGAAGACTTAAGGATACAGAAAGACAGCTTCTTTGCTCCAACCTGGACAACTGGCAAGAGCTAGGCTTGCTCTGGAGCTTCCCCAAAGTCAGGCTGAGACCTCTTTAGCTACTGTATCAGAGTTCAACCTCTGCTTTCCTCACTCCCTTGCATGTGTTATTTACAAGAGGCCTCTCAATAAGCCTCCTGCATGCAAACCTCTGCCTCAGACTCCAGCCCCAGGGAACTGGGGCTAAGATGCCAGGTTTCTAGTACTTTATGTTGTTGAATCACTCAGTCATGTCCCACTCCTTGTGAACCCATGGACTGTAGCCTGCCAAGCTCCTTTGTCTATAGGATTTCTGAGACAAGAATACTAGAGTGGATTGCCATTTCCTTCTCCAGGGAAACTTCCTGACCCAGGGATCGAACCCACGTCTCCTGCATCTCCTGCGTTGGCAAGTGGATTCTTAACCACTGAGTCGCCAGGGAAGCCCTGGGCTTACCTTTGTGCTCCATTCTCCCTTCAGGTGTGTTGCAGGGAATCAAAAATAGAATCTTGGTCCACATGTGGGCCAGGAAGCCAGCATGGTGGCAGCAGCAATAAGCAGTGAAAAGTTCCCCTGGGTAAGGTAGAGAAAACGGGGTCAGAGAGGTTAATGAATCGCCCTCCCCAAAGACCACACAGATGGTAAGAACCTTAACTGGGATTCAAGCTTAGGCTTCCTGACCTCTAATTAGATTCCTTTACCATAAGCTGTCACACTTCTTAACCCCACAGGGAGCCTGGCAATACTGATTTAGCACTACATGCAAAGAAGTTATGTGCATTCTCTTCTTCTGTGAACTTCCACAGCATTTTGTTGGCAACTAGATGGTGACTCTTTGTATTATTGTTGTTCAGTCACAAAGTCATGTCTAACTCTTTGCAACCCCATGGACCGCAGCATGCCAGGTTTTCCTGTCCTTCACCGTCTCCTGAAGTTTGTTCAAACTCATGTCCATTGAGTTGGTGGTGACTCTTTGTATACTACTTGTTTATAACCAGGAAATCATCCTTTCCTTTGAGATTCAGACAGAATTGGGTCATTTCCTCCCCTACAGTTAGTAAAGATCACAGGATCCCTCCAAATATGTTTAGGGTTCTTCCAGGGTGAGCCATTCACCTGAGGGCATCAGAATGAGAAACTCTCAGATCCCACCCCAGACTGGCCGAGTCAGACCCTGGACATGGAGTCCAGCAGTGTCTCAACCAGACTCCCAAGGCACTCTGCCATGCTAGTTTCGCTGCTCCAGGGAGTGGCCTTGGGGGTCTTACCTAGTCAGACCTGATTCTGAGTTTCTGCATCTGTTCCACGTCTGTCTCTCTCACCTCTCCCCTCTGATGGCTATTCCCTAAGTCTTCGTTTTTTGCAAACTCAACCTGGAGACTCAGCCCCATTTTCTTGATTTCCCCAAAATGTCATTTACACAATGCTATGGAAAGTAGCACATTTTACCAAGAAAGAAAAAAAAAAGTGAGAAAAATGGGAGAGATGTTTATCTCCGTAGCACCACCAGTTGAAACCTAAAGGACGTCATTAGGCAGCTCAGCTCCTTTGACTTTCTCAGTCATGGATGATTTTCTCTGGTTGCCTGTTTCATTCACATCTTCCTGCCAGGTTCCTCTCTCATCACTCTTGGGTCTCTTCTCTTCTATTTATTTTGCAGGCCTCCTCTTCCTCCACTCAATTCATCTTCCCTTGTTTTCCTCTTTATTTCTTTCCGGGCTCTTCATTTCACCCAAGGACTCTCTCTTCACCTGAGTCGCCCATCCATAGGAGTTTGACGTCATTGCTTTCAGTAGCTGTGGCCCCTGGTCTCTCTCCCCTTACTTGCCCTCTAGCACCAACCAGACTGCGTCTTTATGCCACCCATGTAGCCAGGGCAGGTGCTACCACTTAGCTGACCAGTAAATGCCCATCAGCTTGGGTTGACCAAGACTGAACGCTTCTGGAAATGGCTTTTGGTTTTGACAATCTCTGAGTCCAAGGCTTTAACTAAATGACCCCTGGAGCTCTCTGGTACCTGATGGACTGTAGAACCTGAGAATATCCAAATCAAGGAGATTCTGGTAACATCCTCTCAACAGGAAGAGTTGAGAAAAAAAAAAAAAAAAACACTTTTGAATCAACAGGGCCAGCCTTTGTTAAATTGTGGTGGAGACACATTAAAACGTTTTAGTCTTTTCTTGTCCTCCTTCTCTAACCCCATTTCTCCTTAATTCTACTCCAGCTGCCTCTTTTTGGTTCTCTGGGTTCTCATTCACTCTTGAGAATTATAGGGAATTCCACTTTTTAGAGAAAAACTCTTCCCACCACCATCCTAATTACGCTTTGCTCAAAAAGGAGCTACTCTGAAGAAACTAATTCATGCTCTGTAGCCAAGACTGCTAAGAGCTTAGATAGGGCCCCTCCTGGAGACCTCTCTGTTTTAACTCAGGCCTTCAGAGTCTTCCATGGGAGACCTTAGCTGGCTCGTGGCCCTTTGGGGAATCACGTTGATCTTGTGTCCACTCTTTATTTAAGTGCATTCATCAGGCGTCAGCACAACATGGAGATTAAGTCTTCAGGCTCAAACTCCCACTGCCAGAATTTGAACTTTGCCTCCACCTCCTGCTAGCCGTGCAATTATGGGTAAATATCTTAATCTCTCTGTATCTCAGTTTTCTCACCTATGAAATGGACCTGATGATGACACGTGATTAAAATGTAAATCTGCAAATGAAATTGGATTCAATGAATTCAATAGGATTCACTGAAGCTAGGCGTTCATTATTTTTATGTGCATAGGTGGCCCCGTTTGCCAAAGTCAGTGCTGTTGTGACCATCGGATTTCAGCTGTTTGGGGATATAGTCCCATCTAAGATCATGCAGTGAGATCAAAGCAACTGCATGCCATTCTGGAAAGCAAGGGAGAACCTCAGTTTTGTTCATTTAGTGCCGGGTTTCAATAGGCCCTGCTTTATTCCATCCTCCCAGGGCCGGCGGCTGAGCCACACTGCCCTCTTTGTCCCCCTGGTTGCAGCCTGTCTTCCTGCCTCTTACTACTCTGCAGGAGTCTTTCCCACAACCCTGCAGGGATGCGCAGAGTGACACAAGGCGTCAGTTGAGAAATGAGTGGTTAGTTGTGATGACAACCCAAACCACAATGCTGTCAAGAAGCCCTCCCTGGGGGAACCCATGGGAGCTGGAAAGAAGTGCCACAGGCTCCCTCTAATTTGTACCACACCAGGGAAGGACAGACTGGCTCCCACATGAGTAAGATCCCTCCCGCGTACACACCCACAGCCCATTGACAGCATTCACTCAGGAGACTGACTCCGGAAATGTTTCCAAGGGAAATGATTAATAGTAACAGGTTGGAATGCTTAAGAACCTAGCTCCACACCCCACAGATCAAAATCCAGTGCCTGAAGCAGCACATGAATTACATTCCCCAGCAGTAGCATACCATCTGCCTTGTTCTGGCCAAAATAACTGAGGCCGAGGAGTTGTTATTCACAGTAATACAGCTTTCATTTCTTTAGCTGGAATTATGAGCCAGGCGCTATGCTCAAATCTGCCTGAGCAGCTTCTCCTGGAACCCTAACACTTGTCTTGTGAGGCACATAATGTTGTTATCTCATTTTACAACTGAGGGAATCATTCTGCAGAGGTTAAATAACTTGCCCAATGTCACACACTTCCTGGGGGTGCTGAGGCTTGAGTCTGCTTCTAAAATCATGTCTTTCACCACCTCTCTGTCTTGCCTTTTAATAGCCAGGACTCTGGGACCCAGTTCTTCCAGGGTCATATCGGTTTGGGAGGCAAGTCTACTGTCTCAAGAAGAAGCAAAACCTTCTTCCTTCATACTCCATAATATTCTTTTTCATCACTGTTCTTAATACACTTTACTATAATTTCTTGGTTGTGTCCTGGCACGTCCACCGTAGCTTGAGCTGCCAGGGGCCAGATGGCTTGAATGTTTACTTTCCAAAGTTGGTTTGCGCATAACAGACATGAATGAATGATTGCATGGGTGAGCAAATGAGTGAATGCGAGCCCTTCTGACTCCCAGTCCAGTGCTCCATACCCTATTTTCTATAAACCACCTTCTTCATGTCCCTTAAATGGTTTTTCTCTTGAGATTTTCAACAAATTGACTAGAATGAACATTTCCTCATGATGTTTAGGACTAACCACAGTCATTTCCCCTGAGATCTCACAAGACCCTGATCAAGGTTACAAAGCAAACAAAAGACATCCCAGTTTCTCTCTTATCTGTTGAGATACAGGCAGCTCTTACCTGTAGTGCAATTGGTAGAAAAGAGGAAAGAAAAAAGAAGCCATGGTGATGCTCTCAGGCTATTTGAAAATATTGGACAAAATGTCATCTTAAATGATTTTAAGCAAGACATATAACCCTGGGACTGACATTCCCCAGCGATGTATACAGGTAGGGGTGATTTTCCCAGAGCAACTACTTAAAATTTCTGTAATAGCCTGAGTGTGTGAGATTTGGGGGGCTGCTTGCAAGTATCACTGTGAGTTACATTAGTCTAAGGGGCGTGTCTTTACCTTGTCCTTTTCTGATCATTGTCATAGAAACGCACTCATAGGATTTAGTTTTGTCTACTGTGCTTTTCCATCAACATGTGTAACATAAGCATTTTCCATCGGGCTGTAAAGTGCTTGATGCCTTAATTTTAATGGTCTCTAACATTTTCCAAGTGAGTGTATCACAATTTATTAGCTAAATAACTAATAAGAGGCTACTTCCTCTATTGTAGGGCATTTATGTTGTATCCAATATTATGATCCTACAATATAGCAATGTGATAAATAACCCAAAGGAGAGAGCTTTCTGTGAATTCTCTCCTTGGACCATTTCCTTAGGGTCAGTTCCCAGCAGCCTGCCATTTATTCTTGATAACTGGATTTGTGGGCAAGAGATGAGCTCATCAGGGGACATGGATCAAGGGGAGAAAGTTAACTCGCTATTCCCTGAACACTCTGATGATTGTTCTCCAGCTGCTGAGATATATGCCTTATTCCAGGGAAAACCTTGCATTTTATATTAATATTTATTTTCTAATAAATTTTTATTCAAAAGCAGTCCTCTTAAAGAGGGATGCAGAATAAATATGTAGAAAGGAAAAGTCAATAACTCCCTTTTACAGCCCCTCTCTTCTCACCTCCTCTATGATGACAGAGTTTTACAGCTTGGTGTGTATCCCTCCATACATTTCTCCATGCCCACACAAATTAACATGTTTTTGAAAATACAAACGGGCTCCTTTATAATTCTGGATGACTTATTTATTTATTGCAATTAACAATATATCATAGAAATACTTTTAGGTCAGTAAGAGCTCATTCTTTATAAGACATGAATAATATTCCCTAAGAAGGGATATGCCACAAGTTATCCAACTATTTTTGAATAAATAGAAATTCAGGTTGTTTCCAGACAAATACAATTGCTATCAAGCTTTTAGAAGAAATATTGAGGTAAACTATCTTGAAATATCACTAGGGTCATTTTCTCTTTATCTTTAAACCTTTTCAATTCCCAGATATTTTCACAAGGTGTATGCATCTTGTTAACTGTGCACACCAGGGTCCATGTCTGAAGACTGTCATGGAAGGCAGAACTCAGTCCCTCCCTTCTCCAATTCCCAGGCCTCATTTCGGTTGCAATAAACATTTAGTGAGTGTCCACCATGGCCCTTTATCACATACAGGTGAAGAACAGACAATCGTATAGAAATACAGGAGATGTTGGGATAATAATAAAACTGGTCTCTAGGTCACAGCGGTCATATAATGCTCAGTCACTCAGTTGAGTCTGATTTTTTGTCACCCTCTGGACAAAAGCCTGCCAGGCTCCTCTGTCCATGGAATTCTCCAGGCAAGAATACTGCTGGAGTGGGTTGCCATTTCCTTCTCCAGCAGATCTTCCCAACCCAGGGATTAAATTCATGTTTCCTGTGTCTCCTGCAATGGCAGGTGGATTCTTTACCACTGTGCCACCTGAGACGCCCTGGTTATATAGTAAACTATTTAATTTTACCATACAAAGGCTCAGTAGTACTAACTAGATACCAAATACCATGCTAAGTGGTGATGCCATCAAAGGAACGTGTAGTCTATTAGGAAACATATCCTTTTATATAACTGATACAAGGGAGAGATTAAAAATATGACACATATGCTAAGTGTAAAGACTGAATATGGAAGCAGCTAGCTACAAACTCCCCCTAGAATGCCAATTACAATATTTGAAGTTTTTTTTTTAATCTGGAAGCAGAGAGTCCTATACGTTAAAAAAAATAAAACACGCATGTTGAGATGAAAGTATAGGTCAGAGTGAGAAAGCAGTCACTGAGGGCAGTAATGGTTCCTGCACATCAGTGTCTAGCTTGTCATCACTGTTACGCACCCGGAAGACCAACTTTGGCGCTTCAGTCACCTGGGTTCAGTTCTATGAGTCATTGGTTCATCTGTTCAGTAATCACCAACCTTAGGCAGGCATTATGTGTGCCTTATAGATACAGCAGAGGCCAAGATAAGGTTCCCATCCCAACAGAATGTGTAATCTAATGGAGACTGGGACACTAAGCATGGACTCTCAGATAGTGATGAGAAATGCAAAGACAATAAAGAGGGTGATGTGACGGAGAGGGCATGAAGGGCAGTCTAGACTGGATGAGGAAATGCATGCTATCTGCTACCTGCATGAACAGAAGGAGCTATTGACATGCACACATCTAGGGGGAGACCCTTTCAAGCAGAGGGAATAGGATTGGCATGCAGAGGCACAGAGAGAAAGCCCGAGTGGCCGGACTGAGGGGAGAGGAGAAGGAAAGACCCAAAGGAGTCAGGGGCAAGCTCATACAGAAGAGTCTAGACTGTATTTTAGCTGCCATGGGACTCCACGGGAGGGTTCTCGTCAGGACTAATGTCATCCAATTTGTCAGAATCACACGCTGATCACTACTGGGGAGGCCAGCACAGAAGCAGGGCAAGCAGTAGAGAAGCTAATGCTATGGAGAGCTGGCCCAGAGACGGTGGTGGGCTCAGCCCATGTAGTGGCGGGAAAATGACTCCTGGACCTTCTGCTAGAAGCCATGAACTTCCCACAGGCAAGCTACTTCGCCTCTCAGAGCTTGAGTGTGCTGGCTTGTGAAGTGGGGAGTGAGGTGGGCAGGACCATCCACAGGTTGCATGCTGGTGCTCAGCACAGTGTCATGCAGGGTTCACGCTCTCCAAAAGCCAGCCATCCGTGCTCACTCTCCTTTACCTGCCTGCGCAGATACTGAAAACATCAGGCAGTCCACAGTGACTGTGGCAGACTGAAAGAGTGCTCAACCCTTGGGTGGAGTCGCATGCGATATCAAAACATAAGAGAAAGTAAACAGGAAAAAATATGGAAATTCCTGTGGAAGGGCTGAAGAAGCTAGCATGAGGCCCACGTGAATGGAGGTTTTGATTGTCGTCTATGCAATCCTCACACTTCTCAAGGGGATGTGCGGACAGTCACTGAATTTAGAGAATCCTATTACAAGGGCAGAGAGATAGCTGACAGAATGGGGCTTTTGTTTTTCTTCCCCCAAATGGTCTGTGGGCTGGGAGAGGCCCTTTATGTCCCTGGTAAACATGAGCCCTACTGCAGGTGTTTGAGTTTATCACAGAGAGGAAATGACTTTTTTTACACCTAATTTAATCTGAAGCTATTCACAGTTTAAAATGTTTAGTAACGGTGACCTTTTTAATGACTAACACATTGCAGGTGGTCCTGTTGTAGTCAGCAGTTAATGTTTGCCATCAGAAAGAGAGGGAGAGAGAATTAAATGACCACTCTGTGGCAATTGTCTTTGCCATGCAGTGTTCAAAGGACAGCTGGTTCTGAATGGAGCCATAGTTAAGGAAAAAGGATGGGGTCCCCTGTTCTCAATGGGAGAACCACTTTCCTTTTCTTGGTCTTTCTCAGAAAGGAGATGGGGGCAAGACAGCTCAGAAAGAATTGTAAACCAGACGCCACTAGTTGTCTGGGCCCATCTATGGGTGTCTTTCTTTTTTTCAGAAGACAGAGGTGTCTGGTCCATTTCAATGGCTCTGAGTGGATAAGGAATTGTTTTGGTTCCTGGCCGTTGGCTGGATTCCTGGGCTTTTCATATCATTTTGCACTGAGACCTGGGAGGCCATAGAATGTCTTGGTGACAGCTATCATTTCAGTTGAGTGAAGGAGGTCCAGAGAGACAGAGAGAGGAAATAATGGACCCTGTGGGTAAGAGCTGATCGCATACCCCAGGCCAGCTCTCTTGGCAGTGCCTCGCCCACTACGTTCTGTGCACCCACAAGGGGCTTTTGTTCTGATCACATCCAAATGAGGAGATGATCCTAGTGGCCTGAGTAAGGGTCTCATCTCTAGTCACTTTTCAGGGCTTTAAAATCCGTGCTACACCCTGAAGGCCTCCTTTATGGAGACCACAGTAGCTCATACATCAGATCAAAAATACCCTGAGTTTGTACTCGGCCTTCCGGGCAGTGCAGCAGCACACAATGTCAGCAAATACAGCTGGGGAAGGAGATCCGTAATTCAGTGTCCTGACTCTCCCAGCAAGCCCTCTCTAGGAGTGGGGCTGAGTGAGCATGCCTTTGTACCTTGGCTTTTTTTTTAATAGCTCAAAAAATACTTTTTATAAATGCAGTGCATATCACTGTTTCTGCCTTTCCCTTACCCCTCATTGCTTTCGCAGGCTACAAACTCACCCTTTCCCCACTTAGGCGGGAAAAAGCAGCAATAGGACCCAGGAAAGGAGGTTCTTGAAGAAGCACCACTCCTCAGGGGCAGCAGCTTCTCTGCTTCACAGACTGGTGCCCTGCTGATCACCAAGAGCCAGGCTCTCCAAGTCCCGGGTGATTCAGAAGGCACCTGCTTTGTTCAGGCTGGCCAACTCTGATAATTTCATTCTGAAGATATGAATATCCCCCCAGTCATCCATGTTGGGAGGCAGACTTCTGAGACCTGTTCTCTCCAATCAGATTCTGCCTTTCCAGCTTTCCTAGGTTGCGGGGATCACAGGTGTGCTTACAAGGAAAGCCTGCTTATTACTTATCCCTAAGGGAAAGTGTGGTGAGCATGAAGACAGAGATCTGTTGCTACAGGTCAGGATTCCAGGGCTTCTGATGAGATAACAGCTGGTTCTAAGGAACCCTCATAGTCCTTAGTTCTTTCATGCAAGTGCCAAGAATTGAAGCTACTCAGTGTTACAGATTAGGCCTGGGTTCCAAGCTTACTCTGCTTCAGGCATTTTCTTACATTTCTTGTCCTTTCCTCCTCTTTAATAATTCATATCATTAGAGTCTAAAACTGCAGTGAATGATGATTTCATGACTCAAAAGATCCACTAAGAACCACTAAATTTCTCTAGTTAAAATGTGTGAGGAAAAGTTAGGTAACCTCCAAAAATTCATCAAGCATAAGCAATTAGAATTTGTGTGCTTTTCTCTTTATCTTTGTGATACTTAAGTGATAGAGTCCTTTTCTAAGAACGAATCCAAGTATGCTATGTAACCTCCCAAACAAACAAGATAAAACCACAGTCTTTTATTACTAAGTTTTTTTCTTAACTTTATTATTACAAATACAATTTTGTAGCAATCTCAATCATTTGAGTTTACCTCTTGCTACAAAATGGGGTTGTATGCATCTTTTTATTTCACCCTCAAAATCTTATAGTTTAGGAAAATTACTAATTGTGGAAGAAATAGAACCAGATATATGAATACAACCATGTATACGAGAAATGCTTACAAATATTAACAACATTCCCATTGATAGGACAACCTTATACATCTTAAAGAAATAAACATATAGTGAGGGCTTAGTCCTAAAAACAGTAAGCATTAGAAAAACTCAGATCTCTATTTTATATCTTATTAAAATTATACCTTATTGACATAATATCAGAGAAAGAAAAGATGGTTAACTTACAGAGTATCTTTCCTATATCTTGCTAGTTATACCAGAATCTTTAAGCTACGGGGAGAACCCATTCACTTAATACACTCTGTCAGCAAATTTAAAATAGCAGTATAAAATAAAACCATATATTTCAGAATGTAAGGAGGTAACTGTTTTCCCTGGGTGGCATGTGCAAGGGCTTCTAAAGGCTATCTTAGGGATCTATGTGTCATTTATTCATATTTAAAATAATGTGTGGAAAGAAATCTAAAAATATTTTAGTTCTATCTCCTTCATCCTAGAGCATTTTCACCATGAAACTTCTTTTCTGAGCTGAAGATCAGTTAAAGTTGGTACCTATATTAATGTGAGTACTTTATTGTCCTGAAATTACGGCTTTTGAAGTTTCTTCCTTTCTGAAACAAAAAAGAAAAGCCTCGGTTGACATCAAAGAGGAGGTATTCTCCTCACTAGCAATTATGGTCCCTTAATGTTACTCAATATCCACCCAGTTGCAAACTGCCTTTGCTTTTTTGTAACATGTACTTATTTTGATCAACACCTTTAGAAAAAAAGTACCTAAAAGTACCCAACTACCTATAAAATTCTTGCTGGATTCTTCCTGGTGGTGGTTGTTGTGAATCAAAATACTCCTTTAATAATGCATTCTGCCATATATGATTGTGGGTGTTTTTTCTTTTAAAGAAAACATTTAATTACTATTGGAGAGTTGTAACTGTTAGCTGTGAGTTACCAGATGTGAAACCAGACACAAGGGTGAGATTTTACAATTTCAGCACAGCTGCTTACGACCAAATCTGGTTTAGGACACCGTCGATGGATTTAAAAACATTACATTTATATTAAAAATAGCAGGGCCTCATATGCAGCCCAGCTGAAGGTCTTCTCGGCAAACTTGTTAAAATCGGAACGAGTCTCCCCAATCAAAGTCCAAAAGCAGCTTGTGCACACTGGCTAATGACATGCGCTGTCATTCCTGCCCTCCCCACCCCCCACCCCAACATTCTCATAGAGACACATGTGTCTGGACCTTTTGTCCGAATTCTAAATTAAACCTCCAGTTCTTTTCATTTGTATATTATGTGCGCTCAACGCCAGAATGTAAAGGCTCAAAAGGCATCGACAGTTTGTGCAGGCTTGGAAACCTTAACTTACTGCACTGAAGATTTAAGACAAAGTACTGTTTTGTCTCCCTGCCCACCCTCAGCCCCCTGGTATTTGAGTTTTTACAGTGTAGGAAGAAAATAGCTCTCCAAAGCTTACTTTTTCTTCCTCCCCGCCACCCTACCCCCGTTCGTTCTTGAATCTGCAGCTATTATTCCGGGCCAAATTGTCGCCATGCTTAGTGGAGCGTGTGGAACCAGGCAGGACAGCTGAAATAACTGGGACATTGACCACCCCTCAACCCTGGCCTTGGCCTCTCCTCCATTCCTGCCATTATTTTAACAGGAGTTTTGAGAGTTTCCAAAAATGTATCCTGTGAAAAATCTTTCATTTCTTAAGCCAAGGCAAGCTGGCAGAAGTGGAAGACTCCTGTCTATAAGTCCAAGGCAAGTTTGAAGTACTACTGGTGTTGAGAACTTGGCCTCTCTAATAAGTAATAAATGGACCTGTTTAAAACGCATTCACTTGTACAGCAAGGCATCCGATCGTGGGCTGGCTTATATCCTTCATTCTCCCCAGGCCCTTTATCTACCACACCCCTTTCCAGTATTATATCATGGGTTCTTTTGTCGCCTTCCAATTTTTTCCTATACATATACAAGCAAGTGTGTGTGTGTGTGTGTGTGTGTGTGTGTGTGTGTGTGTGTGTGTGTAGATACATGCTTTGTGCTGGGCTTAGTTGCTCAGTCATGTCCAACTCTTTGTGACCCCATGGACTATAGCCTGCCAGACTCCTCTGTCCATGGGGATTCTCCAAGCAAGAATGCTAGAGTGAGTTGCCATGCCCTCCTCCAGGGGATCTTTCCAACCCAGGGATCAAACCCAGGTCTCCCACGTTGCAGATGAATTCTTTATCATGTGAGCCACCAGGGAAGCCCAAAGATACATAAATTGAGGCAAATTAAGGTTGTTCTGTACCTCTCTTGTCATTTCTAATAGGTCTTGGACATGTTCCCATTATCAGAACAAGAAACTTCCTCACTCTTTTTAAGGTGATAGTTTTTTAATCAAATAGATATGTTGCATACAATGTTGAATATGAACATTCTTATTTATCTGCCTTTGCTCGTAGCTATAAATATATCTGAAGGATAAATTCCTAGAAGTGGAAAGAGTTGGCTGAAATGGTTTTATGCGTGCATCTTAATAAGATACACAAATCAATGCATGTGTGTGTCTGCTCTCTTACAATCTTTTGCTTGGTTTGGTTTTAAAGTGTCAGGTCCAGGTTGAGAAGCCCCGCAGTACACACACTACCCTCAGTTTGAAGTTTTGTGGTCTCCATCAACGTGTGTCATGCACACACATATTCACTCATTCACTCACTGTCTCGCTCACTCTCGTTAGTATTTCGGGAGTTCTTAATATAGTGCAGGTGGGCGGTCTGCCTCATGGTGTCAGCCAAGGATATAGGAACTGCATTTATATTGTCCAGATTAGTGTCATCCACAGGCTGCAAATGTTTCCTATTCCGGGGACACTTTTTAGGCCCCCACCACTTATTCTAGATTCCATATTTTGGCACATACTCCCTCCCTCACCTTCCCTGCCTCCTCCTGCAACTGCGATGCACCATGAAATGGACCATCCTGGAGGCGCCAGCCCTGTGCTACGAACCATGGGTAGGCAGTATAGTCGATCTTTGCTTGAAGTTACATTCAACATGGAATGTGGAGGAGGTGACATCAAATCTCTAGCTGTGAATCGGGAATGGATAGATTTTTAAGGCGTCCCCTGCTTTCCAGTAGCCTTTATTGCATCCTGGTTTACTATTAATGTTTGGAGGGATATTGTTTACAGTCATGAAGCCCATGGGGGTTTGTGGTAGGGTGAAGTGGGGGAGGCTGAGTGAGGGTAAGATGGTAAAATCTCACTTTGGTTCAAAGACAAACGCTCCATGTATGTCTAGTCAGTAGACTTGTGTTTTCTCAGGTAAATAGTAGGTGAACTTGAGGAAGTCACTTTTCTTCTCTTGACCTGTCTCCCCATCTCTGTAAGGAGTGGTTGGACCAGATGAGTGGTTCTTAAAGTGCACTAGTCTAAGGCATTCTATCTGAGAACAGAATTTTATAGCCAGGTAGTTTGGAGAAGACATCTATTTTCATGGTCTCCTAAAGATTCCTAAAATTTAGCAAATTAAAATTGTTGAAAAGTCCTTCATCAAAGAACCATTACATTTTCTTCAGTGTTTCCCAAGAGTATTGGGGGGAAAAAAAATTTTATGGATTCCTTACTAATGTTCTGCAGCGTTCACCTTGGGAAATGCCAGAAGTTCTCTGCAGTTCTCTCCAGTTCGAATATTCTGTGACTAAGCAGACACTAGTTCTCGTAGACCCATCCTCCCTTCTCCTCAGCTCCTACAATCCTCTCAGTCACCACTTTTCACTCTCTGTCCTATACCTGTCTCCTCAGCTAGTCCTCTAGGGTCCAGACTCTACGCAGAGCACAAGGCAAGCAACATGTATGCAGGCGTGGACAGTCTGCCCTCTTCACCTGCTGAGTTTCCTCACTTCTTTCCCATGCCCATTGCCCAAAACTCCACCATTCACCTGACCTCCTTCTCCTGGGGCCTATAGCTTCTGCCCTCAGGGCACTAGGCAGAGAAACCTCTCAGGGGAGGAGGTTTATGTAGAAAAAGCCTCCAAATTTCAGATTAAAAAAAAAAAAAAGAGGGAGCATCCAAAGTCTAAATTCTCAAAAACCCAGGTGCCTTGGCAGTGTCTGTGGAGAGTTAATTGGCCTCTCCCCACTGTAATTCCCATAGAATAATGCCCCAGTCAGACCCTCTGAGCTGTCTTGTCTCATCCCTCAACTTACTCTCAGACCCCCTCACTACCCTCTTCTCCAGCCTCAAGGAGGGGTCAATGTTAGCTCCTCAAGTACTAATCTTTTCATGTGAACATCCAGACCTGGAGAAGGAGGGCAGGGAATAACTTAAAGAAGTTCCCAGGTGTACTCCTTCTGCCCCTTCTGATACCTTGTCAGAAGCTTTCTCTATCACCCTTATATTTTCAGTTCAGTTCAGTTCAGTCGCTCGGTCATGTCTGACTCTTTGCGACCCCATGAATTATAGCACGCCAGGCCACCCTGTCCATCACCATCCCCCGGAGTTCACTCAGGCTCACGTTCATAGAGTCCGTGATGCCATCCAGCCATCTCATCCTCTGTCGTCCCCTTCTCCTCCTGCCCCCAATCCCTCCCAGCATCAGAGTCTTTACCAGTGAGTCAACTCTTTGCATGAGGTGGCCAAAGTACTGGAGCTTCAGCTTTAGCATCATTCCTTCCAAAGAAATCCCAGGGCTGATCTCCTTCAGAATGGACTGGTTGGATCTCCTTGCAGTCCAAGGGACCCTCAAGGGTCTTCTTCGACACCACATTTCAAACGCATCAATTCTTTGGTGCTCAGCCTTCTTCACAGTCCAACTCTCACATCCATACATGACCACTGGAAAAACCATAGCCTTGACTAGACGGACCTTAGTCAGCAAAGTAATGTCTCTGCTTTTGAATATGCTATCTAGGTTGGTCATAACTTTCCAAGGAGTAAGTGTCTTTCAATTTCTTGGATGCAATCACCATCTGCAGTGATTTTGGAGCCCCCAAAAATAAAGTCTGACACTGTTTCCACTGTTTTCCCCATCTATTTCCCATGAAGTGATGGGACTGGATGCCATCATCTTCGTTTTCTGAATGTTGAGCTTTAAGCCAACTTTTTCACTCTCCTCTTTCACTTTCATCAAGAGGCTTTTTAGTTCCTCTTCACTTTCTGCCATAAGGGTGGTGTCATCTGCATATCTGAGGTTATTGCTATTTCTCCCGGCAATCTTGATTCCAGCATATGCTTCTTCCAGTCCAGCATTTCTCATGATGTACTCTGCATAGAAGTAAAATAAGCAGGGTGACAATATACAGCCTTGACGTACTCCTTTTCCTATTTGGAACCAGTCTGTTGTTCCATGTCCAGTTCTAGCTGTTGCTTCTTGACCTGCATACAGATTCCTCAAGAGGCAGGTTAGGTGGTCTGGTATTCCTGTCTCTTTCAGAATTTTCCACAGTTTATTGTGATCCGCACACTCAAAGGCTTTGGCATAGTCAATAAAGCAGAAATAGATGTTTTTCTGGAACTCTCTTGCTTTTCCATGATCCAGTGGATGGTTGGCAATTTGATCTCTGTTTCCTCTGCCTTTTCTAAAACCAGCTTGAACATCAGGGAGTTCATGGTTCATGTATTGCTGAAGCCTGGCTTGGAGAATTTTGAGCATTACTTTACTAGCATGTGAGATGAGTGCAATTGTGCAGTAGTTTGAGCATTCTTTGGCATTGCCTTTCTTTGGGATTGGAATGAAAACTGACCGTTTCCAGTCCTGTGGCCACTGCTGAGGTTTCCCAATTTGCTGGCATATTGAGTGCAGCACTTTCACAGCATCATCTTTCAGGATTTGAAATAGCTCAACTGGAATTCCATAACCTCCACTAGCTTTGTTCGTAGTGGTGTTTCTAAGGCCCACTTGACTTCACATTCCAAGATGTCTGGCTCTAGATTAGTTATCACATCATCATGATTATATGGGTCATGAAGATCTTTTTTGTACAGTTCTTCTGTGTATTCTTGCCACCTCTTCTTAATATCTTCTGCTTCTGTTAGGTCCATAGCATTTCTGTCCTTTATCGAGCCCATCTTTGCATGAAATGTTCCCTTGGTATCTCTAATTTTCTTGAAGAGATCTCTAGTCTTTCCCATTCTGTTGTTTTCCTCTATTTCTTTGCATTGATGGCTGAGGAAGGCTTTCTTATCTCTTCTTGCTATTCTTTGGAACTCTGCATTCAGATGCTTATATCTTTCTTTTTCTCCTTGGCTTTTCCCTTCTCTTCTTTTCTCAGCTATTTGTAAGGCCTCCTCAAACAGTCGTTTTGCTCTTTTGCATTTCTTTTCCATGGATGGTCTTGATCCCTGTCTCCTGTACCATGTCACGAACCTCATTCCATAGTTCATCAGGCACTCTATCTATCAGATCTAGGCTCTTAAATCTATTTCTCACTTCCACTGTATAATCATAAGGGATTTGATTTAGGTCATACCTGAATGGTCTAGCAGTTTTCCCTACTTTCTTCAATTTGAGTCTGAATTTGGTAATAAGGAGTTCATAATCTGAGCCACAGTCAGCTCCTGTCTTGTTTTTGTTGACTATATAGAGCTTCTCCATCTTTGGCTGCAAAGAATGTAATCAATCTGATTTCGGTGTTGACCATCTGGTGATGTCCATGTGTAGAGTCTTCTCTTGTGTTGTTGGAAGACGGTGTTTGCTATGACCAGTGCATTTTCTTGGCAAAACTCTATTAGTCTTTGCCCTGCTTCATTCCGTATGCCAAGGCCAAATTTGCCTGTTACTCCAGGTGTTTCTTGACTTCCTACTTTAGCATTCCAGTCCCCTATAATGAAAAGGACATGTTTTTTGGGTGTTAGTTCTAAAGGGTCTTGTAGGTCTTCATAAAACCGTTCAACTTCAGCTTCTTCAGCATTACTGCTTGGGGCATAGACTTGGACAACTGTGATATTGAATGGTTTGCCTTGGAGATGAACAGAGATCATTCTGTCATTTTGAGATTGCATCCAAGTACTGCATTTTGGACTCTTTTGTTGACCATGATGGCTACTCCATTTCTTCTGAGGGATTCCTGCCCACAGTAGTAGATATAATGGTCATCTGAGTTAAATTCACCCATTCCAGTTTATTATGACTTTTAATTTTGATTTTTAACTTGTTTTAATGACTACTTTGCCTTACATCAGGACTTCCCTGGTGGCTCAGATGGTAAAGCATCTGTCTACAATGCAGGAGACCTGGGTTCAATCCCTGGGTTGGGAAGATCCCTTGGTGAAGGAAATGGCAATCCGCTCCAGTACTATTGCCTGGAAAATCCCATGGACAGAGGAGCCTGCTAGGCTACAGTCCATGGGGTCGCAAATAGTCAGACACGACTGAGCAACTTCATTTTCACTTTCACTTGCCTTACATCTGGAACTGTGCAATTGAATTTGTTTCCAGTCACATGAAGGTTTTTAAGTTACAAATGGTTGTCCAAGCTCCTACGAGTGCCACAGCCTCCTCCAACTAGTACTTGGGGCCCCTGGATCAGAGACCCTCAATATGAGGGTTAGGAGAATATGTTGCCTCAACAATTCAGGGACCACACTCCTAAACAGCAGGAGTTCAGTTCAGTTCAGTCGCTCAGTCGTGTCTGACTCTTTGCGACCCCATGAATCGCAGCAGGTCAGACCTCCCTGTCCATCACCAACTCCTGGAGTTCACTCAGACTCACGTCCATCGAGTCAGTGATGTCACCCAGCCATCTCATCCTCTGTCGTCCCCTTCTTCTCCTACCCCCAATCCCTCCCAGCATCAAAGTCTTTTCCAGTGAGTCAACTCTTTGCATGAGGTGGCCAAAGTACTGGAGCTTCAGCTTTAGCATCATTCCTTCCAAAGAAATCCCAGGGCTGATCTCCTTCAGAATGGACTGGTTGGATCTCCTTGCAGTCCAAGGGACCCTCAAGGGTCTTCTTTGACACCACAGTTCAAAAGCATCAATTCTTCAGCGCTCAGCCTTCTTCACAGTCCAACTCTCACATCCATACATGACCACTGGAAAAACCATAGCCTTGACTAGACAGACCATTGTCGGCAAAGTAATGTCTCTGCTTTTGAATATGCTATCTAGGTAGGTCATAACTTTTCTTCCAAGGAGTAAGTGTCTTTCAATTTCATGGCTGCAGTCACCATCTGCAGTGATTTTGGAGCCCAAAAAAATAAAGTCTGACGCTGTCTCTACTGTTTCCCCATCTATTTCCCATGAAGTGATGGGACTGGATGCCATGATCTTCATTTTCTGAATGTTGAACTTTAAGCCAACTTTTTCACTTTCCTCTTTCACTTTCATCAAGAAGCTTTTTAGCTCCTCTTCACTTTCTGCCATAAGGGTGGTGTCATCTGCATATCTGAGGTTATTGATATTTCTCCCAGCAATCTTCATTCCAGCTTGTGCTTCTTCCAGTCCAGATTTTCTCATGATGTACTCTGCATAGAAGTTAAATAAGCAGGGTGACAATATACAGCCTTGACGTACTCCTTTTCCTATTTGGAACCAGTCTGTTGTTCCATGTCCAGTTCTAACTGTTGCTTCTTGACCTGCATACAGATTCCTCAAGAGGCAGGTTAGGTGGTCTGGTATTCCCATCTCTTTCAGAATTTTCCATAGTTTATTGTGATCTACACACTCAAAGGCTTTGGCATAGTCAATAAAGCAGAAATAGATGTTTTTCTGGAACTCTCTTGCTTTTCCATGATCCAGCGGATGGTTGGCAATTTGATCTCTGTTTCCTCTGCCTTCTCTAAAACCAGCTTGAACATCAGGAAGTTCATGGTTCACGTATTGCTGAAGCCTGACTTGGAGAATTTTGAGCATTACTTTACTAGCATGTGAGATGAGTGCAATTGTGCAGTAGTTTGAGCATTCTTTGGCATTGCCTTTCTTTGGGATTGGAATGAAAACTGACCGTTTCCAGTCTTGTGGCCACTGCTGAGTTTTCCAAACTTGCTGGCATATTGAGTGCAGCACTTTCACAGCATCATCTTTCAGGATTTGAAATAGCTCAACTGGAATTCCATAACCTCCACTAGCTTTGTTCGTAGTGATTCTTTCTAAGGCCCACTTGACTTCACATTCCAAGATGTCTGGCTCTAGATTAGTGATCACATCATCATGATTATCTGGGTCGTGAAGATCTTTTTTGTACAGTTCTTCCATGTATTGTTGCCACCTCTTCTTAATATCTTCTGCTTCTGTTAGGTCCAGACCATTCCTACCCTTTATTGAGCCCATCTTTGCATGAAATGATCCCTTGGTATCTCTAATTTTCTTGAAGAGATCTCTAGTCTTTCCCATTCTGTTGTTTTCCTCTATTTCTTTGCATTGATGGCTGAGGAAGGCTTTCTTATCTCTTCTTGCTATTCTTTGGAACTCTGAATTCAGATGCTTATATCTTTTCTTTTCTCCTTTGCTTTTTGCCTTTCTTCTTTCCACAGCTATTTGTAAGGCCTCCCCAGACAGCCATTAGTTATGAAATGAAAACGATGCCCCTTTCCCTTGACAACATAATTCTCCTAAAAGAAAAGGGAAGAATGAGAGAGTCATTTCCTATGCAGGTTGGTAAGAAGTCTAGGGGTCCCCAAGGAGAGAGGGATCTGGAATTCTCAAGGAGGAGGAAAGGACAAACTTTTTGCCTCTACATTCCTTAGGATTATATAGCAGCAATGTATCCTGCCTGAGGACAGTCTCTGGATTAAAACTTCTGTCTAATCCTGTTATCTTAAAATGTAAATTATGGGAGTAGGTCTGGTGAGGTCTTTACAACCTCCAGACAGTGTTTTGATTATTTGGAGAGTATATAACTACATTGCTAACACTGGAACTCTTTCTGCCCCCTTCTGATGCCTTTCCCTGGTGGCTCAGACAGTAAAGTGTCTGCCTACAATGTGGGAGACCTGGGTTCAATCCCTTGGTTGGGAAGATCTCCTGGAGAAGGAAATGGCAACCCACTCCAGTATTCTTGCCTGGAAAATCCCATGGACGGAGGAGCCTGGTAGGATACAGTCCATAGGTCACAAAGCGTGGGACACGACTGAGCAACTTCACTTTCTCTTTCTGATGCCTATATCAGAAGCTTTCTCTATCACCTTTAAACTTTAATAACACTTTATTACACACACACACACACACACACACACACACACACACACACACAAGAAGTTCCCAGGAGCTAACTGATCTACATAATAAGAGATGGAGCCCAAGAGAGGTGAGGAGAGTATATAGAGAGGCAGATGGTCAGAGAATGTGGTTTATTGGGAGGGAACCAAGGGACGATTCCAGGAGATCTGTAAGTAGGATTTGGTGAGATGGAAGATGAAGAGTGAGATTTACTAGGTGGATGTCATACAATGCAATTAATCCCTTTTATAATCTTCTTGAGAGACTTGTGATTATTTAAATTGCTTTTTGATATTTTTTAGGAAAATTATTAGACGGCTTTTATTTTTCTTGTTTCTAATTTTTTAATTTTATATTGGAGTACAGTTGATGAGTAAGGTTGTGTTTCAGGTGTGCAACAAAGTGATCCAGCCACACATACACACGAATCCATTCCCTTTTAAATTCTTTTCCCAATTAGGTTGTTGCAGAATATTGAGCAGAGTTCCCCTGCTATATACTAGGTCCCAGTTGGTTATCCATTCTAAATATAGCTGTGTGTACAAGTCACATGTCAATCCCCAAATCCCTAACTATCCTTTCCCCAACCCTTCCCCCATGATAAATGCAACTTCATTCTCCAAGCCCGTGAGTCTGTTTCTATTTTGTAAATACGTTCATTTCTATTATTTTTTAAGATTCTGCAGGAAAGTGCTATCATGCAATGCTTTTCTTTCTCTGACTTACTTCACTCAGTGTGATGATCTGAAGGTCTACCCATGCTGGTGCAAATGGCATGGTTTCATTCTTTTTACTGGTCAGGTGATATTCCACTGATATATGTACCACTTCTTTATCCATTCTTCTGTGGATGGACGTTTAGGTTGCTTCCATGTCTTGGCTATTGTAAACAGTGTTTCAGTGAATATTGGGGTGCATGTGCCTTTTCAAATCGTATTTTTCTTTGGGTATAGACTGAGGAGTGGGATTGCAGGGTCATCAGTTCAGTTCAGTTCAGTCACTCAGTCGTGTCCGACTCTTTGTGACCCCATGAATTGCAGCACGTCAGGCCTCCCTGTCCATCACCAACTCCCAGAGTTCACTCAGACTCACGTCCATCTATGATGGACATCCAGTGATGCCATAGAGCCATCTCATCCTATGTCGTCCCCTTCTCCTCCTGCCCCCAAACCCTCCCAGCATCAGAGTCTTTTCCAATGAGTCAACTCTTCTCATGAGGTGGCCAAAGTACTGGAGCTTCAGCTTTAGCATCATTCCTTCCAAAGAAATCCCAGGGCTGATCTTCTTTAGGATGGACTGGTTGGATCTCCTTGCAGTCCAAGGGACTCTCAAGAGTCTTCTCCAACACCACAGTTCAAAAGTATCAATTCTTCAGTGCTCATCCTTCTTCACAGTCCAACTCTCACATCCATACATGACACTGGAAAAACCATAGCTTTGACTAGACGGACTTTAGTCGACAAAGTAATGTCTCTGCTTTTAAATATGCTATCAAGGTGGGTCATAACTTTTCTTCCAAGGAGTAAGTGTCTTTTAATTTCATGGCTGCAGTCACCATCTGCAGTGATTTTGGAGCCCCCCAAAAAATAAAGCCTGACACTGTTTCCACTGTTTCCCCATCTATTTCCCATGAAGTGATGGGACCAGATGCCATGACCTAAGTCTTCTGAATGTTGAGATTTAAGCCAACTTTTTCACTCTCCTCTTTCATCAAGAGGCTTTTAGTTCCTCTTCACTTTCTGCCATAAGGGTGGTGTCATCTGCATATCTGAGGCTATTGATATTTCTCCCGGCAATCTTCATTCCAGCTTGTGTTTCTTCCAGTCCAGTGTTTCTCATGATGTACTCTGCACGGAAGTTAAATAAGCAGGGTGACAATATACAGCCTTGATGCACTCCTTTTCCTATTTGGAACCAGTCTGTTGTTCCATGTCCAGTTCTAACTGTTGCTTCCTGACCTGCATACAGATTTCTCAAGAGACAGGTCAGGTGGTCTGGTATTCCCATCTCTTTCAGAATTTTCCACAGTTTATTGTGATCCACATAGTCAAAGGCTTTGTCATAGTCAATAAAGCAGAAATAGATGTTTTTCTGGAACTCTCTTGCTTTTTCCATGATCCAGCAGATGTTGGCAATTTGCTCTCTGTTTCCTCTGCCTTTTCTAAAACCAGCTTGAACATCAGGGAGTTCATGGTTCACGTATTGCTGAAGCCTGGCTTGGAGAATTTTGAGCATTACTTTACTAGCATGTGAGATGAGTGCAATTGCGCAGTAGTTTGAGCATTCTTTGGCATTGCCTTTCTTTGGGATTGGAATAAAAACTGACCTTTTCCAGTCCTGTAGCTACTGCTGAGTTTTCCAAAGTTGCTGGCATATTGAGTGCAGCACTTTCACAGCATCATCTTTCAGGATTTGAAACAGCTCAACTGGAATTCCATCACCTCCACTAGCTGTGTTTGTAGTGATGCTTTGTAAGGCCCACTTGACTTCACATTCCAGGATGTCTGGCCATAGGTGAGTGATCACACCATCATGATTATCTGGGTCGTGAAGATCTTTTTTGTACAGTTCTTCCATGTATTCTTGCCACCTCTTCTTAATATCTTCTGCTTCTGTTAGGTCCATACCATTTCTGTCCTTTATCGAGCCCATCTTTGCATGAAATGATCCCTTGGTATCTCTAATTTTCTTGAAGAGATCTCTAGTCTTTCCCATTCTGTTGTTTTCCTCTATTTCTTTGCATTGATGGCTGAGGAAGGCTTTCTTATCTCTTCTTGCTATTCTTTGAAACTCTGCATTCAGATGCCTATATCTTTCCTTTTTTCCTTTGCTTTTCCCTTCTCTTCTTTTCACAGCTATTTCTAAGGGCTCCTCAGACAGCCATTTTGCTCTTTTGCATTTCTTCTCCATGGAGATGGTCTTGATCCCTGTCTCCTGTACAATGTCACAAACCTTATTCCATAGTTCATCAGGCACTCTATCTATTAGATCTAGTCCCTTAAATCTATTTCTCACTTCCACTGTATAATCATAAGGGATTTGATTTAGGTCATACCTGAATGGTCTAGTGGTTTTCCCTACTTTCTTCAATTTGAGTCTGAATTTGGTAATAAGGAGTTCATGATCTGAGCCACAGTCAGCTCCTGGTCTTGTTTTTGTTGACTGTATACAACGTCTCCATCTTTGGCTGCAAAGAATGTAATCAGTCTGATTTTGGTGTTGACCATCTGGTGATGCCCATGTGCAGCGTCATATGGTAGTTCTATTTTTAGTTTCTGAAGCAACCTCCATACTTTTCTCCATAGTGGCTGCACCATTTTACATTCCCACTAACAATTTTGGAGAGTTCTCTTCTCTCTACTCCCTCTTCAGCATTTATCATTTGTAGACGTTTTGATGATAGCCATTCTAACTGATGCGAGGTGATATCTCATTGTAGTTTTGAGTTGTATTTCTCTAATAATTAATGATTTGAACATCTTTTCATTCATTTCATTCAGAGGACATTCATGACCTCTAAAATGTCATTATAGATGGTCACATCACTTTTATGAGAGATGAAGTGTAGCAGGTCATCTGCCTTAAAAGTTTAAGGCAGAGTGTTCCCCAATTCCAGCCTAGCCAGTGTTCTTCTGGCACTGTCTCTACCCTGGAGTATGTTCTATGGCTTCTGAAGGAGTGTAGGCACTGGGAGACAGGATGCCTTAGATTCCCCTTGTATTTCTTCACTCTTATTTTCTTATCATGTCAGTCTCTTTTCCCTGCATGAATTCTCCCTCTTTTTCTACAAGTTTCTTCTTCCTAATCATTTTCAGATACTTCTTTCTTGTTTCCTCCCTTTCCTATTTCTCTCTCTTTCCGCTTCTCTGATTCTTTTCTTTTTCCATCTTTCTGTACTTTCCTCCACCTCTAAGTGCCCCCTCTTATTCTCCTTTTCTTTCTCCTTCCCTTTCCTCCCCACTTTCCCTCTTCTTTTCCATGTTTTTACTTCAGCCTAAGAGCCCACATGGGCAATGCTTTTGCTTGCTTGTGGTATCAGGGCTCAAGTGGTTAAAAAACAGAAACTGAGTTAGTCATTAAGTAAGCCTTTGCCATAGCAAAAATCCCCTCAATGAAGTCTAGAGGTTCAGAGACTTAATCACCTCTGTGTATGACCAAATCACATTCCACCCCTAATGTTGTTGCCAGGAAAAAAAAGATTGATGGGTGAGGAAGTCGATATGAAGTAGAACGGAGTCTCCATTTTACAAAGCAAACATCTTGGAACTCTCAGCTCACTCAGGATATGCCAAACCCCACTCAAGCCTTGCTTGAGTAATTGGGCAGGAGCTCCTAAAAAAGCAGTAATTCTGGAAGAACCGGCAGATGGAGAGGGACGATGTCAGAAATTCAAGAGCGATTAAGAAGATGGAGGCATGAAGTGTGGCAAGCCTCCCCGCATGGCTACTGGGAATTTTTTCACACATAGAGTAGCAGGGGCCTGCAGATGGAAGGGGGGACATCCATGCAACTCCCACACCTGCTGCTGGGCCTCAGATTTTCAACTCTAAAGCAGGAATTGGGGATTCGATTATCTCTAAGATCCCTTTTAGTGTTCTACAATCATGTGATGATTAATCTAGATGGTCAGGTGCCTACCTAAAATAATGAATAGTCAAGTATGGGACTTTTATCTTTTACTGTTTGCCCAGCATTGTCCTTTGTTCTATCCAGCAAACCATGATTTTTACTCTTAGAAAGCTTGCCTAGTTTGGAAAATAAATAAAAAGCAGGTGGGAGGCTTGTAAGATTTTTTAAAAATGAGTTTTAACTCAGCCTCTAAAAGGAAAAAAAAAAGAAAAGAAATTGAGAAGAGCAGGAAAAGCAATCATAGTCAACCTACAACTGAATGGATGAGAACACAGATAACTACTCCATAAAGGTGAGACATAAGACAGGATGAGAGGATTTTTTGGCTGGTTTGGGAGGAGGGTAGGAATCTTCCTGAGTAATGGAGTTGTCAGGACCGAAAAGTAAAAACAAAAATCAAACTACAACTTAAAAAAAATTATAGGGCTTGAGGATGCCTAGGAACCTTAAGAACTTGGAGGAATTTTGTTAAAAGGCCCCAGGAGTTGTAGGAACTGAGGCGGATGTGCTCGGAAACCTCCGTTGCAGGTCTTGAGATGGGTGGCTGAAACCACAGCTCCGAGTACTGTTTATAGCTGTGCCCTCTCTTTAAGGTGAGAGTTTCTCCGTGAAAGTGTCCCGTGAAGATAGCTGGCCAACAATAACTTGACAAATTTCACTAGAACTGCTGTAGGTCTCTTATGTAAGACCCAAGAGAAGGCGGACATTGCCAACAGCTCCAGGCAAAACCAAGAAGTTATTTTTGTGTGAAATGCAATCAATGGTCCAGAGGAAATGTCATGATTTACTGTATTGAAAATCGTAATTATTTATCGAATAATTTTAACTACTGAATTTTGTGAGGCATTAGATAATAAAGAAGAGGAGACAACTTTCTTCAACAATATGGAATGAAACTGGCAGGCTTTGGGGTTTGATTCAAGCCTGACTTTAGCTGTGAGATTTTGAACAAGAGACTTAATCTAGGCATTCATTTTCTACAGTACTTACCTTAGAGAATTTGTGTGTGTGTGTGTGAGGTTTGCATGCGACAAATTGTGATACCCGTTCAAAACAGTGCTTACCTCACAGTATACAGCAAATACTGCTATAACAAATTGCCACGAATCTAGCAGCTTAAAAAACATAAAATTATTATCTTAGAATTCTGTATGTTAGAAGCCTGTTATTGGGCTAAAATGAAGGTGTTGGCAGAGCTATATTTCTTTCTGTCAACTCTTGGGGAGAATGCAATTCCTTGCCTTTTCCAGCTTCTTGGAGGCTGCCCACATTCCTCAGCTTGTGGCCTCTCCCTCCATCTTCAGAGCAACAACACTGTATCTCTGTGATCATTCTTCATGGCCCTGTCTCCCTCTGACCAAAGCTGAGAAGAGATACGTGGTTTTAAAGGCCGGTGTGACTGAACTGGGGCTTCCCTGGTGGCTCAGGGGTAAAGAAACCACCTGCCAATCCTGGAGATACAGGTTCTAGCCCTGAGTCAGGAAGATCCCCTGGAAAAGGAAAGGGCAACCCACTCCAGTATTCTTCCCTGGGAAACCCAATGGACAGAGGAGCCTGACGGTCTACAGTCCATGGATTGCAAAGAATCAGACATGGCTCAGCAACTTAACAACAACAACGACTGAATTAGGTCCACCTGGATAATCTAGATGATCTCCCCTCCCCCCACAGCCATTTAAACGTCTTTAATTTGATCACATATGCAAAGTCCCTTTTGCCATTACAGTAACATCTTCACACATTGCTGGGATTCAGAAGTAGATATCTTTGGGGTTCCATTAATATGCCTACCACACACATGCTTAATCCATTTATTATAATTATGAAGTGACTTTCCAAATATCAAAATAGATGAAATATTCTCCAAAGCTACAAAATAACTTGAAGAGGTAACATTTCTGAAAGGAGGGATACGACTATGTATTTTTATAGCATCTAAATTATGAAAACAAAGGGTGGTGACTTGGGCTACAAAACTCTCTTGCCTATGCACATACTTTCTCGGTTTATTTAAATAGTAACTAGCATTTATGGGGTCTCTGTCACAAGCCAGGCATTATTTTAGGACATTTTTTCATATACACTATCATATTTATTATAGCAACTGTGACATACATCAAAGCATCTCCTTAAGAAGGATGACAGAACAAGCTCAAATAAGTGAAGTCACATTCCCAGGCTTCCATGGAGAGAAGATGGCACAGCTGGGACATTTCTAGGTGTTGAGGTCTATCCTCAAGCTTCAGTCCAGTCCAGTGGCAGAAACAATGCCTCTTTGAGTTAACTGGTCCATCTTTGAGGGGGCTTGGATCTGTAGGACATATTTTCTCTCTAAAGACCAATGGATGTACTGGATTCTGAGTAACTTCCCAGAAGTACGTTGTAGTCCTTGCTTGAGGATCAGAAAGGAGGCCTTCGTGCAAAGGCCAATGACCTTCACCGTGGATAAAGCACTGTAGTACTCATCAACATGACCCCCATCCCTGACATGCACTGCTCCCTGAGATGTAATTGAAAGTGAAAGTCACTCAGTTGTGTCTGACTCTCTGTGACCCCATGGACTGTAGCCTGCCAGGCAACCTCTGTCTATGGGATTCTCCTGGCAAGAATGCTGGAGTGGGTTGCTATTCCCTTCTTCAGGGGATCTTCCCAACTCAGGGATCGAACCTGGGTCTCCCACATTGCAGGCAGATTCTTGACTGTCTGAGCCACCAGGAAAGCCCAAGATATAATTGGGTCCCCTCAGAATCCGATAGAGCCCTGTTTCCCAGAAGTACAACCACCCAAATCAGCGTTTGGTCTCTATTCCAATGTTTCTCTCTGAGCGGAAGCCAGACTTACTCGTGACTTGCTGTTTTTCTACAAGACCATATAAAATTTCACACTTATGATGAATGCCTTTGGACTGGGGTTTCATAAAACCATTTAGTGTATTAGAGTCTATTAACCAGCCTGAAATCATGACCCCCATTTAGCAGTTATATAGACTGTGGCAGCATTTAATCCATACTGGTTGATTTGTATAACATTTATGATCTGAACCAGATCCCTTAATGCCTGAACTCATAACTGTTGGCTTGAAATATGAGCAGCTGGAAAGCACAACTGGCAGAGCCCCATGTGATGCTGGGAGGAGTGTGTGCAGATGCATTTCCTGAAGCACAGAGCGATTTGAATGAAAGAGGCACAGAGTGAATGGGAAGCTCAGCCACACCTGTTCTAAAGGAGACACTTAGTTGCCAATGTTCATCACTCCTTCTTCCTTCCTAATGGAATCCAGATTTTGTTCAGTCTTGGCAGACTCCGGGTGACTCAAGAGAAGCTGACTTTGTTGATTGGCTGAAGAGCCCAGGCTGAAGCATGGAGAGCTAGGATTTCTCCCAGTGACTGTTTGGTTCCAGGGACGGGCTCAGGATCTATGTTGGCTCAATCAGGATGAAGGTTAGGGTTAATATTTTATAATTAAGGGAGATTTTCCTTTCTCTCCTATGGACCCTATATTAGAAAGACTGTTGTTCCAACATTGACAGAAGTCATTCTATGTGCATACCAAAGTCCACCTGGGAAGAATGTGGTTACATGTGTGTTACGAGGGTGTCCCAGGTGGCACTAGTGGTAAAGAATCTGCCTGCCAATGCAGGAGACTTAAGAGACACAGTTTCAATCCTAGATGAGGCAGATCCCTTGGTGTAGGATATGGCCCCACTCTATTCTTGCCCTGAGAATCCCATGGACAGAGAAATCTGGTGGGCTATGGTCCATAAGATCACAGAGTCAGACATGACTGAAGGGACTTAGCAGGCACATGTGTTATAAAAGGTCTTATATTTTACCATATTTGCAAGCTAAAAAATTAGACTGCTACAGTTTCCTGGATGCTGGAAGAAGACACAAGACTCCTGGCTTAGATACAAGGACTTTATACTCATGGCACAACAAATAGCTTGAACGTCAGCGTATTTAGGTCCGGTCCCTGAGCCACATTCCTTCAGGCTGATGGAAAAAGGGCCACAGGATATGTGTGCACACTGGAAATTCTGAGTTTAGGGTATCTATATCTTCTATGATGGACAGTTCACACACCTGCCCTCATTTCCAGAGGGAAAACACTATCTCTCCCTCCCAAAGATATTTGCTATAACAGAAATCCTTGTAAAGGTAATCCAGAGTAGAGTTAGTGCTTCTGCTTGCAAGATGTGCAGAAATGTGGAAGGCCCATGCTGAATTAACTCCCAACTAAAAGCTGGCACAGGAAAGAGATATTGCCAAGAAAACCGCTGAAGAACAGAGCTGGAACCCTAATTGTGCTCTGATTATAGCTCACTGCACCTCTTGATTTTCTGTTCAGTGAGATAATTTCCTTTTTGTTTAAGGTAGTTTGGAAAAAGGTTTCTTTGACTCACAGCTGTAGTGACTGGTAGAATAATCGTCTGAATTCTTTTGGGATTCTTAACTCTTTAAAGAGTATGGATCTCAGCCTCTAAGGAGGGCATTTAGGAAGCTGCATTTGTCTTTGAGAGGGGGCTTCACTGGTGGCGCAGTGGTAAAGAATCCTCCTGCCAACACAGGAGACGCAGGCTCAATCCCTGGGTTGGAAAGATATGCTGAAGAAGGAAATGGCAACTCTCTCTAGTATTCTTGCCTGGGAAATCTCATGGACAGAGGAGCCTGGCAGACTACAGTCCCTGGGGTCGCAAAGAGTCGGATGTGACTTAGCGACTAAACAACAGCTGTCTTTGACAAGGAAGATTGTTTCTAATATCTACTTGGATTATTTGAAGTCTCAATCAACAATATTGTGATTACATCCAAAGGGTACATAATTTAGAAAGGGAAAGATGAGGGCACTGTAATTTCTCAACTTACAGTGACCAAATCATATAGGCTGTTATACAGAGGCTAAGGTATCAGAACGTCTCTGAAAATGACACTCAGTGTTAGACATTGATTCTTTCCACTGCTCATGACCATCACTCCATCAAAGAGCTAATGAAGCCATGTATATCAAGACTGCTGCTTGAGGCAATATTTCTCCCTATCTAAACATGAGGCCATATGTTTAAGAATATTAAACCGTGATGGTATCAAAACAAGATCTGTGATGTTTAACAGAGCAGGAAGGTCCTCCTGGTACCTTTGAAGGATGGCCATCTCGGAACTGGCCTATTACAGTGGAAAACAGAGACCGTTGCATGGTATGTTGCCTCACATTCTAGAAGACTCTCAATTTGCACCCACAGTCATGAAAATAGGCTAATATAGGTTGGAAAGAAAAAGCCAGTGAGCTTATAACTGAAATGTGTGCCCCATTACTGAACCATACTGCCTACAAAGCTTTATAAATTATTATTTTTATTATTTTGATATTTCTCTTCTCATCAACACAATCAGAAATGATTTCTGGTGGTGGTGAAGACACGTGTATGTCATAAAGGCCCTAATTTATTAAGAGGAAACAATAAAAATATGTTACAATAATTATATGCTATATTTATACAAATTATAACATAAAATATGTTACAATTATGTGTAATAATTGCAATTATTTTAGCATTTATACATTTTTAAGTATAGTTGGAGCCTCAGAAATCAGAAGGCAACTAGCCTTTCTTGGAGAGGCCCCACTTGTAATGATTATGTAAAAGCACTTTGTAAAGAATAAAAATTCCTACACGTGTTCCCTATTATATAGCTCATCTGTTATTCAGGCTGCTGGAAGGGCATGGGACCAACACTCCGCAGCAGGCCTGCAGGGTCTCTGGAGAACAAGGTCAGCTCCTGGTATGAGAAACGCTCACTTGGGCTCACCTGTGGCCCTGAACCTCTGAGGATATTTCAGGGGTTCATCACTTCTCTCCTAGCCCCAGGGACCTTGTTTCACTGAAGATTCCAAGTCCAAGCACTTTGCTGGGGGAGGCAGTCCATTGCTTAGAAGTGGGCATGCATTCTTCAAAAAGTGCCGGGGTGGATCGGAGCTCCGCAGACTCTTCTCTCTGCTTTTCGTGCCCGTAATATGCTGCATTCTTCCCATTGCATTAATAGTGCAAAGCTGCTAGAGGGGCGGGGCAGAAGAATGTCTCTCCCCAGTAAATGGGAAACACTGGGATAAAAGCTCCGTTTAAGGGTAGTCTTCTTACGTGCTGCTCATCATGTAATTTTTAAAATCAGTTTTTTTAAATCGACGTGGCAAAATCAGACCACTCTGACTTCGTGTGTGATGCTGTTGTCTCTATCAGAACTGAGAATACGTCTCAGAGAATCTGTCTCTCCTTTTCTCTTCTAACCTAGAACCCCCTTCTTTCTGCCAAGCCTTCTCAGAGAGGACATTTTTCTCTGGCATTATCTAAACTTCTAAATTAGTAGGTGAATGTGAAAGGCCGGTAGGATCTAACTCTACAGCAGAGTTGCTTAGTGGACGTGCCATCACAGTGGTGGAATTCCTTTATTTAGAAAAAAAATGCTCTATTTTGTGAAGCTCCTTTGTCATCTAAGAAGGGAGGGGGGAAAAAAGGAAGCATAAATTTAAATAGCAGCCAGGGGTTTGCAAGACATTTCCAACTGGATTTGGATAGAGAAAAAAGTACTTTATTATTGTCATTTCTTTCCATTGGAGGATATTTGCTATAGAGTACTGTGTTAGTTTCTGCTGTGCAATGGTGAGCACCTGCTTTATGTATACATATAGATCCCTCTTGGACCGCCCGCCCTCCCCCCACCCCATCCCTCTGGGTTATCACAGCTCGGAGCTGGCCTCCCTGTGATGTACAGCACGTTCCCACTGTTTTACACATCGCAGTGTGTATATGTCAACCCTAATCTCCCAATCAGAAGAAAAATATTTTAAATGGTAACTATGTAGGGTTTCATGTTAATAAGAACTGTAAGGGTGTGGTTATGGGGAGGATTTGGTCTGGGAGAAATGTGGTACTGAGCTGAAATTTGTGGGACAGGCAGTTAGCTTCATTAAGATGGAGAGTGGAAAGAAGAATGGCTTAAGGGCTTCATTAATCCCTGGTTTCACTCACACTTGGCTGTGTAAATTCAGGCCAGACACATAACCTCTCTGAACTGTGGTTATCTCATCTAGATCATAATATTCTCTTATAGGATTTTGTTGTTCAGTCGCTCAGTCGTGTCTGACTCTTTGTGACCCTATAGACTGCAGCACACCAGGCTTCCCTGTCCTTCACCAACTCCCAGAACTTGCTCAAACTCATGTCCACTGAGTCAGTGATGCCATCCAACTGTCTTTTCCTCTGTCGTCCCCGTCTCCTCCTGTTTTCAATCTTTCCCAGCACCAGGGTCTTTTCTAATGAGTCAGCTCTTCGCATCATGTATTATATCTAATAATATAGGATTATTAGAAGAGAAATAAATAAAATAAATGTACATTACGTTAGAAAGAGATATCAACCATTCAGACATTAGCTCTCATTTGCTCTTTATCATGCAGGGGAGAATCACAAGAGGGGAGGTCTCTCTTCCCAGGTAGTATACCCTGTAAGCAGGCTGCCTGCTGAAAGACAAGTCAGCCAGTGCCTGCAAAGAGGCCTGTGAAAATGGTTCTACTCACTGTAGATACTGAAGGATCACATTGCTAAAGTTCCACGTCTTTCCTGAGAGGGAAATATACACAGCTGGGTGCTTACCCCAGTGAAAAATCCAGCTTGTTGATACAAACATGAGCTTGGGGTGAATTGGTGCCTTTAAGACCCAAACTTTCTTTTTAATTCCTGCTAACAGATGTCTTCGTATCTCTTAAAAAGCAATGGAGTGGCAAGGGAAGACCTGTGGTTTTGGAGAACTGGCAGCTCCTAACTGTGTCCCCAGAGGGGGTTTTTTTGCCAGCATTGAAAAAGGGATAACCTTGGAATGGCTACCTACCACCTCTGTGCTGACCCCGGGAAGGTGAAGATATGCCAGTGATTAGAATTTGATCTGCATTCACCAGCCAAGGCTAGGGGTGAGCACAGTGAAGTCAAAACTTAAGATTGCCACTTCCCCTCTTACTGAGTTCCAGCTGAGGATTTAGAAGAAAGTACTTTAGCAAAATTGTATTTTAGGAAATTGGTATTTACCTTAAAGTAGTTATAAGGCTGTTACTGAAATTATAGTATATAGGGGATCAAAGACAAAGCTGTAAGAATGCTTTAATAAGAATAGTAGAACATTTCCATGATATTAGTATTAATAATAAAACATGCACATGACATTTTATAGGTTGTAAAATTCCTTCACATATTATTTCACTTATACACAGCATCTCCCTGCAAATGAAGGAAGTTTTGTTATTTGAAGGGATATGGAAACTCAGAGATTATATTGCATGGCCAGATCAAATGCATGGCCAGATCAATTGTATGATCAGCAAATGGTGAAGGAGAAATTTACAGACAGGTCTTGAAAGTCTATAACATTCAAGTTTAAACCCCTTCTTCTCACCATATTATAAATGAAAATTTCACAGGAGAGCAAGGCCTAGAATATGCATATGCTTCCTGGAGACATTTTCAGGTATTTTAACTTTAGAACCATTTATGTGGTGCCAGGAAGTTTTTAAAAGATGATCAATAAATGCAAAAATTCAAAAAGAGGCTTTCTTAGAGCCAGTATTATGAGAAAACCTAAATCTGTTAGGAAATGTGTTATGATATGGAATGTGGATATTAAAATGCCACAAACCTTATTAAAACTCTAAATATGTAACTAGAATTTTTACAAAGTTCATAAAAATTAATATCGGATACAGCATCTTTTGTAAATCCTTGTGGTTCATGTGTCAATTACCTGGTTACTTAGTAACCAAGTAATCCAGTAACCAAGGAGTCAAGCCATAGATTAAATAGTCCCCAACCGGGCAATAAAAAGGTCCCTAAGTACAAATTTGCAGAATTATGGTTTATTGTGTTAATAATCTCCCATGTCTGTGGCTAGCCTTCCAAGGATGGCGCTGGCGAGTGTGTGCTAGTCTATGGCCCAGCCATGGCTCTTGATATTTTGTTACAGTACCCGCTTTCTAAAGAGGAAATTAAACCACAGAGCACACTGTGGCTTAAACTCACTGAAGGAAATGAGAGAGGCTGAGCATGCATCAAGCTGGGTTCGGGGATTCTGGGGAAATCCAGAATCAGGGCGTGAATGCACATAAGCGCTGGTGATTTAGTGTTTCTCTGGGAGAGTTTTAGGACCGGATTCACAGTTTATTCTTGAAGGGGTCCTTCGCATAACTGACAACACTCTGCAACAATTTAAAATTTGTGCCAGACACTTCGCTAGGCACGGGCAAAACAATTCTAAGCAAGACATACCTAGCCAATGCCCTCATAGAGCTCACCCTATAGGGAGAAGAGACACTAATCAATCGCCTGTGCATGTGTGTGTGCTAAGTCACTTTGGTCGTGTCTGACTCTTTGAGACCCTAGCCTGCCAGGCTCCTCTGTCCATGGTATTCTCCCGGCAAGAATCCTAGAGTGTATTGCTGCGCCCTCCTCCGGGGGATCTTTCCGACCCAGGGACTGAACCCAGGTCTCCTGAGGCTCCTGCTCCTGAGACAAGCTCTTCATCTCTGAACCACTGGGGAAGCCCCAAATAACTGCTTAAGTAAATTCATACCAATATATATACATATATGATTGTGACCACAGCTCTGCTGGAGAAGTAGAGAAAGCTCTTGTTGTAGAAGCAGAAATGTCCAACTCAGAGATCAAATCTCATGCACAATGGTTGAGGGCAGTGAGAGTTCCCCCAGTAAAAGATATGACAAGTGAACAGAGCTGGAAAGATGATCAACGAGGAAGATGAAGGTTGGGAAAGGAAACAAGCTAAGAGCATTTCAAGAAGAGAAAGGGCATGTGCAAACGCCCTGGACCAGGGGGAGGGGCAGACGTGGTATTTTCAAGCAACAGAAAGAAAGCTAAAGGGCCACCAAGGCTAGTAGGGATGCAAAGGAGTCCTGTGCTTCAAACCAATGTGTGGGTTTTTCAAGACGCAGAGGAAACTGGGAAAATGGAGTGTTACTGACTGTGGGAAGGTTGACTTCCCACATAGAAACAGACTCATTCTTTCCTTCATATTCTTTAAAAAAAATTGTATTGGAATATAGTTGATTTACAGTGTGTTAGTTTCAGGTGTAGAGCAAAGTGAATTAGTTCTACATAAACAAATATCCACTCTTTTTTAGATTCTTTTCCCATATAAGTTATTACAGAGTCCTGCACAGAGTTCCCTGCATCATACACTAGGCCTTTATTAGTTATCTGTTTTGTGTATATGGTTACCTGTTTTGTATAAAGTGTGTTTGTCAATCCCAATCTCCCATTTTATCCTTCCTCCCCTCCTCATCCCCTGGTATGTCTGAGCTTGCTTTCTATATCTGTAACTCTATTTCTGTTTATAGATAAATTCACTTGTACTTTTTTTTTTTGTAGACTCCACATAGAAGTGATATCATATGATACTTGCCTTTCTCTGAAACAAACTTTATTCTTTTTTGTTTGATTTTTACCATCCTAAGTTCCCTTATCTTGGTTCTAGGTTCAGTCTTTACAGTTCCATCCTGCCCAGCCTCAGGGTTCCCCAAATCTCTCTCTGAATTGAGAGTGGCATGAGGGGTGTGTGACCAAATTATCAAAGTGTCCATAGAAATAAGCACTAACTAATCTTAGACATTGTGTTGGCTGACAAGACAAAATACCCTCTAAACAAAAGCAGATTTCCTTTCCTGTCAGAATTTGTACCTACCCTGGATGGGTGGCTTTATCTTGGTTTGAAATCTGGGATGGTTTCATTTAGTTAAATAATGACTACTGTCCACAACCTGAGGTTGGGTTCTGCTGCTTTGAATTGCAGAAGCATAGGTTTGACAGTAAGACTGTGCCACAGACCTCACGGTGGATACAGGGAAAGTGAGGCCACAGTCTTTGTACTGAAATGCTGACCCCGAGGTCTCAGTGACAGACGGACATCCAGAAATAGAGTAGACAGAATTAAAAAAGAGGCTGGTCAAATGCTAAGTTCACCCTTGGAGTAACCAAGGAATTTCAAAAAAATTTTCCCACAATCCATTTTTAAGTTCACATAGCAGAGTTTGGCTGTTCTTTGGATAGCTTACTTTTGCAATAGTATCATCCCTGGACTAGTGATTCCAGTGGGCTTTCCTGGTGGCTCAGATGGTAAAGAATCTGCCTGCAGTGTGGGAGACCTGGGAACAATCCCTGGATTGGGAAGATTCCTTGGAGGAGGGCATGGCAACCCACTCCAGTATTCTCGCCTGGAGAATCCCCATGGAGAGAGGCACCTGTTGGTCTGCAGTCTCTGGGGTCACAAAGTCGGACACGACTGAGCAGCTAAGCTCATTACAGCACAGTGATTCTAGTGACTAGAATGAAATACCTTCCAAAAACCAACCTCCTGTTGTACCATAATTTCTCCTGGATTCTGTTTCAAAGTCTGCTCACAAGCGTTAGGAAGTTGTAGCAACTGTCTTCTGTCATGAGGCATGTAGCTGAATTCACGTCGTACATGGAGCTCCTACTGTGTGCTCAGTGCTGTGGGCAACCTACAGGTAAATCACCAGCCCTGGGCTTCCGGGTGATGACAGCTTTTAGAGAGGTTTTCTATGTAACCCCAATATAAGGCAGGCATGACAACAGAAATTCAAACCAAGCGGAGGCAGAATCCAGGGGAGGAAATGAGCCATCCTCACTGGGTAAACTGAGGATGGGTTTCGTGGTGGAGTGCACTTGGGTTAGAGCTTGGGAGAGGCACTAGAAAATGGGAAAGGAAGGCCTCCTGAAAGGTGAAGATGGAATGAGCAAACACAGAGAGAAGAGTGACAGCCATGAGCCAGTCGTGAGAGTGGATGTGCTTTGGTGGGAGAGACAGTTGTGAGAAGAGTGTCAGCTTTATTGCTCCTTCTCCGTCACTTGCCATTACTGCTCCCTTTCTTAGAGCAAAGAGCAACAACACACACACACACACACATGCACACACGCACACGTACACATTTCATTTCAGCTCTGAGAAGACTAGCCGATCTCTAAGTAGAATGGTAAAATGTTAGAACCAAAAACCTTGGTGTTAGTTTTACCCTTGCTATGAAGGAGCTGGTGAGCTTTGGAAAGACATCTTTATCTCTAAACAGGGACACTGAACATAACGGATCAGACCTCCTCCAGCTCAGAGCATTCTGATTCTCAAGAGAGGGAGACAATGATGGAAGAGCGTTTGTTTTCCAGTGAAATGAGGATAAGAGAAAGTAATTATCTTCGATGTTGCTGTTGTTGCTGCTTAGTCATTAAGTGGTGTCTGACTCTTTTGTGACCCCCTGGACTGTAGCCCTCCAGGCTCCTCTGTCCATGGGATTTCCCAGGCAAACATACCAGACAGGCTTGCCATGTCTTTCTCTAGGCGATCTTCTCAACCCAGGGATCAAACCCATGTTTATCACTGAGCTACCAGGGAAGCCAATTCTCTTGGATCTGCCTAGAAGAACATGAAAGAAACAAGTACAAGAAAGGTTAATTAATTAAAGAGAGATTTAGGCTGAGGCCAGATTATATCCTAAGAGAAGGCATGACAATTTCTTGAGGCACTACAGTGTAACTGAAGAAGTTTTTAGACACACTTGCTTCTGATTCTGTCTCTGACATTTAGTAGCTGAATATTTCTGAGGTGATTTAACTCTGCTGAGATGCAATTTCTTCATCCATTAGATGGGAATGCTTATCATACCCACTGTTTTCAATTGATAAGTATTAAGCATCTTCAAGTCACCAGGGTTGGGCATAAACTAGGCATTGGAGGTAAAATATTCTTATAGATAATTGTTTAGTAATACAGATACGGTCTCTGATCTCACAGAGCCTACCGTCTCATGGCCTTTAAAGTTATGTGTACTTGCAGGTTATTTGAGCATTGAGACAGAGAAGTATTGCAGTAGGGAACTTACGAGAAGTTGTAGAGAAATAGGAAGGACCTACCGCAACCTGCGGTCAAGAAGACTTCCCCAGGGGAGTGAGCCCTGAAGAACAGGGCATTGACGGAAATGATTGGAATGCAGAAAATATTTCTAGTAGGAGAAATAGACTTATTTAAGGGAAAAAAAAATGTAGATTCCGTGTGTCAAGTGCCTAGAAGAGTGCCTAATAGATTAAAAGACTCAATGAACAATAGCTATCAA